>NC_090646.1:678243979-678560106 GCF_040937935.1 Hyperolius riggenbachi
ATAGGGGTTCTACATAAGGAGAAACTAGAGTTCTTTGTCCTGCAAATGGCAACCTCTACCATAATCCTCGGTATGCCTTGGTTGCAACTACACTCCCCTCAGATCGACTGGGCTTCAGGTCAGCTACAGAACTGGTCAGCCCATTGTCATCATCAATGTTTGGAGAAAATTGCTGTTTGCGCCACCAAGGTTCAGGTGAAAGGGGTGCCAGTGCAGTACGCAGAATTTTCTGACGTGTTTTGTCCAAAATCAGCAGAGAAACTCCCGCCACACCGGAGCTTCGACTGTCCCATAGGGTTAAGATCAGGTTGTATGCCCCCTAGAGGCCATCTCCATAATCTGTCGGGGCCAGAGAAGCTGGCTATGCAGGAATACATTAAAGTTGTCTAACACCCAGCATTTCAACTTTGCTTTAAAAGATTGCTTACAGCTTAGAAACGATTATGCCAGATTTTTTTTTTATCAGAAATTCACTGAATGGATTAAACATGACATTTTAGTGCTGCATTTAGCTAGAAATCCTCCCCAGTGCTTAGGTTAATAGTTTCAAATGTATCTATTTACAAAGTAATAAACAAACACTGCTCTGAGAGAACAAAGAGGGCTTCCCTGGCAGGCTTTTCAGAGGTCTAATTGCATTCCAAACAAAGATACATTTGTAACTAAAGATAAGAACTGATGCGGATTCCTAGTTAAATCCAACACTAAAATGTCATGTTTAACCCATTCAGCGAATTTCTGCTTAAAAAAAAAATCTAGCATAATAATTTCTAAGCTGTAAGCAATCTTTTAAAGCAAAGTTGTAATGCTGGGTGTTAAACCGCTTTAAAGAAAATTTGGCCAAGGGCTTTATCCGTCCTTCCCGGTCACCAGCAGGGGCTGGGTTCTTTTTTTGTACAGAAAAAGGACGGTGGGCTTCGACCTTGTATTGACTATCGGGGTTTAAATAAGATCACAGTGAAAAATCGCTATCCACTGCCTTTGATTGATGATTTGTTTGCTCAGGTGACTAATGCCAGTATCTTCTCTAAGCTAGACCTACGAGGAGCATACAACCTGGTTCGCATTAGGGACGGTGATGAATGGAAGACGGCATTCAACACGCCCAATGGGCACTACGAGTATCTGGTCATGCCCTTCGGGTTGTGTAATGCTCCTGCCGTCTTCCAGGAGTTGATCAATGAAGTCTTTAGGGAAGTTCTGGGAAAATCCGTGCTAGTGTATCTGGATGATATACTGATTTTCTCACCCAATCTAACAGAACATCGGAAACATGTGAAGTTTGTTTTAAGAAAATTGAGGCAGAACTCATTGTATGCAAAGTTAGAGAAATGCCTCTTTGAAGTCACTAAGGTCCCTTTTTTGTTGTAAGAATTTTAGAGTACAGATTCTCTTTAAAAGAGGCTGCAGCTTCTCAGAAGCGACAGGCCGATCGCCATCGTTCTCCTCATAAATCGTTCTCTCCCGGAGATCGTGTGTGGGTATCCATAAAAAACATTGCGCTGCGTCAGCTGTCAGCTAAATTAGGGCCTAAGTTTATTGGTCCATACGTTATTTCTGAAAGAATTAATGAGGTAACCTATAAAGTATCCCTGCCGGCTTCTATCAGAGGAACCAGTTCCTTCCATGTGTCCCTGCTGAAATCCGCTGCTGATGCTGATACTGACTCTCCTCTCCCTCCGGTTATAATTGATGGAGAGCCAGAATATGAAAACAGGAACTCTTTACAGTATCTTGTACACTGGAAGGGTTATGGTCCTGAGGAAAGATCTTGGATTCCAGCTCACAGACTTCATGCAGATGAGTTAATTTCTGAGTTTCATACTGCTTACCCCGACAAGCCTGCTCTGGTGCGTTCAGAGACCACGCCTCAGGGGAGGGGTAATGTCAGGCGTGCGGAGCTTACCTCCGCCGCGGCGATCAACAGCGCAGCTACGACTTCCGGGTCGCCTCCCGGCGCTGTAAGAGATGATGTCAGTGGCTCGTCAGCTGAGCGGCTCACACAGGCAGGGAAACAGGGTGGATGCACACACTGTATGCGTCGCACCTCTTATGCTCTCAGGAAGCGTGTCAGCTGACAGCCAGTCAGCTGACATGCACAGCTCCGTCTCCAGGGCCTGTTTGCTGGGCGTTTTGGGGCGTGACTTCCCTGCCATCTCGGGCTTCTTAAGCCCTGCATTTCCACTCTCACTTTGTCTGTTGTAGCTAACACTTCGCAGTGGAGGCTTCAGACCTTAGTCAGATCCGTGTGCTTGAACCGGCAGGACCCCGGGGATTCACACTTAGCTCAGGGATATACATATTATTGTGATTGTATTATTGACCTCTGCCTTGCCTCTTACTACTCTTCTGCCTAACGATTCTATACCTTTGCCTATCTGATCTGTTGCTGACGTCTGCCTGAATATACACTCTGATTTGCCTTACGATTTTGTACCTTATCTGTCAGATCTGTTACGACCCTGCCTGTTGACCATTCTTATATTTGTACCAGTGACAGTATCGCCTTCTACTGTCACTGTTTATTGCCATACTATTGTTTGTCTGTCTGCTAGTGCCCTCATACACTAGCAGATCATTACAGTAAGTTGATTACATGTAAATTAACTTCATTGGTATTAACACAAAAAATAGAAATATGAAGATTTGCTTGAAACTCATACAAAAATTGCTAAAACTTACACAAAAGTTCATATAATACCTAAAAAAGCAGATTCCTGCACGTGGTTAATTGCTTGTCAAAAACACAAAGGGCCCAAACCCACTAGCCCTAGGCCTTGGTTCACTAATGGCGCTAAGCCGGTTAGTGGGCCTTACTGCTTTGTTGTCGCAAACCAGGGTGATAGGTGATTTGCGCCCATACATCCCGCACAGGACCACACAGATTGCGCACAGCGCAGCTAGCCTGTAATACTGCGCGGTGCAATGATAACGTTTCACCTGCTGCCCTGTAAACGTCGCAGCCGGTTTGACGAAAGCGGTGCATTGGGTGGCCCCTGAAGTGGCGCATAGAGGCGCCGTTGCGCGGTTAGTGAATCAAGCCTCTAGTGATTTGTAAAGCTCTTGCTAATGCAATGCTATGGGGGATTTTTATAAAATCACATCGCTCAAGTGGGATCACACACATAGCATTACATTTGCAAGAGCTTTTAAATCGCAAAGCGAAAAGTGCTCCTAGTGGATTCAGGCCTTATGCAAGGAACACACATGCAGGGGCATTATTACCTGTGGTTCTATTGTAGTGCATTTGGGATCACATTTCTGCACAGTATTTGTCATGTTCATTCAGCGATTTTACAAATACATTGTCGAATACATTGTAATACATTGTAATGTCCTGCAGAAGAATACAAGACTGCAGCAGCCTGTCCAGTGGATGCCTCTGTGAACAAGCCCTTAGGCAGGTTTCACAACGGGCGCCAGACACACCACATCGCAACGTCAAAAACAGGCCTTCAAGGAACACTGCACTATTCCGCGGTGTTCCCTGTCTGGCCACCAGCCAAGCAGGTGGTGACGTGTGTGTGACGCACGCTTGCCGTTACTCCCTGACTCAGGTACGTGGCAGCGTATTGTTAAAATATGGTTCCGCGCATGTGTGGTGCGATGTTGCGTCGGTAATTGTTTTCAAATCCATGCTTCACTAACATGACTTCCGTGACGACGCAGATCGCTACAAATCACAGCAACATTATTGTAGTTTTGGATCATTGCACTGCGCCGCGGAGTGCATGAAAAAAGGGCGCCGTGAAAAAAGAGCCCAAGTTATTAACGAATTTGGCGCCAGGTATTAATGAAATTTGTTAACGAGAATCATCGTTGTCAAGCTTTATTAACGATAATTACTGTTGCAAAAACAAATGAGAAATAATAACGAATAAATATTAATGTTAAATGTCGATGCGTTTTTCGTCAATACTGCTTAACCCAACCCTACCCTCACACAGAACCCTCCCCTGGTGGTGCCTAAAACTAACCACTCCCCCAGTGGCACCTAACCCTAACCCCCCAGTGGTGCCTAACCCTAACCACCCCCCTAGTGGTGCCTAACCCTAACCACTCCCCCCCCCCTGGTGTTGCCTAAAACTAACTGCCGCCTAGGTGATGCCTAACCCTAACCACTCCCCTTGGTGGTGCCAAACCCTAACCACTCCCTCTGCAGAAACACCCTTTTACATATATTAACGATAATACCTTTGAAAATATAAAATCTGTACTTATTAACAAAATAATTCCACCAAAAAGAGAACGAACTGGCAGACACACTGGGCTTAAAATTCACTCCAAATTTATTGGTACAAGCATAAAGTGCATAGAATGCATCTGAGCCATTCTGGCAACATGTTATAGCATTAGAATGCAAGTCCTGAAATGCACATCTGTGTGAGCTAGCTCAGAGAAAAGCAAGGAAAGCATGCGAGGAGCCATGGAGTTGGCAGCGCAGGATACTTGCTTGACCTAGTGCACAGGGGCGTATCTGGGTGACATAGCGCCTATGGCAAACACTGAAATTGCGCCCCTCCCGCTTACCCCATCACCCCACTTTGTCCCATAATAACAGCTTATTTTCTTGCAATGATACGAGTCTCCCCAGTATAGGTTGCTAGAGTTAACCCCCAAGTAAAAGTAAGCAGAGGTAGCACCCTAGTACAGGTAGCCAGAGGTGGTTCACCCAGTATAAGTAGACCCATGTTTACATTGCCCTCCCAGTATATGTAGTTAGAGATGTCTCCCCAGTATAAGTAGCCTTCTTTAGCATACGTGGTAAGAGGTATCCCCCCAGTATAAGTAGTCCCTCAGTATAGGTAATGAAGTTCCCCTCAGTATAAGTAACTCCCTCAGTATAGATTTGGCAGGTGCCCCCCAGTATAAGTAGACCCTCCCAGTATAGGTAGTGAGAGATGTCCTCCAGTATAAGAGCAGGCACAAATGCCTGAGAGGCATCCTTCAGTATGGTGCTGAAGCATGAGGGAGGAGAAGGCAGCCATGGCGCCCATGGTGCTGTGGCGCCCATGGCACAAGCCATGCCTGCACCCCTCTAGATACACCTCCGCGTGCAGGCTGGTGTGGACTGGGTGAAGGCATGGGGTGCTGGGGTCAATCCAGATTGGCTGCCCTTACAGCCGTTTCGCCCTTGTCTCCTGCAGGCCTCAGAGGGGCATATTGCCTTGCTGGTCCCCTTCGTTTGTTAAGCCGCCGGGCCTCACTCTGCCCGCTTGTGCGCCGCAATTGTTGGCTTCTAGTGGCGTGGGAATGGTGTCTTCCGCCTTATCAGGCGCACCTCCGTGCCCTCCCTCACATCCTCTTCTGCCGACGTCACTGTCTCCCATCATGCGTATCTGCGGTCGCTAAGCGAAATAATACAACAAAACTATACCGTTGTAAACTTCTAAAACAATAACTACCTCAAAAACTATAATGTTATAATGTTATTAACAACATTTTTTTGCGGTGCCATTTTTTCATGGTTTTTTGGCTATATTAACGATAATTGCATTAAAGTCTATGGCAGCGCCCTTTTTGTCCACCCTCAGCCGGCACCCTTTTTTCCTGCTACCAGCGCCGCGGAAGTATGAAAGTCTACATAGACTTTCATTGCCCGGTGGTGGGGTGTGGTAAAAATACTGCACCGCCTCGGTGAGAAATGGCCCTGAGTGTCTCCAGCAGCTTCATATTTCACTCAGTGATTTCTCTCTGCATAAAAAAGCAGGAAACGGAGAATTGTGAGGATGCTGCACACTAGTGAAACGTGTTATTAAATACATGAAGAATGTGGCAGAGAAGGGATACTATGCAGAATCATTTAGTGCCAGATTCTTTTACAGGTACAATGTGGCTTCATAGTATAGATAAAGGAAGTAGCCTGACACTGCTCTCTGATGTCACTGGTGAGAACTGATCTAAATGTGTTAAGGTCCACATCCACAATACAATTTTCTGACTATTTCTTTGCAATGAATGGATGTTTTTGTGATATTGAATAACATTGTTAAAAAAAAAAGTTAAACAATATTCAGGGATGTGTGACCACCCGCCATGGTTGGTATTGAAAGACCATCATGACGGTTCACTTGACAAGCAATTGTTCAGATCACCATTAACCACTTCAGGACCACAGTCTTTTCGCCCCTTAAGGACCAGAGCCTTTTTCTCCATTCAGACCACTGCAGCTTTCACGGTTTAATGCTCGGTCATACAACCTACCACCTAAATGAATTTTACCTCCTTTTCTTGTCACTAATACAGCTTTCTTTTGATGCTATTTGATTGCTGCTGCGAGTTTTACTTTTTATTATATTCATCAAAAAAGACATGAATTTTGTCAAAAAAATGACTTTTTTAACTTTCTGTGCTGACATTTTTCAAATAAAGTAAAATTTCCTATACATTTGAGCGCGAAAGTTATTCTGCTACATGTCTTTGATAAAAAAAAAACCATTCAGTGTATATTTATTGGATTGGGTAAAAGTTATAGCGTTTACAAACTATGGTGCCAAAAGTGAATTTTCCCATTTTCAAGCATCTCTGACTTTTCTGCGCACCTGTCAGGTTTCATGAGGGGCTAAAATTCCAGGATAGTCCAAATACCCCCCAAATGACCCCATTTTGGAAAGAAGACATCCCAAAGTATTCAGTGAGAGGCATGGTGAGTTCATAGAAGATTTTATTTTTTGTCACAAGTTAGCGGAAAATGACACTTTGTGACAACAACAACAACAACAAAAAGTTTCCATTTCTTCTAACTTGCGACAAAAAAAAAATGAAATCTGCCACGGACTCACTATGCTCCTCTCTGAATACCTTGAAGTGTCTACTTTCCAAAATGGGGTCATTTGTGGGGTGTGTTCACTGTCCTGGCATTTTGGGGGGTGCCTAATTGTAAGCACCCCTGTAAAGCCTAAAGATGCTCATTGGACTTTGGGCCCCTTAGCGCAGTTAGGCTGCAAAAAAGTGCCACACATGTGGTATTGCCGTACTCAGGAAAAGTAGTATAATGTGTTTTGGGGTGTATTTTTACACATACCCATGCTGGGTGGGAGAAATATCTCCGTAAATGACAATTTTTTTATTTTTTTTACACACAATTGTCTATTTATAGAGATATTTCTCCCACTCAGCATGGGTATGTGGAAAAATACACCCCAAAACACATTATACTACTTCTCCTGAGTACGGCAATACCACATGTGTGGCACTTTTTTGCACCCTAACTGCGCTAAGGGGCCCAAAGTCCAATGAGTACCTTTAGGATTTCACAGGTCATTTTGAGAAATTTCGTTTCAAGACTACTCCTCACGGTTTAGGGCCCCTAAAATGCCAGGACAGTATAGGAACCCCACAAATTACCCCATTTTAGAAAGAAGACACCCCAAGGTATTCCATTAGGAGTATGGTGAGTTCATAGAAGATTTTTTTTTTTTTGTCACAAGTTAGCGGAAATTGATGTTAATTGTTTTTTTTCACAAAGTGTCATTTTCCGCTAACTTGTGACAAAAAATAAAATCTTCTATGAACTCACCATACTCCTAACGGAATACCTTGGGGTGTCTTCTTTCTAAAATGGGGTCATTTGTGGGGTTCCTATACTGCCCTGGCATTTTAGGGGCCCTAAACCGTGAGGAGTAGTCTTGAAACCAAATGTCGCAAAATGACCTGTGAAATCCTAAAGGTACTCATTGGACTTTGGGCCCCTTAGCGCACTTAGGGTGCAAAAAAGTGCCACACATGTGGTACCGCCGTACTCAGGAGAAGTAGTATAATGTGTTTTGGGGTGTATTTTTACACATACAGATGCTGGGTGGGAGAAATATCTCTGTAAATGACAATTATTTGATTTTTTTTACACACAATTGTCCATTTACAGAGAGATTTCTCCCACCCAGCATGGGTATGTATAAAAATACACCGCAAAACACATTATACTACTTCTTCTGAGTACGGCGATACCACATGTGTGACACTTTTTTGCAACCTAGGTGCGCTAAGGGGCCTAACGTCCTATTCACAGGTCATTTTGAGGCATTTGGATTCTAGACTACTCCTCACGGTTTAGGGCCCCTAAAATGCCAGGGCAGTATAGGAACCCCACAAGTGACCCCATTTTAGAAAGAAGACACCCCAAGGTATTCCGTTAGGGGTATGGTGAGTTCATAGAAGATTTTATTTTTTGTCACAAGTTAGTGAAAAATGACACTTTGTGAAAAAAACAATAAAAATCCAATTTCCTCTAACTTTTGACAAAAAATAAAATATTCTATGAACTCATCATACACCTAACAGAATACCTTGGGGTGTCTTCTTTCTAAAATGGGGTCACTTGTGGGGTTCCTATACTGCCCTGGCATTTTACGGGCCCAAAACTGTGAGTAGTCTGGAAACCAAATTTCTCAAAATGACTGTTCAGGGGTATAAGCATCTGCAAATTTTGATGACAGGTGGTCTATGAGGGGGCAAATTTTGTGGAAGCGGTCATAAGCAGGGTGGCCTCTTAGATGACAGGATGTATTGGGCCTGATCTGATGGATAGGAGTGCTAGGGGGGTGACAGGAGGTGATTGATGGGTGTCTCAGGGGGCGGTTAGAGGGGAAAATAGATGCAATAAATGCACTGGGGACGTGATCGGAAGGGGGTCTGAGGGGGATCTGAGGGTTTGGCCGAGTGATCAGGAGCCCACACGGGGCAAATTAGGGCCTGATCTGATGGGTAGGTGTGCTAGGGGGTGACAGGAGGTGATTGATGGGTGTCTCAAGGTGTGATTAGAGGGGGGAAATAGATGCAAGCAATGCACTGGCGAGGTGATCAGGGCTGGGGTCTGAGGGCGTTCTGAGGTGTGGGCGGGTGATTGGGTGCCCACAAGGGGCAGATTAGGGTCTAATCTGATGGGTAACAGTGACAGGTGGTGATAGGGGGTGATTGATGGGTAATTAGTGGGTGTTTAGAGGAGAGAAGATCTGCGGGCGATCTATTGGTGTGGGTGGGTGATCAGATTGCCCGCAAGGGGCAGGTTAGGGGCTGTTTGATGGGTGGCAGTGACAGGGGGTGATTGATGGGTGGCAGTGACAGGGGGTGATTGATGGGTGATTGACAGGTGATCAGTGGGTTATTACAGGGAATAACAGATGTAAATATTGCACGGGCGAATTGATAAGGGGGGGTCTGAGGGCAATCTGAGCGTGTGGGCGGGTGATTGGGTGCCCGCAAGGGGCAGATTAGGGTCTAATCTGATGGGTAACAGTGACAGGTGGTGATAGGGGGTGATTGATGGGTAATTAGTGGGTGTTTAGAGGAGATAAGAGATGTAAACAATGGATTTGGGAGGTGATCTGATGTCGGATCTGCGGGCGATCTATTGGTGTGGGTGGGTGATCAGATTGCCCGCAAGGGGCAGGTTAGGGGCTGATTGATGGGTGGCAGTGACAGGGGGTGATTGATGGGTGGCAGTGACAGGGGGTGATTGATGGGTGATTGACAGGTGATCAGTGGGTTATTACAGGGAATAACAGATGTAAATATTGCACGGGCGAATTGATAAGGGGGGGTCTGAGGGCAATCTGAGCGTGTGGGCGGGTGATTGGGTGCCCGCAAGGGGCAGATTAGGGTCTAATCTGATGGGTAACAGTGACAGGTGGTGATAGGGGGTGATTGATGGGTAATTAGTGGGTGTTTAGAGGAGATAAGAGATGTAAACAATGGATTTGGGAGGTGATCTGATGTCGGATCTGCGGGCGATCTATTGGTGTGGGTGGGTGATCAGATTGCCCGCAAGGGGCAGGTTAGGGGCTGATTGATGGGTGGCAGTGACAGGGGGTGATTGACGGGTGATTGACGGGTGATTGACAGGTGATTGACAGGTGATTGACAGGTGATCAGGGGGGATAGATGCATACAGTACACGGGGGGGGGGGGGTCTGGGGGGGGGGTCTGGGGAGAATCTGAGGGGTGGGGGGGTGATCAGGAGGGAGTAGGGGGCAGATTAGGGACTTAAAAATAAAATAGCGTTGACAGATAGTGACAGGGAGTGATTGATGGGTGATTAGGGGGGTGACTGGGTGCAAACAGTGGTCTGGGGGGTGGGCAGGGGGGGGTCTGAGGGGTGCTGTGGGCGATCAGGGGGCAGGGGAGGGGGAAATCAGTGTGCTTGGGTGCAGACTAGGGTGGCTGCAGCCTGCCCTGGTGGTCCCTCGGACACTGGGACCACCAGGGCAGGAGGCAGCCAGTATAATAGGCTTTGTATACATTACAAAGCCTATTATACTTGTTACATGCGGCGATCCGGGTGCTAGTAACCCGCCGGCGCTTCCGAACGGCCGGCGGGTTACAACGAACGGTGGGCGGAGCCAGTCCCCGGCGGCTGATCGCGTCACGAATGACGCGATCGCCGCACAGACACTCCCGCAGCCGCCCCCGCCGATGGGCGTATTGCGGTCGTTTGGGCCCGGTCTTTGCCGCCGCCCATCGGCTGGGGGCGGTCCTCAAGTGGTTAACCATCATGTAAATTACTGCGATAATTCAAATAATAAATTGTGTCACAATGTTTGCTCATCATTAAAGGAGTGATCCAAAGTCCACAAAAAAAATCCACTTACCTGGAGCTTCCTCCAGCCCGGGGCAGCCGTCCTGTGCCCTCGTCGCAGCTCCAGTGGCTCCTGGTCCTCATCGCCGGCGCAGCCAACCTCGCCAGGTCGGGTTTCGGGTCGGCTTCTTCTGCGCTCCACCGCAGAAGAAGCCTTGGATGTGTCCTTTAAGGCATTTGGTGAAGATGTATCAGGGAACAATTGTTCATCGCCATTGATTCCTCAAAGCATCTTCACGTGGGTAAATAGCTTTAGTGGCGTATAAATGCATAATAATAATAATAATAATGCACCTTTGTGTATTTATGTCACAGCCGGCTGTCAGAGACCCTCCATATGGGACATGCGCAGTGTGACCGATGATAAGGAGTATTATACCGCAGGTGAGGAGGTCACAGTTCAGTGTAACCCTGGATATTACCCGACATCTCAGAAAACAAGGTGTGTGACTCTGGATGGTGACAAACATGACTGGTCTCCAGCAGTGACCTGCACAGGTGAGTGCACACAGATTTACAATGATTAAATCTCCATCCAACACAGAGACCTCAGGGCAGAAGTCACTCCACTTGGTGCTGTTTTACGTGGCTCCTGAGAGCTTCTAATGCACATGATTTCCCCAATTAAGGTCTATGCTAATTTAACCTCCCTGGCGGTAAGGACGAGCGTGATTCGTCCAGCTAAAAGTTGCTATTATCGGTAAAGACAAGTCAGGCTTGTCCATGCCACAAGGCAGTGCATGGACAAGCTCCACGTTTTTAGCTTCTGTAGGCTTCCCTTGGACTGCTGGGTGCCTGTCAGCACACTGTGGGAAGTGATCTGTTCTCCCCACAGTGTGCCAACAAACATCCAGCAGTCTTAGGGAAGCCCACATGGAGCCAGCAGAACAGAGCCATTTTCTAATCTTTCTCTCCACCTATACCTGGCTAACCTATACTGGGGCACCTATACGTGGCTGTCTACACTGGAGTTTGGGGTCACAATTTTTACACCTTGCCCTGGGACAAATTAGCCTAGAAACTGCCCTGATTGGAAGCTTAGCTTCCAATGCTCACTCTGCATCATGCACATGGGGGGGGGGGGGGGGGGGTTCTTTTACTTGTGTTAGCTTATACTCACCATTGACATGCTGATCCCTCCTTGTATACCTCCAATAGCTTCCTCAGTGTCTTCCTACATGTCCCTCGGTGGACTTGCTTCTCCCTCGGCAATGACATGTTCCCCTGTGATATGTGTTGATGATGCCAGGGTCACGCAGCGTCATCATCAACATTTGGCAGCAAACTAATTTTTTTGTATTGATGCCTTTACAAGTACCCATATTGAATTCAATATTTAAAAAAAAGGAAGTATTAAAAAAATTATTTGAAAATGAATTGGACCACTTTTTGCAAAGAACGCCAAGGAGATTAAGCACACTGCTGTTAAACTGCATCTTCCACAATGTACTTTGAAGTGATCTCCCACCACTAGAGTGCATTGTTTCTACTTCAGCATTTCACTGTTGGTTTTTCAACAAGCGGAGAATAGAATTGTCAACAATCTATCCCAAAATATCTAATGCTAGGTACACACAATGCAATTTTCTGACAAATTTACTGTCGGATGCAGTGATGGGCCAAAATTTCGCATATGCGAAATTTCGCATTGAAATTCACATTTTTTGCATCGTAATTGTAATGCGAAATTTCAAGGAAAATAGTAATTGATTTTGTATGTTATAGTAGTATTTCATAATTTTGCATAATTTTCAAGCAATTTCATGAAATGTTGTGCCCAATTTGGCAGTTAATAGCAAAGCCTCCATACATGCTATCGCTACCAAAATTGACACCAAAAAAATACCAGAATTTTTCAAAAAGACATTGTAGTTTTTGAGAAAATCGATTTTAAAAATGCAAAAGTACCTATACTCGCATATAAGCCGACCCGCATATAAGCCGACCCCCCCAACTTTTACATCAGAAATCAGGGAAAAATTATTGACTCGCATATAAGCCGGAGGAAGGAAATGCAGTGGCTTAAAACTCCAGTAAATGTTCACAATCTACAATTCGATACTGGACTGATGGCAGACAGAGCTCATTGTAATTGACTCCAGGTGGCCTGCAAAGCCTGCCCACTCTGTCTACTCTCTTACCGGCCACTCATCCCTGCAATAGTGAGCGGCGCTGCACATGCCACAGTAATCCAGGATGCCGGCAAAACCTGCCCGCTCTGTATCCACTCAACCCGGCTGCACTAGATGACATTTACTCCACTCTGTTGGCTGCACACTCCACTCGGGGCCCTGCATAAGGTGAGTGTCCACACCTGAAAAGTTTATGACTCGCATATAAGCCGACAGGGGGACTTTTGAGCACATATTTTGTGCTCAAAAATTAGGCTTATATGCGAGTATATACGGTAAAATGGTTTTTACTTTTACATTTTTCCAAGTTTAAAAACCATTTTTCTTAGCATTTTTTAAATAGATTTTCTCAAAAACTATATAGTCTTTTTGGAAAATTTCTTTTTATTCCCTTTTAGGCCCAGTGCACACTGAGCGGTTTTAGCAGCGATCCACCAATGAAAACGCTTGGCTAATGTATTGCAATGGGATGGTGCACACCAGCGGTTTAAGGTTTTTTTCCAAACCGCAAACGTGCCTCCTGCTGCACGTTCGCGGTTTTCTGAAGCGTTTCGTCCTCAATGTAAAGTATAGGAAAACCGCAAACCGCTCTGAAAAACGCTAGATCAGAGCAGTTTTCCTGGCATTTTTGTTACAGAAGCTGTTCAGTAACAGCTTTACTGTAACAATATGTGATATCTGCTACACCAAAAACACTCCAAAAAATGCTAGGCATGCGTAGAAAATCTCTCTAATCATGCCTAGAATCTCTCTGAAATCAGCTCCAAAATCCTCTAGCATTTTGCAGATCTGCTAGCGGTTTTGGTGTGCACTGGGCCTAACATAGGTAGCAGTTTTGGTGTCAGTAGCATGTATGAGGGCTTTGCTATTAACCTCCAAAGTCGGCACAAAATTACGCAAATTTTTATGCAAAATTACAAATGACTACGAAATCCATTTCGTTTGCAAATCGTAATTACGTATAGGCGTAATTGCGAAAATGTAAGCAAAATTTAGCGAAAACGTAATTTTGCTGATTACGATCATCATCACTAGTCAGATGAATTGTTTCCAACATGTCCGATCTGATTTCCGATCAATTTTCCATTCACTTATGTGGAAAATCGACTGGAAAATCAATTGGAAATCAGACCGCACATGTTGGAACTAATCCATCTGACAGTAAATCTGTCAGAAAATTGCATTGTGGGTACCTAGCATACGAATAGGAAAGTTGAGGATGAAGATAATTTGATTCAGGACAGAAAAGTACATTCATGCTTCAAAAAGACAAACTAGTTCACTGATGGGAATTGATCAAGCTAAAGAGTTAAATGTGTTAAAGGAAACCTTAAAGGAGTCATCAGGCTTTCCATGCCCCCCCCCCCCCCATTCTACTTACCCATGGCTTCCTCCAGCTCCTACCCGGTGACATGTCCCACGGCACAGCTCCGTTTGCAGCCCACAGCCCGGTATCTCCGCCGGTACTGAGGCCGAAGGTTCAGCCTTGTACTGCGCCTTTGCAAGCTGCGCTGTCAATCACCACCACGTGATCGCTCCCTCGCCGTCCTGCTGCATTACCTGGATCTTCTGCTAGATACCCCATTAACGCTGTGAGTCGGGGAGTACTGTGCATGTGCGTTCCAGTCCTCGGGCGAGTTCTGCGTCTGTGCAGTACTACTGAGCAGACACAGAACGCTCCAAGCCATGAGAGCGCGACGGGGAATGCATGCGGCCAGACTGCACCTGCACCGACTGGTTTCAACTGGTGGACTTACTGTACCCTCTGCAATTTAAGGTCCATATCCATGACACAATTTTCGGACTATTTCTTTGCAATGAACGATCATTTTCATGATATCGCATAACATC
This sequence comes from Hyperolius riggenbachi, assembly GCF_040937935.1. Taxonomy (NCBI): domain Eukaryota; kingdom Metazoa; phylum Chordata; class Amphibia; order Anura; family Hyperoliidae; genus Hyperolius; species Hyperolius riggenbachi. Next base: position 678,258,536 of record NC_090646.1, read on the forward strand.
TTTCAACTAATTTTTGTTAAACAATATTTAAAGATACAGTGGCTTGCAAAAGTATTCGGCCCCCTTGAAGTTTTCCACATTTTGTCACATTATTGCCACAAACATGAATCAATTTTATCGGAATTCCATGTGAAAGACCAATACAAAGTGGTGTAAACGTGAGAATTGGAAAGAAAATCATACATCATTCCAAACATTTTTTACAAATAAATAACTGCATAGTGGGGAGTGCGTAATTATTCGGCCCGCTGAGTCAATACTTTATAGAACCACCTTTTGCTGCAATTACAGCTGCCAGTCTTTTAGGGTATGTCTCTACCAGCTTTGCACATCTAGAGACTGAAATCCTTGCCCATTCTTCTTTGCAAAACAGCTCCAGCTCAGTCAGATTAGATGGATAGCGCTTGTGAACAGCAGTTTTCAGATCTTGCCACAGATTCTCGATTGGATTTAGATCTGGACTTTGACTGGGCCATTCTAACACATGGATATGTTTTGTTTTAAACCATTTCATTGTTGCCCAGGCTTTATGTTTAGGGTCATTGTCCTGCTGGAAGGTGAACCTCCGCCCCAGTCTCAAGTCTTTTGCAGACTCCAAGCGGTTTTCTTCCAAGATTGCCCTGTATTTGGCTCCATCCATCTTCCCATCAACTCTGACCAGCTTCCCTGTCTCTGCTGAAAAGAAGCACCCCCCCGAGCATGATGCTGCCACCACCATATTTGACAGTGGGGATGGTGTGTTCAGAGTAATGTGCAGTGTTAGTTTTCCGCCACACATAGCGTTTTGCATTTTGGCCAAAAAGTTCCATTTTGGTCTCATCTGACCAGAGCACCTTCTTCTACATGTTTGCTGTGTCTCCCACATGACTTGTGGCAAACTGCAAACGGGACTTCTTATGCTTTCTGTTAAAAATGGCTTTCTTCTTGCCACTCTTCCATAAAGGCCAACTTTGTGCAGTGCATGACTAATAGTTGTCCTATGGACAGAGTCTCCCACCTGAGCTGTAGATCTCTGCAGCTCGTCCAGAGTCACCATGGGCCTCTTGACTGCATTTCTGATCAGCGCTCCCCTCGTTTGGCCTGTGAGTTTAGGTGGATGGCCTTGTCTTGGTAGGTTTACAGTTGTGCCATACTCCTTTTTTTTTATTTTATTTTTTTTTCAAACTCAGCATACCAGATTAGGTATTCACCCAACTAAGATAGGCTTCATTGCAGCACTCTTTATGTTGGATAAAGTTAGCATCATCGTTTGAGTATCGTGTATCGTCTTTGTTCATAATCATAATATAATATAATATCTTGAAAAAACAAACCAAAAAAAAAAATAGCAATATTTAACATATAGAGTTGCTATAATCAACGATACCCAATCTGTAGCTCTATATACATTCTCACAGCCACTCATATTTCTAACATACTACTTTCTAAAAACTCTTCTTAAGCACACATACACACTTATAACTCATACATACACTGAAACATACTAGTGGGCTTACACTTACCCATACACTTTTCCATTAATTCACACACCTAAGAAAAGGCTATCTTAGGCCTCAAAGGACACTGCTGTTTTCTCCCATGGTTACTAGTCGTTTGTATAATTCCGCTTCTGTCTCAGAGAAGGACCAATCGCTTAACTCATCCATCTGAGATATCCACTCTGAAAGAGATGGGAGTTTTGGGCTTTTCCAGTGCTTTGCAATTAAGCTCTTGACCACCAATGTACCCATTTCCTTCAGAAAAATAGCGCCTGGATTATTCCCCTGTTCAGCCAAACTAAATAGTGCCGTTATGAGTGAGATACTAAAGTTGGGACCTACGGTTCTTTGGCCGAAATCAGAAAACTCCTTCCATAATTTTTCTGCAGAGGGGCATTTCCACCACATGTCGATCTCTGTACCTGCCCCTCCCCCACATCTCCAGCATACACCTCCAACCCTAGGATCAAATTTCTCCGCACGTATTGAGGTGAGATACCATTTTGCTACAATTTTATACTGTAGCAATTGCAAGTCACTATTGGTGATTTTCCAAATATTTGCCCAGATTTTAGGCCAATTTTCTTCAAGGGATATATTCAGTAACAGTTCCCATTTATGACAGTAAGGAGGGAGATCCTTTTGGCTACTCAATGCTAAAAAATCATGCATAACTGAAATTGTCTTAGGGGGCCTTTTATTTATAAAAATAAGTTTTCTTTAGTATTTAACTCAGTCCTAATATGTTTACTTCTTGTTACAAAGCTTTGGACTTGCAATTGCCACCATTGTGTCGTATTTTTAGATTCGCTTACTAGTTTAGGGATTTTAATTTCTTTATTACCTACTAGATGTATTAAACGGGTATCTTGGTGGAGACCACTTATATTGAACCAAAGTGGAGATGATGCTGGAGGGAAATCCGGATTTCCCATCAAGGATGTCATAGGGTCATAGGGGAGTGACCAGTTTCTTTCTGCCACTTAATTAATAAACCAAGAAGGGTTCTCAGAGTAAGTTTTATAAGAGGGTGAGATGTGTTTTTTGTCAATTTGCTAATAATTGATGGATGCCAAATGAAGACCGAGGCAAGGTTTAGCTCTTCCTTCTCTATTTGCGGCCATAGTTTGTGTCTAGATTCGGGAGACATTTCTACTTTCCAATCTAACACTCTAGCTAAATGTATACTCTTATAATAAATTGAGATATCTGGTGCTGACATTCCTCCCATTTTTTTTGTCCCTACTAATTGTTTTGTATTTAATTCTTTGTTTAGTCTTTGCCCAGATGAAATCCTGAAATAGCTTATGCCAGTCCTTGAACCAAGTACCGGGAAGGGTAATTGGAAGGCACTGCATAACAAACAATAACTTCGGGAGCACCAGCATTTTGATAATCGCCACTCTACCCAGAGGGTTGAAAAATGGTCGGTCCCAACTATTCAATTTTTTTTTACTTTCTTTAATCAAGTTTTTATAGTTGAGTGTAAATAGATTGTTTAATTCTCGACATACATATATTCCTAAATACTTAAAGGTTCTTTTCCAGCTGAATTTATTAAATTTCCTAATTTCATCCTTAGTTATGTCTGTGCAGCCCAAATCCAAAATAGTGCTCTTATCTTTATTTATCCTAAAATTGGAGCAAGCCCCGAACTTGTCAATGATTTCCTGACACTCCTGCATAGAATTTATGGGCTCACTTAATATCAGTAGTTTATCATCAGCGTAAGCTAAAATTTTGATATTTTCCTTTCCTGCTATTGCTCTTTTTATTTTATCTTCATTTTGGATTTTTTGGATAAGGGGTTCTAAACATAAGTTAAATAAGGTCGGTGATAAAGGGCAACCTTGTCTTACTCCATTATTAATGGCAAACTTTTTATTTGCACATGAGTTAATGATTACTTGTGCAGTTTGATTTTTGTATAACATCTTAATTCTATTGATAAAGCCATCCCCGAGGCCGAGTCTCTCCAAGCAGCAGAAAACGAAGTCCCGCGATATGCGATCGAACGCTTTTTCTGCGTCTAATTCTATTACAACAGACTCTTCCCTTTTTTTTTTGACATTTGTATATAATATCAATCGCTGCATAGATGTTTTCTTGCAAATGTCTATCTTTCCTAAAACCTGTCTGTTGTTTACCTATGATCTGATCCGTAACTCTTTCAAGTCTACTTGATAAAATGTGTGAGTATATTTTGACATCAGAATTGATCAGAGATATTGGTCTATAATTAGCACAGTCGTCCATTCCTTTACCTTCTTTCGGTATGAGTGTAATCAGGGCATTATTTGAGATATCCGAGAAGGTTACATCTTTCCCAGTATCAATAACCATTCTGCAAAAAAGGGAAGATAGCTCTCTAGAATAATATCTATAAAATTCCGCCGGAAAGCCGTCTGGACCAGGACACTTTCCACTAGGAATCCGTTCTGCTGCTTCCAAAAACTCGGCCCCCGAGACGAGAGTCTCCAGTTTCTTATTGTCTTCTGGTTGTATTTTTGGTAATTTGATCTCATCAAGAAAGGTAGCTGGCTTTTTTAATTCATGAGTTCCTAGATTATATAGTTTATGGAAAAAGTTCGTAAAGGTCTTACCTATTTCTTGTTGATCACAAGTTGTGTTTCCTACACTATTCTTTATTCTTTCTATATATCTTGGGGTGGCTTTTTTTTAATAAGTTAGATAATACTTTCCCTGATTTATTCTTCCCTTTTTTAAACCTTCTATTGAGGCTACAATATTCTTCTCCACACTCTCTAACAGTTGATTTAGCTCCTTTCTCACTTTATTTACGCAATCTATGGGTTTTGTCGAAATTCCTTTTTTGTGCTCCTGTTCTGCTTTTCCCAATTCATCTAATAATTCATTAATTTTTTTCTGCCTTTCTTTGTTTTTCCTGCATTTTATGCTGATTAGTGAACCTCTAATGACACATTTCATAGTATCCCATATTGTAATGGGCGAGAGCTCCAGAGTATCATTCAGGTCAAGGTATTCCTTTATATTATTTCAAATTTGCTCCCTGATTTCACCATCCTCAAGTAATCTGGTATCAAGTTTCCATCGATTGTTTTAGGTTTGATACTTCCTAGGTCGATTTTTAACAGGACTGGGGCGTGATCTGAGAAGGTAATTTTACATATCATAATTTCTTTTACTGTCAGTATTTGAGATTGTTGTACAAGCCAGTAATCTATTCTTGAGTAGCTGTTATGTACCGAGGAATAGTAAGTATAGTCCTTTTCATTAAAGTGCTTAACTTGCCAAGTGTCAACTAGTCTCTGTGCTTGAATTATGTTTCTTAATGTAGTCAATTCCTTCCATTTCTGAATGATCGCTTGAACAGTGCTCCGTGGGATGTTCAAGGCTTTGGAAATCTTATTGTAGCCTAAGCCTGCTTCACATTCCTCAATAACTTTATCCCTGACCTGTCTGGTGTGTTCTTTGGACTTCATAGTGTTGTTGCTCCCAATATTCTCTTAGACAACCTCTGAGGTCATCACAGAGCAGCTGTATTTGTACTGACAGTAGATTACACACAGGTGCACTCTATTTAGTCATTAGCACTCATCAGGCAATGTCTATGAGCAACTGACTGCACTCAGACCAAAGGGGGCTGAATAATTACGCACACCCCACTTTGCAGTTATTGATTTGTAAAAAATGTTTGGAATCATGTATGATTTTCGTTCCACTTCTCACGTGTACACCACTTTGTATTGGTCTTTCATGTGGAATTCCAATAAAATTGATTCATGTTTGTGGCAGTAATGTGACAAAATGTGGAAAACTTCAAGGGGGCTGAATACTTTTGCAAGCCACTGTATGTGACCACCCGCAGTGATAGTTGGTATTGAACAACCATCATGACGAATCGCTGGTGAGCAATTGTTCAGATCACCATTGACGCTCAAGTAAATTACCACGATCATCCAAACAATTGTTCTCGTGATAATGTTTGCCCGTCATTTAGGCAATTGGTGAAGACGCATCAAGGAACGATCGTTCATCCTCACTAATTCTTCAGTGCATCTTCACGTGGGTAAATAGCTTTAGTGGCGTATAAATGCATCATAATAATAATAATGTACCTGTGTGTGTTTATGTCACAGCCGGCTGTCAGAGACCCTCCATAGAGAACATGCACAGTGTGACCAGTGATAAGGAGTATTATACCATAAATGAGGAGTTCACAGTGCAGTGTAACACCGAATATTACCCATCATCTCAGAGAACTAGGTGTGTGACGAATAATTATGGTGACAGAGTGTGGTCTCCAGCTGTTACCTGCACAGGTGAGCAGATAGAGATTTATAATGATCACATCTCCACCCAACACAGAAACCTCAGGACAGAATTCCCTCCATCTTCTGGGGCAATGGGGGGATACATTACAAGACACTTTGAATAGAATAAATGTGAGATTCTACATAGACATCACATGAAAGATATTCTGAAGGGGCAACCTATTACTAGAGAAGCACTTCTTCTGTCTACCTATTCTGATGTACCCCTGTAACGATTGTGGAATCGTCTCCGTGGTCAGCGCACCAGACGTGCGCTGACGCGGCGGATTTCCTCCACAAGCGTATTATTGCGGACACCCAGGCTAAGTGCTATGCACCCGCAGAGGGCAATTCCCACTGGCAGATGGCGCTGTGGAGTGCAGGCGAACACAGCCGCTGCACAGCCACAGATGCCAAATGGGAATTGTACAGATCCGGGACAAGGTACAATCAGGCAGGGCTGGATAGCCCACAGGGAACAGAGCAATAGGACAGAACCAATGTTTGCCCACCAAATTAGTCGCCACCCAGCGACGGCGAACACACAACGGCGGAAGCGAAGTAGGAAACGCAATCGCAAGAATGGCGATTGCCAATAGCGACACAAGACTGAGCAGGACAGAGCACAAGGGTAGCAAAGGCACAGCAAATCATACAAAGAGAAAGATAAAGAAAATAACAAAGCTAGCTGAACGCGAACACCGCACTCATTCGCAACAGTGCACGCGTTCGTGCGCGGTCTCCGCGTGTTACGCACAACAGAGACAAGCACGCCTAACTAACCAAAGACAGACAAACACGAAACAGAGAACGCGAGCGCTTGCTTAACGGTTACCTCACCGAGCCTACAGCAAGCGTTCGAATCAGACAAGACAGACACACGTGAAACAGGAACTGGGCAGAAAGGATCCACCGCTCTTCCGTCAGAGCAAGTGTGATCCAAGCAGAAACACAGATCAGAAAGATCCACAGCCGCTACCGCTAGCGGTTAGTGCGATACAGGAAGACAGAGTAGCAGAACAGAAGGATCCACAGCGCTAGCGAAAAGTGGCTAGCGCGATCCCAGGAGACAGAACAGAAGGATCCACAGCGCTAGCGAAAAGTGGCTAGCGCGATCCCAGGAGACAGAACAGAAGGATCCACAGCGCTAGCGAAAAGTGGCTAGCGCGATCCCAGGAGACAGAACAGAAGGATCCACAGCGCTAGCGAAAAGTAGCTAGCGCGATCCCAGGAGACAGAACAGAAGGATCCACAGCGCTAGCGAAAAGTGGCTAGCGCGATCCCAGGAGACAGAACAGAAGGATCCACAGCGCTAGCGAAAAGTGGCTAGCGCGATCCCAGGAGACAGAACAGAAGGGCCTACCAGTAGCAACCGCTGCTCTGGTTAGCACCCCACAGACAGACAGAACAGGCAATATAAATAATACAATCCTAACTAAACTAGGGAATCTGCCTAGCGCAGTCCCACGAATTACTCTAAACTAATCTTCAACGAGAAGTAGCATGGCTGACACTCACAAGGAGTGTAAACTACAAACCCTGAAGGAATGACCAGCCAAGGACTATGGGTAATCCCAACCTTTATATTGCCAGTCATCACAGGAGGCAGGTAGGGGATTTGCATAACGAATGTATGCAAATTCCTCAGGAGCAAGCTGCAGAACTGACAAAATGTCTCTCTTAAAGAGACCCGCAGAATGCAGACGTGAACAGTGATCAAAACGCTGCCTGTCTGCACAGGCAGCTGAGCAGATTCTCACAACCCCTCTGGCTATTTATATTGGGGGGGCTACCTATACTGGGGGTCACATCTGGCATACTATACCGGGGGCTACTTTTGGTAACCTTTACTTAGGGATGTTACCTAATACTTCCATTACTGGAGGGTTACTTAGTGCTGGGGAGCATCTCTGGCTAACTCAAACTTGGGGGGGGGGGGGCAAAGGATCCTATGTAATTTCTGGGCAGGTCCCCAAACAAAGATTCATTATAGGGCTCAGTGATTTCTAGCTATGTAACTTTCCCTCAGGGCTCCTTTGTGCTGCAGAGTGCTCCTCCTGGACCGCAGAGAACTTGTAGTGGAGTGAACTCACTTGTCCGGCTGGTGCGTTCCTTCTTTTTTTTTTTCCTTTCAGTATTCCTGCATCTCCATACCTGCAGCGTCTCTGTCCCCGGGTCCTGGCTGCATGTTATGTGACTACTTACATACCTGTAGGGAATGGAGAAGAGGAGCTTTCAGGAATGGAAACAGAAGAACAGTGACAAAAGGTGGGGGATGCTAGCCAGACAGGTGATTTCTCTCTTCTGCGAGTACTCTGAAGTATATCATGGTCCATGAGGGAGCACCTAACTATGCCTGGGGGAGAAACAACTCACCCAATGCTGGGACCTGGGGGAAGGGGAGGTAAAACAAGGCCACCTAATGCTGCTATCATAGAGGGAGGGGACACCTAATGCTGAAATCTGATCAGGGTGAAGTGGGAAGGGGGGCAAAAGCCACTCAATGCTGCTACGTAGAGGTGGAATTATCAGGCCACCTAATGCTGCAATCCAGGGAAAGGGGCCACTGAATTCTGCATTTCGGTAACAGAGTGATCTCTGGGCACCTAAAATTGCTATATTGGGGGTTGCATGGCCAAGGTAGCCCCATGTTAGGGCTTGCCCAGAGCCCGTGTTATGCTGAACCAGCCTTGAGTGTTGCTGTGCATTGTGATGTTGTCTACAAACATTCTTAATTCCCAGGACAAGCTGATGAACCAGGCTAAGGGCCGCACTTGATCAGTAGGGATAAGCCAAAGCAATTTTGAAAAATGCAGTTGTCTTGGAGTGTGGGGGGGCTCTTGTGTCTGCGCTCCACGCTACTTTCCATCTCCCCAACACCTCTGCCTTGTACAGGGCTGGTTCTAGCTCCAATGGGACCCTGGGGCAAAAGTAACTTGGGGCCCTCCTGACACCCTCCCCCCCGACTGCTTCCACCACTGTGCTGCCGTAGGTAGTGCACCCCCTCCCCCAATATAGATAGCCAGATGTCCCCACAGGATTAGGTAGCCCGCCCAGTATAAACATATGTGTCCCCCCAGGATTAGGTAGCCCGCCCAGTATAAACATATGTGTCCCCCCAGGATTAGATAGCCTTCCCCCAGTATATATAGCAAGATGTTGGTTAGCCCCCATGTATTAATTTTTAGCTATAACCTCCAGTATTAGGTAGTGTCCCCCTAGTATAGATAGCCAGATGTCCCTCCATTTAGGCAGTCTCCCCCAGTCCATATGCATAGTGATGCAAGCGACAGTACAACTCACCTTTCTGCGTTGCTTCTGCACGTCTTCTTCTCAACAAACAGTTCTGTATCTCCTCTACAACTCCTCCAGTGGCACAGTAATGAGAGGTGCCACTAGGGGGCAGCAGAGAGGAGACACAGAACTGCGTGATGGGGAGAAAACTTGCAGAAGTTCCCAGCAGCGCTGACAGGTGAGTTGTACTGTCTCTTTCGCTCGCATCACTCTGCATAAAGGCAGGCAGGGGGGGGGGGACTCAGGAGGGCCCTTCCTCCTTCTCCAGCCTGCCGCTGCTTCCCTAGCCAATGGTCGCGGTACCCGGCAGCCTGGCCGGCCGAATAACATTTTTAAATAGTGAAGATGGGACAGGCTTGAGGGCCCCCCCTGGGCTCTGGGACCCAGGGGCAATTGCCCCCCTTGCCTGAATGTTAGCGCCACCTCTAGCCTTGTAAACTGGAACTTCAGCTGTTATAGGGATACTGAAGTGAGCGGGACGTGGAGCACTGAGTTGGGTGGCGGGAGAGCCGAATGCTGCCGCTAAACTCCTTGGCGGCGTTAAATACTATTCCCTCTCCGAGTCGTAGCAACTCAGAGGGAGATGTAAGTTGGGGTAAGGGAATCCGGCTGGAGCCCCAAATCACCCTTATTTTTTGCCTTACACTGCTGCCTGGTCTTGGTGCCCGGCGATGAGCGCCATGTGCCCAAAACCACCTGTTTCAGGATATGGAGATTGCCTTGTTTATTTCCTTGTAAACAATGCCAGTGTCTGGATTGTAAAGGTACAAAAAAGTGACAGCGTCCAGCAGAAGTGAGAGAAACTGATGTTAATTTAAATGAAATTAATTTAAAAAAGGGAGGCATGGAGAAATTGTTGAGCAGTAATAAGATGATTTGAGTGATGGTTTGGGGTGATATTTTATGTCCTGCATCTGCACAGTGGCTGGAAAGGAGATTCCCAGCTTTATTCAGGATACCAAGTCTTCTCCTCGCATAAGGGCCCTTATTCAACTTTACTTTTCTCATGAGATTTCTCCCTGGACATAATTTCTTATCTTACCTACTAAAAAAAAAAAAAAAGGCACCCAGCAACTAAAACAGCACAGCTAAAAAGTTATTAAAAAGTGAGCATTTTCTTGAGGGTTTAGGGCTATGTTCACATTATAAATCGCAAGTAGAGATGGACCAAGTTTGTTCTACAGCAAACAGCTATGGGGAATGACCACGGGGTCATTTCCGCATGTCATTTTACGTATTACTGCACAGATTCTTTCCCGGCGGACGCACGGCCTTGATCACGCGCCTGCTGGTGACGTCATGCACATGCGCAGAGCACTCCTGGCTGCAGGTATGCGATCAGGGACGCGCGGCTGCCGGAAAAGTGGATGCTCAGTAATGCATAAAATGACGTATGCGGAAATGACCTCAGGTCATTCCCCATAGCTGTTCACTGTAGAACAAATTCGGGCCATCTATAATCGCAAGCACTGAGCTTTTTTGGGGGTGTTTTTTTCAAGCGATTCCCGGCGTTTTCTGAGCTTTGGGCGATTTTGTGCTTTTCTGAGCGCATTTGATGAGCGTTTGAGATTTTCATTTCCTGAAGTCAGTCAGGAAGTGAACTCTCTGACCCGGAAAAGAATGAATACAATGCATATATTCTTAAAAGTGCTGGAGAAATCACTATAGAAAGCACTTTTTCATTCGCTTAACAATTTCCCTATACCTTCTATTGAGTGAAAAACTGCAATCGCTCGGCAAAACCGCTTAGAAAAGTGGTAGAAAAAAAAAAAAACACAGCGCACAGGTAATCGCCGGGAATGGGGAAAAAAACGCCACAAAACCCACCCAACGTGGACGGACGCGTGAATGCCGGAACGCATGTGAACAAGGCCTAAGTGAGCAACTGTGGCTTCCAATGATGCATCACTCCCGAATATGGAAATCATCTCTTTGGGCTGGCTCACACTGGGGTGCTCAGGGTTTTAGAGCTTTGCTGAACGCCATGATCAGCAAAGTGCTGTGACTATGTATCCCTATGGGACCAGTCTCACTGCAGCAATTGCATTTTGTATAAATGATTTTGATGCAATTCCTGTTCCCCAAATGAGAATCACAAAGGGCAATTGCTGGGAAAATTGCCAAAAAGAGCAATTTAAAATAATTGCGTTATATGAATGTGAACCAGCCCTTTATGCCCTGATGCCAGGCTCACATCCAGAACTGCTGGAGTATAGCAAGCCTATAGCTTATACATCTTATAGAGCCACATCAACCCCACATGTAGACAGCCTTTTTCAGACATTCTTTTCCTCATCAGACTATTTGCATATTCAAGAGTGATGCATCATTGGAGACCACAGTTGCTTGCATAGAGCTGCATTATCACACACATCTGTTTTAGGAAGGCAAAATTATATTCCATATTTTCCTTGGTAAAGGCTCATACACACATCAGACCATAGTCTTTGGAAAATGAAAGATCACAGACCAATTTTACCCCCTTCCATGTAGTATGAGAGCCACGCCTACACAGTCTATTCTATGGAGCTGCACTCCCCATCAGACAGAAATCTTACCCCCTTCCATGTAGTATGAGAGCCATACCTACACAGTCTATTCTATGGAGCTGATCTCCCCATCAGATAGAAATCTTACCCCCTTCCATGTAGTATGAGAGCCACACCTACACAGTCTATTCTATGGAGCTGCCCTCCCCATCAGACAGAAATCTTACCCCCTTCCATGTAGTATGAGAGCCATACCTACACAGTCTATTCTATGGAGCTGCACTCCACATCAGACAGAAATCGTACCCCCTTCCATGTAGTATGAGAGCCATACCTACACAGTCTATTCTATGGAGCTGATCTCCCCATCAGATAGAAATCTTACCCCCTTCCATGTAGTATGAGAGCCACACCTACACAGTCTATTCTATGGAGCTGCACTCCCCATCAGACAGAAATCTTACCCCCTTCCATGTAGTATGAGAGCCATACCTACACAGTCTATTCTATGGAGCTGCACTCCACATCAGACAGAAATCGTACCCCCTTCCATGTAGTATGAGAGCCACACCTACACAGTCTATTCTATGGAGCTGCACTCCACATCAGACAGAAATCTTACCCCCTTCCATGTAGTATGAGAGCCACACCTACACAGTCTATTCTATGGAGCTGCACTCCACATCAGACAGAAATCTTACCCCCTTCCATGTAGTATGAGAGCCACACCTACACAGTCTATTCTATGGAGCTGATCTCCCCATCAGACAGAAATCTTACCCCCTTCCATGTAGTATGAGAGCCACACCTACACAGTCTATTCTATGGAGCTGCACTCCCCATCAGACAGAAATCTTACCCCCTTCCATGTAGTATGAGAGCCATACCTACACAGTCTATTCTATGGAGCTGCACTCCCCATCAGACAGAAATCTTACCCCCTTCCATGTAGTATGAGAGCCACACCTACACAGTCTATTCTATGGAGCTGCACTCCCCATCAGACAGAAATCTTACCCCCTTCCATGTAGTATGAGAGCCATACCTACACAGTCTATTCTATGGAGCTGCACTCCCCATCAGACAGAAATCTTACCCCCTTCCATGTAGTATGAGAGCCACACCTACACAGTCTATTCTATGGAGCTGCACTCCCCATCAGACAGAAATCTTACCTCCTTCCATGTAGTATGAGAGCCATACTCTACACAGTCTATTCTATGGAGCTGCACTCCCCATCAGACAGAAATCTTACCCCCTTCCATGTAGTATGAGAGCCACACCTACACAGTCTATTCTATGGAGCTGCACTCCCCATCAGACAGAAATCTTACCCCCTTTCATGTAGTATGAGAGCCGTACCTACACAGTCTATTCTATGGAGCTGCACTCCCCATCAGACAGAAATCTTACCCCCTTCCATGTAGTATGAGAGCCACACCTACACAGTCTATTCTATGGAGCTGCACTCCCCATCAGACAGAAATCTTACCCCCTTCCATGTAGTATGAGAGCCACACCTACACAGTCTATTCTATGGAGCTGCACTCCCCATCAGACAGAAATCTTACCCCCTTCCATGTAGTATGAGAGCCACACCTACACAGTCTATTCTATGGAGCTGCACTCCCCATCAGACAGAAATCTTACCCCCCTCCATGTAGTATGAGAGCCACACCTACACAGTCTATTCTATGGAGCTGCACTCCCCCATCAGACAGAGATCTTACCCCCTTCCATGTAGTATGAGAGCCACACCTACACAGTCTATTCTATGGAGCTGCACTCCCCATCAGATAGAAATCTTACCCCCTTCCATGTAGTATGTGAGCCACACCTACACAGTCTATTCTATGGAGCTGCACTCCCCATCAGACAGAAATCTTACCCCCTTCCATGTAGTATGAGAGCCATACCTACACAGTCTATTCTATGGAGCTGCACTCCCCATCAGACAGAAATCTTACCCCCTTCCATGTAGTATGAGAGCCATACTCTGCACAGTCTATTCTATGGAGCTGCACTCCCCATCAGACAGAAATCTTACCCCCTTCCATGTAGTATGAGAGCCATACCTACACAGTCTATTCTATGGAGCTGCACTCCCCATCAGACAGAAATCTTACCCCCTTCCATGTAGTATGAGAGCCACACCTACACAGTCTATTCTATGGAGCTGCACTCCCCATCAGACAGAAATCTTACCCCCTTCCATGTAGTATGAGAGCCACACCTACACAGTCTATTCTATGGAGCTGCACTCCCCATCAGACAGAAATCTTACCCCCTTCCATGTAGTATGAGAGCCATACTCTACACAGTCTATTCTATGGAGCTGCACTCCCCATCAGACAGAAATCTTACCTCCTTCCATGTAGTATGAGAGCCATACTCTACACAGTCTATTCTATGGAGCTGCACTCCCCATCAGACAGAAATCTTACCCCCTTCCATGTAGTATGTGAGCCACACCTACAGTGTCTATTCTATGCAGCTGCACTCCCCATCAGACAGAAATCTTACCCCCTTCCATGTAGTATGTGAGCCATACCTACACAGTCTATTCTATGCAGCTGCACTCCCCATCAGACAGAAATCTTACCTCCTTCCATGTAGTATGAGAGCCATACTCTACACAGTCTATTCTATGGAGCTGCACTCCCCATCAGACAGAAATCTTACCCCCTTCCATGTAGTATGAGAGCCACACCTACACAGTCTATTCTATGGAGCTGCACTCCCCATCAGACAGAAATCTTACCCCCTTCCATGTAGTATGAGAGCCACGCCTACACAGTCTATTCTATGGAGCTGCACTCCCCATCAGACAGAAATCTTACCCCCTTCCATGTAGTATGAGAGCCACGCCTACACAGTCTATTCTATGGAGCTGCACTCCCCATCAGACAGAGATCTTACCCCCTTCCATGTAGTATGAGAGCCACACCTACACAGTCTATTCTATGGAGCTGCACTCCCCATCAGACAGAGATCTTACCCCCTTCCATGTAGTATGAGAGCCACACCTACACAGTCTATTCTATGGAGCTGCGCTCCCCATCAGACAGAAATCTTACCCCCTTCCATGTAGTATGAGAGCCACACCTACACAGTCTATTCTATGGAGCTGCACTCCCCATCAGACTGAGATCTTACCCCCTTCCATGTAGTATGAGAGCCACACCTACACAGTCTATTCTATGGCGCTGCACTCCCCATCAGACAGAAATCTTACCCCCTTCCATGTAGTATGAGAGCTATACCTACAGTCTATTCTATTGTGCTGAACTTCCCATCAGATAAAATCTTTGCAAGATGCTGCACACACAGATGCTGTACACATTCATTATCTGCAAAAGATCTGTTCCTGCAAAAGATCTGTTCCTGCAAATTGCATTCATAGTCTATGACATCTGCAGATCCTCATACACACCTTGTTTAACAGACATTCATCTGCAGATCAGACAATCATCTGCAGATCTGAAGATCCATCCTGGTGGATCTGATCTGCAGATGAATGTTTGTTAAACAAGGTGTGTATGATGATCTGCAGATCTCATAGACTATGAATGCATTTTGCAGGAACGGATCTTTTGCAGGAACCGATCTTTTGCAGATAATGATCTGTTGCATGTGTACAGCATCTGTGTGCGCAGCATCTTGCAAAGATTTCAGTCTGATGGGGAGTTTAGCTCAATAGAATAGACTGTGTAGGTATGGCTCTCATACAACATGAAAGGGGGTAAAATTGGTCTGTGATCTTTCACTTTTATCTGACGTGTGTACCCACCTTAAGCAGTATTCCTTGTGTGGCATCCGACCAAGCACTCTGTACAGCACTACAGAAGATGTTGGTGCTGTATTGATTAAAAAATAGAGCAGTGGGGGCCGAAGGCAGGAGCAGTATGTGGATGAGGCTCCATAATGATGCAGTGATCAGTACAGTGGCTGAATAGAGTACTGGTTAAGGGCACCGCCTTTGACATGGGAGACCAGGGTTTGCATCCTGGCTAGAGTCAGTACCTATTCAGTAAAGAGTTCCAGGCAAGACTCCCTAACACTGCAGGGAGGCCTCTTGAGTGGCTGCAGCTCTTGAGCGCTTTGAGTCTGGCAGGAGAAAAGTGCTGTACAAATGTTAGGATTATTACTAATGTGCAGAGATGTGGCTGCATAGTGATGCAGGGAGCAGTACAGAGATGTGGCTGCATAGTGATGAAGGGAGCAGTGCAGAGATGCAGCTGCATAGTGATGCAGGGAGCAGTGCAGAGATGTGGCTGCATAGTGATGTAGGAAGCAGTGCAGAGATATGGCTGCATAGTGATGCAGGGAGCAGCGCAGAGATGTGGCTGCATAGTGATGCAGGGAGCAGTGCAGAGATGTGGCTGCATAGTGATGCAGGGAGCAGTGCAGAGATGTGGCTGCATAGTGATGCAGGGATCAGTGCAGAGATGTGACTGCATAGTGGTGCAGGGAGCAGTGCAGAGATGTGGCTGCATAGTAATACAGGGAGCAGTGCAGAGATGTGGCTGCATAGTGATGCAGGGAGCAGTGCAGAGATGTGGCTGCATAGTGATGCAGGGAGCAGTGCAGAGAGGTGGCTGCATAGTGAAGCAGGGAGCAGTGCAGAGATGTGGCTGCATAGTGATGTAGGAAGAAGTGCAGAGAGGTGGCTGCATAATGATGCAGGGAGCAGTGCAGAGCTGTGGCTGCATAGTGATGCAGGGAGCAGTGCAGAGATGTGGCTGCATAGTGATGCAGGGAGCAGTGCAGAGATGTGGCTGCATAGTGATGCAGGGAGCAGTGCAGAGATGTGGCTGCATAGTAATGTAGGAAGCAGTGCAGAGATGTGGCTGCATAGCGATGCATGGAGCAGTGCAGAGATGTGGCTGCATAGTGATGCATGGGGCAGTGCAGAGATGTGGCTGCATAGTGAGGCAGGAGCAGTGCAGAGATGTGGCTGCATAGTGAGGCAGGGAGCAGTGCAGAGGTGTGGCTGCATAGTGATGCAGGGAGCAGTGCAGAGATGTGGCTGTATAGTGATGCAGGGAGCAATGCAGAGATGTGGCTGCATAGTGATGTAGGAAGCAGTGCAGAGATGTGGCTGCATAGTGATGCATGGAGCAGTGCAGAGATGTGGCTGCATAGTGATGCATGGAGCAGTGCAGAGAGGTGGCTGCATAGTGATGCAGGGAGCAGAGCAGAGATGTGGCTGCATAGTGATGCAGGGAGCAGTGCAGAGATGTGGCAGCATAGTGATGCAGGGAGCACTGCAGATATGTGGCTGCATAGTGATGTAGGAAGCAGTGCAGAGATGTGGCTGCATAGTGATGCAAGGAGCAGTGCAGAGATGTGGCTGCATAGTGAGGCAGGGAGCAGTGCAGAGATGTGGCTGCATAGTGATGTGTGGAGCAGTGCAGAGATGTGACTGCATAGTGATGTGGGGAGCAGTGCAGAGATGTGGCTGCATAGTGATGCAGGGAGCAGTGCAGAGATGTGGCTGCATAGTGATGCAGGGAGAAGTGCAGAGATGTGGCTGCATAGTGAGGTAGGGAGCAGTGCAGAGATGTGGCTGCATAGTGAGGCAGGAAGCAGTGCGGAAATGTGGCTGCATGGTGATGCAGGGAGCAGTGCAGAGATGTGGCTGCATAGTGGTGCAGGGAGCAGTGCAGAGATGTGGCTGCATAGTGATGCAGGGAGCAGTGCAGAGATGTGGCTGCATAGTGATGCATGGAGCAGTGCAGAGATGTGGCTGCATAGTGAGGCAGGTAGCAGTGCAGAGATATGGCTGCATAGTGAGGCAGGGAGCAGTGCAGAGATGTGGCTGCATAGTGAGGCAGGGAGCAGTGCAGAGATGTGGCTGCATAGTGATGCAGGGAGCAATGCAGAGATGTGGCTGCATAGTAGTGCAGGGATCAGTGCAGAGACGTGACTGCATGGTGATGCAGGGAGCAGTGCAGAGATGTGGCTGCATAGTGATGCAGGGAGAAATGCAGAGATGTGGCTGCATAGTGATGCAGGGAGCAGTGCAGAGATGTGACTGCATGGTGATGCAGGGAGCAATGCAGAGATGTGGCTGCATAGTGATGCAGGGAGCAGTGCAGAGATGTGACTGCATGGTGATGCAGGGAGCAGTGCAGAGATGTGGCTGCATAGTGATGCAGGGAGCAATGCAGAGATGTGGCTGCATAGTAGTGCAGGGATCAGTGCAGAGACGTGACTGCATGGTGATGCAGGGAGCAGTGCAGAGATGTGGCTGCATAGTGATGCAGGGAGAAATGCAGAGATGTGGCTGCATAGTGATGCAGGGAGCAGTGCAGAGATGTGACTGCATGGTGATGCAGGGAGCAGTGCAGAGATGTGGCTGCATAGTGATGCAGGGAGCAATGCAGAGATGTGGCTGCATAGTAGTGCAGGGATCAGTGCAGAGACGTGACTGCATGGTGATGCAGGGAGCAGTGCAGAGATGTGGCTGCATGGTGATACAGGGAGAAATGCAGAGATGTGGCTGCATAGTGATGCAGGGAGCAGTGCAGAGATGTGACTGCATGGTGATGCAGGGAGCAGTGCAGAGATGTGGCTGCATAGTGATGCAGGGAGCAATGCAGAGATGTGGCTGCATAGTAGTGCAGGGATCAGTGCAGAGACGTGACTGCATGGTGATGCAGGGAGCAGTGCAGAGATGTGGCTGCATAGTGATGCGGGGAGCAGTGCAGAGATGTGGCTGCATAGTGATGCGGGGAGCAGTGCAGAGATGTGGCTGCATAGTGATGCGGGAGCAGTGCAGAAATGTGGCTGCATAGTGATGCAGGGAGCAATGCAGAGATGTGGCTGCATAGTGATGCAAGGAGCAGTGCAGAGATGTGGCTGCATAGTGAGGCAGGGAGCAGTGCAGAGATGTGGCTGCATAAAGATGCGGAGAGCAGTGCAGAGATGTGGCTGCATAGTGATGCGGGGAGCAGTGCAGAGATGTGGCTGCATAGTGATGCGGGAGCAGTGCAGAAATGTGGCTGCATAGTGATGTGGGGAGCAGTGCAGAGATGTGGCTGCATAGTGAGGCAGGGAGCAGTGCAGAGATGTGGCTACATAGTGATGCGGGGAACAGTGCAGAGATGCGGCTGCATAGTGAGGCAGGGAGCAGTGCAGAGATGTGTCTGCATAGTGATGCAGGGAGCAGTGCAGAGATGTGGCTGCATAGTGATGCAGGGAGAAGTGCAGAGATGTGGCTGCATAGTGATGTAGGAAGCAGTGCAGAGAGGTGGCTGCATAGTGATGCAGGGAGCAGTGCAGAGATGTGGCTGCATAGTGATGTAGGAAGAAGTGCAGAGAGGTGGCTGCATAATGATGCAGGGAGCAGTGCAGAGATGTGGCTGCATAGTGATGCAGGGAGCAGTGCAGAGATGTGGCTGCATAGTGATGCAGGGAGCAGTGCAGAGATGTGGCTGCATAGTGATGCAGGGAGCAGTGCAGAGATGTGGCTGCATAGTGATGTAGGAAGCAGTGCAGAGATGTGGCTGCATAGCGATGCATGGAGCAGTGCAGAGATGTGGCTGCATAGTGATGCATGGGGCAGTGCAGAGATGTGGCTGCATAGTGAGGCAGGAGCAGTGCAGAGATGTGGCTGCATAGTGAGGCAGGGAGCAGTGCAGAGATGTGGCTGCATAGTGATGCAGGGAGCAGTGCAGAGATGTGGCTGTATAGTGATGCAGGGAGCAGTGCAGAGATGTGGCTGCATAGTGATGTAGGAAGCAGTGCAGAGATGTGGCTGCATAGTGATGCATGGAGCAGTGCAGAGATGTGGCTGCATAGTGAGGGCAAAAAATCTGATCCAGGAAATTATAGACCTGTAAGCTTAACATCAGTTGTATGCAAACTATTTGAGGGGTTACTAAGAGATACTATACATGACTTCATAGTAGAAAATAATCTTATTTCTCAGCATCAACATGGGTTTACTAAAGACAGGTCCTGTTTGACTAACATGCTCAGCTTTTATGAGGTAGTGAATGCTAATATGGATATTGGGAATGCTGTAGATGTGATATACTTGGACTTTGCAAAGGCCTTCGACACTGTTCCCCACAGAAGTCTGGTGCAAAAGTTGAGGATGCAAGGACTGGGGAAGAGTTTGTGTGCATGGATAGGGAACTGGCTAATGGACAGAAAACAAAGAGTTGTGGTCAATGGATCGTACTCAAAATGGGAGACTGTCAGCAGTGGGGTCCCACAGGGGTCTGTACTGGGTCCAGTGCTCTTCAATGTATATATTAATGACCTAGTAGATGCAGTAGTGAGCAATGTTGCTATTTTTGCAGATGATACAAAATTGTGCAGAATTATCAACTCTCAGGAAGATAGTGTCATATTGCAACAGGATCTGGATAGGATGGCTATATGGGCACATACATGGCAGATGAAATTGAATGGAAACAGAAGAACAGTGACAAAAGGTGGGGGATGCTAGCCAGACAGGTGATTTCTCTCTTCTGCGAGTACTCTGAAGTATATCATGGTCCATGAGGGAGCACCTAACTATGCCTGGGGGAGAAACAACTCACCCAATGCTGGGACCTGGGGGAAGGGGAGGTAAAACAAGGCCACCTAATGCTGCTATCATAGAGGGAGGGGACACCTAATGCTGAAATCTGATCAGGGTGAAGTGGGAAGGGGGGCAAAAGCCACTCAATGCTGCTACGTAGAGGTGGAATTATCAGGCCACCTAATGCTGCAATCCAGGGAAAGGGGCCACTGAATTCTGCATTTCGGTAACAGAGTGATCTCTGGGCACCTAAAATTGCTATATTGGGGGTTGCAAAGTCAAGGTAGCCCCATGTTAGGGCTTGCCCAGAGCCCGTGTTATGCTGAACCAGCCTTGAGTGTTGCTGTGCATTGTGATGTTGTCTACAAACATTCTTAATTCCCAGGACAAGCTGATGAACCAGGCTAAGGGCCGCACTTGATCAGTAGGGATAAGCCAAACCAATTTTGCAAAATGCAGTTGTCTTGGAGTGTGGGGGGGCTCTTGTGTCTGCGCTCCACGCTACTTTCCATCTCCCCAACACCTCTGCCTTGTACAGGGCTGGTTCTAGCTCCAATGGGGCCCCGGGGCAAAAGTAACTTGGGGCCCTCCTGACACCCTCCCCCCCGACTGCTTCCACCACTGCGCTGCCGTAGGTAGTGCACCCCCTCCCCCAATATAGATAGCCAGATGTTCCCACAGGATTAGGTAGCCCGCCCAGTATAAACATATGTGTCCCCCCAGGATTAGGTAGCCCGCCCAGTATAAACATATGTGTCCCCCCAGGATTAGATAGCCTTCCCCCAGTATATATAGCAAGATGTTGGTTAGCCCCCATGTATTAATTTTTAGCTATAACCTCCAGTATTAGGTAGTGTCCCCCTAGTATAGATAGCCAGATGTCCCTCCATTTAGGCAGTCTCCCCCAGTCCATATGCATAGTGATGCAAGCGACAGTACAACTCACCTTTCTGCGTTGCTTCTGCACGTCTTCTTCTCAACAAACAGTTCTGTATCTCCTCTACAACTCCTCCAGTGGCACAGTAATGAGAGGTGCCACTAGGGGGCAGCAGAGAGGAGACACAGAACTGCGTGATGGGGAGAAAACTTGCAGAAGTTCCCAGCAGCGCTGACAGGTGAGTTGTACTGTCTCTTTCGCTCGCATCACTCTGCATAAAGGCAGGCAGGGGGGGTGGAACTCAGGAGGGCCCTTCCTCCTTCTCCAGCCTGCCGCTGCTTCCCTAGCCAATGGTCGCGGTACCCGGCAGCCTGGCCGGCCGAATAACATTTTTAAATAGTGAAGATGGGACAGGCTTGAGGGCCCCCCCTGGGCTCTGGGACCCAGGGGCAATTGCCCCCCTTGCCTGAATGTTAGCGCCACCTCTAGCCTTGTAAACTGGAACTTCAGCTGTTATAGGGATACTGAAGTGAGCGGGACGTGGAGCACTGAGTTGGGTGGCGGGAGAGCCGAATGCTGCCGCTAAACTCCTTGGCGGCGTTAAATACTATTCCCTCTCCGAGTCGTAGCAACTCAGAGGGAGATGTAAGTTGGGGTAAGGGAATCCGGCTGGAGCCCCAAATCACCCTTATTTTTTGCCTTACACTGCTGCCTGGTCTTGGTGCCCGGCGATGAGCGCCATGTGCCCAAAACCACCTGTTTCAGGATATGGAGATTGCCTTGTTTATTTCCTTGTAAACAATGCCAGTGTCTGGATTGTAAAGGTACAAAAAAGTGACAGCGTCCAGCAGAAGTGAGAGAAACTGATGTTAATTTAAATGAAATTAATTTAAAAAAGGGAGTCACGGAGAAATTGTTGAGCAGTAATAAGATGATTTGAGTGATGGTTTGGGGTGATATTTTATGTCCTGCATCTGCACAGTGGCTGGAAAGGAGATTCCCAGCTTTATTCAGGATACCAAGTCTTCTCCTCGCATAAGGGCCCTTATTCAACTTTACTTTTCTCATGAGATTTCTCCCTGGACATAATTTCTTATCTTACCTACTAAAAAAAAAAAAAAAGGCACCCAGCAACTAAAACAGCACAGCTAAAAAGTTATTAAAAAGTGAGCATTTTCTTGAGGGTTTAGGGCTATGTTCACATTATAAATCGCAAGTAGAGATGGACCAAGTTTGTTCTACAGCAAACAGCTATGGGGAATGACCACGGGGTCATTTCCGCATGTCATTTTACGTATTACTGCACAGATTCTTTCCCGGCGGACGCACGGCCTTGATCACGCGCCTGCTGGTGACGTCATGCACATGCGCAGAGCACTCCTGGCTGCAGGTATGCGATCAGGGACGCGCGGCTGCCGGAAAAGTGGATGCTCAGTAATGCATAAAATGACGTATGCGGAAATGACCTCAGGTCATTCCCCATAGCTGTTCACTGTAGAACAAATTCGGGCCATCTATAATCGCAAGCACTGAGCTTTTTTGGGGGTGTTTTTTTCAAGCGATTCCCGGCGTTTTCTGAGCTTTGGGCGATTTTGTGCTTTTCTGAGCGCATTTGATGAGCGTTTGAGATTTTCATTTCCTGAAGTCAGTCAGGAAGTGAACTCTCTGACCCGGAAAAGAATGAATACAATGCATATATTCTTAAAAGTGCTGGAGAAATCACTATAGAAAGCACTTTTTCATTCGCTTAACAATTTCCCTATACCTTCTATTGAGTGAAAAACTGCAATCGCTCGGCAAAACCGCTTAGAAAAGTGGTAGAAAAAAAAAAAAACACAGCGCACAGGTAATCGCCGGGAATGGGGAAAAAAACGCCACAAAACCCACCCAACGTGGACGGACGCGTGAATGCCGGAACGCATGTGAACAAGGCCTAAGTGAGCAACTGTGGCTTCCAATGATGCATCACTCCCGAATATGGAAATCATCTCTTTGGGCTGGCTCACACTGGGGTGCTCAGGGTTTTAGAGCTTTGCTGAACGCCATGATCAGCAAAGTGCTGTGACTATGTATCCCTATGGGACCAGTCTCACTGCAGCAATTGCATTTTGTATAAATGATTTTGATGCAATTCCTGTTCCCCAAATGAGAATCACAAAGGGCAATTGCTGGGAAAATTGCCAAAAAGAGCAATTTAAAATAATTGCGTTATATGAATGTGAACCAGCCCTTTATGCCCTGATGCCAGGCTCACATCCAGAACTGCTGGAGTATAGCAAGCCTATAGCTTATACATCTTATAGAGCCACATCAACCCCACATGTAGACAGCCTTTTTCAGACATTCTTTTCCTCATCAGACTATTTGCATATTCAAGAGTGATGCATCATTGGAGACCACAGTTGCTTGCATAGAGCTGCATTATCACACACATCTGTTTTAGGAAGGCAAAATTATATTCCATATTTTCCTTGGTAAAGGCTCATACACACATCAGACCATAGTCTTTGGAAAATGAAAGATCACAGACCAATTTTACCCCCTTCCATGTAGTATGAGAGCCACGCCTACACAGTCTATTCTATGGAGCTGCACTCCCCATCAGACAGAAATCTTACCCCCTTCCATGTAGTATGAGAGCCATACCTACACAGTCTATTCTATGGAGCTGATCTCCCCATCAGATAGAAATCTTACCCCCTTCCATGTAGTATGAGAGCCACACCTACACAGTCTATTCTATGGAGCTGCACTCCCCATCAGACAGAGATCTTACCCCCTTCCATGTAGTATGAGAGCCATACCTACACAGTCTATTCTATGGAGCTGCACTCCACATCAGACAGAAATCGTACCCCCTTCCATGTAGTATGAGAGCCACACCTACACAGTCTATTCTATGGAGCTGCACTCCACATCAGACAGAAATCTTACCCCCTTCCATGTAGTATGAGAGCCACACCTACACAGTCTATTCTATGGAGCTGCACTCCACATCAGACAGAAATCTTACCCCCTTCCATGTAGTATGAGAGCCACACCTACACAGTCTATTCTATGGAGCTGATCTCCCCATCAGACAGAAATCTTACCCCCTTCCATGTAGTATGAGAGCCACACCTACACAGTCTATTCTATGGAGCTGCACTCCCCATCAGACAGAAATCTTACCCCCTTCCATGTAGTATGAGAGCCATACCTACACAGTCTATTCTATGGAGCTGCACTCCCCATCAGACAGAAATCTTACCCCCTTCCATGTAGTATGAGAGCCATACCTACACAGTCTATTCTATGGAGCTGCACTCCCCATCAGACAGAAATTTTACCCCCTTCCATGTAGTATGAGAGCCACGCCTACACAGTCTATTCTATGGAGCTGCACTCCCCATCAGACAGAAATCTTACCCCCTTCCATGTAGTATGAGAGCCATACCTACACAGTCTATTCTATGGAGCTGCACTCCACATCAGACAGAAATCGTACCCCCTTCCATGTAGTATGAGAGCCACACCTACACAGTCTATTCTATGGAGCTGCACTCCACATCAGACAGAAATCTTACCCCCTTCCATGTAGTATGAGAGCCACACCTACACAGTCTATTCTATGGAGCTGCACTCCACATCAGACAGAAATCTTACCCCCTTCCATGTAGTATGAGAGCCACACCTACACAGTCTATTCTATGGAGCTGATCTCCCCATCAGACAGAAATCTTACCCCCTTCCATGTAGTATGAGAGCCACACCTACACAGTCTATTCTATGGAGCTGCACTCCCCATCAGACAGAAATCTTACCCCCTTCCATGTAGTATGAGAGCCATACCTACACAGTCTATTCTATGGAGCTGCACTCCCCATCAGACAGAAATCTTACCCCCTTCCATGTAGTATGAGAGCCACACCTACACAGTCTATTCTATGGAGCTGCACTCCCCATCAGACAGAAATCTTACCCCCTTCCATGTAGTATGAGAGCCATACCTACACAGTCTATTCTATGGAGCTGCACTCCCCATCAGACAGAAATCTTACCCCCTTCCATGTAGTATGAGAGCCACACCTACACAGTCTATTCTATGGAGCTGCACTCCCCATCAGACAGAAATCTTACCTCCTTCCATGTAGTATGAGAGCCATACTCTACACAGTCTATTCTATGGAGCTGCACTCCCCATCAGACAGAAATCTTACCCCCTTCCATGTAGTATGAGAGCCACACCTACACAGTCTATTCTATGGAGCTGCACTCCCCATCAGACAGAAATCTTACCCCCTTTCATGTAGTATGAGAGCCGTACCTACACAGTCTATTCTATGGAGCTGCACTCCCCATCAGACAGAAATCTTACCCCCTTCCATGTAGTATGAGAGCCACACCTACACAGTCTATTCTATGGAGCTGCACTCCCCATCAGACAGAAATCTTACCCCCTTCCATGTAGTATGAGAGCCACACCTACACAGTCTATTCTATGGAGCTGCACTCCCCATCAGACAGAAATCTTACCCCCTTCCATGTAGTATGAGAGCCACACCTACACAGTCTATTCTATGGAGCTGCACTCCCCATCAGACAGAAATCTTACCCCCCTCCATGTAGTATGAGAGCCACACCTACACAGTCTATTCTATGGAGCTGCACTCCCCCATCAGACAGAGATCTTACCCCCTTCCATGTAGTATGAGAGCCACACCTACACAGTCTATTCTATGGAGCTGCACTCCCCATCAGACAGAAATCTTACCCCCTTCCATGTAGTATGAGAGCCACACCTACACAGTCTATTCTATGGAGCTGCACTCCCCATCAGACAGAAATCTTACCCCCTTCCATGTAGTATGAGAGCCACACCTACACAGTCTATTCTATGGAGCTGCACTCCCCATCAGACAGAAATCTTACCTCCTTCCATGTAGTATGAGAGCCATACTCTACACAGTCTATTCTATGGAGCTGCACTCCCCATCAGACAGAAATCTTACCCCCTTCCATGTAGTATGAGAGCCACACCTACACAGTCTATTCTATGGAGCTGCACTCCCCATCAGACAGAAATCTTACCCCCTTTCATGTAGTATGAGAGCCGTACCTACACAGTCTATTCTATGGAGCTGCACTCCCCATCAGACAGAAATCTTACCCCCTTCCATGTAGTATGAGAGCCACACCTACACAGTCTATTCTATGGAGCTGCACTCCCCATCAGACAGAAATCTTACCCCCTTCCATGTAGTATGAGAGCCACACCTACACAGTCTATTCTATGGAGCTGCACTCCCCATCAGACAGAAATCTTACCCCCTTCCATGTAGTATGAGAGCCATACCTACACAGTCTATTCTATGGAGCTGCACTCCCCATCAGACAGAAATCTTACCCCCTTCCATGTAGTATGAGAGCCATACTCTACACAGTCTATTCTATGGAGCTGCACTCCCCATCAGACAGAAATCTTACCCCCTTCCATGTAGTATGAGAGCCATACCTACACAGTCTATTCTATGGAGCTGCACTCCCCATCAGACAGAAATCTTACCCCCTTCCATGTAGTATGAGAGCCACACCTACACAGTCTATTCTATGGAGCTGCACTCCCCATCAGACAGAAATCTTACCCCCTTCCATGTAGTATGAGAGCCACACCTACACAGTCTATTCTATGGAGCTGCACTCCCCATCAGACAGAAATCTTACCCCCTTCCATGTAGTATGAGAGCCATACTCTACACAGTCTATTCTATGGAGCTGCACTCCCCATCAGACAGAAATCTTACCTCCTTCCATGTAGTATGAGAGCCATACTCTACACAGTCTATTCTATGGAGCTGCACTCCCCATCAGACAGAAATCTTACCCCCTTCCATGTAGTATGTGAGCCACACCTACAGTGTCTATTCTATGCAGCTGCACTCCCCATCAGACAGAAATCTTACCCCCTTCCATGTAGTATGTGAGCCATACCTACACAGTCTATTCTATGGAGCTGCACTCCCCATCAGACAGAAATCTTACCCCCTTCCATGTAGTATGAGAGCCACACCTACACAGTCTATTCTATGGAGCTGCACTCCCCATCAGACAGAAATCTTACCCCCTTCCATGTAGTATGAGAGCCACGCCTACACAGTCTATTCTATGGAGCTGCACTCCCCATCAGACAGAAATCTTACCCCCTTCCATGTAGTATGAGAGCCACGCCTACACAGTCTATTCTATGGAGCTGCACTCCCCATCAGACAGAGATCTTACCCCCTTCCATGTAGTATGAGAGCCACACCTACACAGTCTATTCTATGGAGCTGCACTCCCCATCAGACAGAGATCTTACCCCCTTCCATGTAGTATGAGAGCCACACCTACACAGTCTATTCTATGGAGCTGCACTCCCCATCAGACAGAAATCTTACCCCCTTCCATGTAGTATGAGAGCCACACCTACACAGTCTATTCTATGGAGCTGCACTCCCCATCAGACAGAGATCTTACCCCCTTCCATGTAGTATGAGAGCCACACCTACACAGTCTATTCTATGGCGCTGCACTCCCCATCAGACAGAAATCTTACCCCCTTCCATGTAGTATGAGAGCTATACCTACAGTCTATTCTATTGTGCTGAACTTCCCATCAGATAAAATCTTTGCAAGATGCTGCACACACAGATGCTGTACACATTCATTATCTGCAAAAGATCTGTTCCTGCAAAAGATCTGTTCCTGCAAATTGCATTCATAGTCTATGACATCTGCAGATCCTCATACACACCTTGTTTAACAGACATTCATCTGCAGATCAGACAATCATCTGCAGATCTGAAGATCCATCCTGGTGGATCTGATCTGCAGATGAATGTTTGTTAAACAAGGTGTGTATGATGATCTGCAGATCTCATAGACTATGAATGCATTTTGCAGGAACGGATCTTTTGCAGGAACCGATCTTTTGCAGATAATGATCTGTTGCATGTGTACAGCATCTGTGTGCGCAGCATCTTGCAAAGATTTCAGTCTGATGGGGAGTTTAGCTCAATAGAATAGACTGTGTAGGTATGGCTCTCATACAACATGAAAGGGGGTAAAATTGGTCTGTGATCTTTCACTTTTATCTGACGTGTGTACCCACCTTAAGCAGTATTCCTTGTGTGGCATCCGACCAAGCACTCTGTACAGCACTACAGAAGATGTTGGTGCTGTATTGATTAAAAAATAGAGCAGTGGGGGCCGAAGGCAGGAGCAGTATGTGGATGAGGCTCCATAATGATGCAGTGATCAGTACAGTGGCTGAATAGAGTACTGGTTAAGGGCACCGCCTTTGACATGGGAGACCAGGGTTTGCATCCTGGCTAGAGTCAGTACCTATTCAGTAAAGAGTTCCAGGCAAGACTCCCTAACACTGCAGGGAGGCCTCTTGAGTGGCTGCAGCTCTTGAGCGCTTTGAGTCTGGCAGGAGAAAAGTGCTGTACAAATGTTAGGATTATTACTAATGTGCAGAGATGTGGCTGCATAGTGATGCAGGGAGCAGTACAGAGATGTGGCTGCATAGTGATGAAGGGAGCAGTGCAGAGATGCAGCTGCATAGTGATGCAGGGAGCAGTGCAGAGATGTGGCTGCATAGTGATGTAGGAAGCAGTGCAGAGATATGGCTGCATAGTGATGCAGGGAGCAGCGCAGAGATGTGGCTGCATAGTGATGCAGGGAGCAGTGCAGAGATGTGGCTGCATAGTGATGCAGGGAGCAGTGCAGAGATGTGGCTGCATAGTGATGCAGGGATCAGTGCAGAGATGTGACTGCATAGTGGTGCAGGGAGCAGTGCAGAGATGTGGCTGCATAGTAATACAGGGAGCAGTGCAGAGATGTGGCTGCATAGTGATGCAGGGAGCAGTGCAGAGATGTGGCTGCATAGTGATGCAGGGAGCAGTGCAGAGAGGTGGCTGCATAGTGAAGCAGGGAGCAGTGCAGAGATGTGGCTGCATAGTGATGTAGGAAGAAGTGCAGAGAGGTGGCTGCATAATGATGCAGGGAGCAGTGCAGAGCTGTGGCTGCATAGTGATGCAGGGAGCAGTGCAGAGATGTGGCTGCATAGTGATGCAGGGAGCAGTGCAGAGATGTGGCTGCATAGTGATGCAGGGAGCAGTGCAGAGATGTGGCTGCATAGTAATGTAGGAAGCAGTGCAGAGATGTGGCTGCATAGCGATGCATGGAGCAGTGCAGAGATGTGGCTGCATAGTGATGCATGGGGCAGTGCAGAGATGTGGCTGCATAGTGAGGCAGGAGCAGTGCAGAGATGTGGCTGCATAGTGAGGCAGGGAGCAGTGCAGAGGTGTGGCTGCATAGTGATGCAGGGAGCAGTGCAGAGATGTGGCTGTATAGTGATGCAGGGAGCAATGCAGAGATGTGGCTGCATAGTGATGTAGGAAGCAGTGCAGAGATGTGGCTGCATAGTGATGCATGGAGCAGTGCAGAGATGTGGCTGCATAGTGATGCATGGAGCAGTGCAGAGAGGTGGCTGCATAGTGATGCAGGGAGCAGAGCAGAGATGTGGCTGCATAGTGATGCAGGGAGCAGTGCAGAGATGTGGCAGCATAGTGATGCAGGGAGCACTGCAGATATGTGGCTGCATAGTGATGTAGGAAGCAGTGCAGAGATGTGGCTGCATAGTGATGCAAGGAGCAGTGCAGAGATGTGGCTGCATAGTGAGGCAGGGAGCAGTGCAGAGATGTGGCTGCATAGTGATGTGTGGAGCAGTGCAGAGATGTGACTGCATAGTGATGTGGGGAGCAGTGCAGAGATGTGGCTGCATAGTGATGCAGGGAGCAGTGCAGAGATGTGGCTGCATAGTGATGCAGGGAGAAGTGCAGAGATGTGGCTGCATAGTGAGGTAGGGAGCAGTGCAGAGATGTGGCTGCATAGTGAGGCAGGAAGCAGTGCGGAAATGTGGCTGCATGGTGATGCAGGGAGCAGTGCAGAGATGTGGCTGCATAGTGGTGCAGGGAGCAGTGCAGAGATGTGGCTGCATAGTGATGCAGGGAGCAGTGCAGAGATGTGGCTGCATAGTGATGCATGGAGCAGTGCAGAGATGTGGCTGCATAGTGAGGCAGGTAGCAGTGCAGAGATATGGCTGCATAGTGAGGCAGGGAGCAGTGCAGAGATGTGGCTGCATAGTGAGGCAGGGAGCAGTGCAGAGATGTGGCTGCATAGTGAGGCAGGGAGCAGTGCAGAGATTTGGCTGCATAGTGAGGCAGGGAGCAGTGCAGAGATGTGGCTGCATAGTGATGCGGGGAGCAGTGCAGAGATGTGGCTGCATAGTGGTGCAGGGAGCAGTGCAGAGATGTGGCTGCATAGTGATGCAGGGAGCAGTGCAGAGATGTGGCTGCATAGGGATGCAGGGAGCAGTGCAGAGATGTGGCTGCATAGCGATGCAGGGAGCAGTGCAGAGATGTGGCTGCATAGTGAGGCAGGGAGCAGTGCAGAGATATGGCTGCATAGTGAGGCAGGGAGCAGTGCAGAGATGTGGCTGCATAGTGATGCAGGGAGCAGTGCAGAGATGTGGCTGCATAGTGAGGCAGGGAGCAGTACAGAGATGTGGCTGCATAGTAAGGCAGGGAGCAGTGCAGAGATGTGGCTGCATAGTGATGCGGGGAGAAATGCAGAGATGTGGCTGCATAGTGATGCAGGGAGCAGTGCAGATATGTGGCTGCATAGTGATGCAGGGAGCAGCGTAGAGATGTGGCTGCATAGTGAGGCGCGGAGCAGTGCAGAGATGTGGCTGCATAGTGATGCAAGGAGCAGTGCAGAGATGTGGCTGCATAGTGAGGCAGGGAGCAGTGCAGAGATGTGGCTGCATAGTGATGCAGGGAGAAGTGCAGAGATGTGGCTGCATAGTGAGGTAGGGAGCAGTGCAGAGATGTGGCTGCATAGTGAGGCAGGAAGCAGTGCGGAAATGTGGCTGCATGGTGATGCAGGGAGCAGTGCAGAGATGTGGCTGCATAGTGGTGCAGGGAGCAGTGCAGAGATGTGGCTGCATAGTGATGCAGGGAGCAGTGCAGAGATGTGGCTGCATAGTGGTGCATGGAGCAGTGCAGAGATGTGGCTGCATAGTGAGGCAGGGAGCAGTGCAGAGATATGGCTGCATAGTGAGGCAGGGAGCAGTGCAGAGATGTGGCTGCATAGTGAGGCAGGG
Source organism: Hyperolius riggenbachi (assembly GCF_040937935.1). Taxonomy (NCBI): domain Eukaryota; kingdom Metazoa; phylum Chordata; class Amphibia; order Anura; family Hyperoliidae; genus Hyperolius; species Hyperolius riggenbachi. Next base: position 678,289,691 of record NC_090646.1, read on the forward strand.
AGCAGTGCAGAGATGTGGCTGCATAGTGAGGCAGGGAGCAGTGCAGAGATTTGGCTGCATAGTGAGGCAGGGAGCAGTGCAGAGATGTGGCTGCATAGTGATGCGGGGAGCAGTGCAGAGATGTGGCTGCATAGTGGTGCAGGGAGCAGTGCAGAGATGTGGCTGCATAGTGATGCAGGGAGCAGTGCAGAGATGTGACTGCATAGTGATGCAGGGAGCAGTGCAGAGATGTGGCTGCATAGTGAGGCAGGGAGCAGTGCAGAGATATGGCTGCATAGTGAGGCAGGGAGCAGTGCAGAGATGTGGCTGCATAGTGATGCAGGGAGCGGTGCAGAGATGTGGCTGCATAGTGAGGCAGGGAGCAGTGCAGAGATGTGGCTGCATAGTAAGGCAGGGAGCAGTGCAGAGATGTGGCTGCATAGTGATGCGGGGAGAAATGCAGAGATGTGGCTGCATAGTGATGCAGGGAGCAGTGCAGATATGTGGCTGCATAGTGATGCAGGGAGCAGCGTAGAGATGTGGCTGCATAGTGAGGCGCGGAGCAGTGCAGAGATGTGGCTGCATAGTGATGTGGGGAGCAGTGCAGAGATGTGGCTGCATAGTGATGTGGGGAGCAGTGCAGAGATGTGGCTGCATAGTGAGGGAGGGAGCAGTGCAGAGATGTGGCTGCATAGTGAGGCAGGGAGCAGTGCAGAGATGTGGCTGCATAGTGAGGCAGGGAGCAGTGCAGAGATGTGGCTGCATAGTGAGGCAGGGAGCAGTGCAGAGATGTGGCTGCAGCTGGGAGAGGAATATTAGGAGGGTCTCTGCTGACATCTCAGCTAACATGGAGGCAATGTGACAAGTAACTGATCATTATCAGATGTGAGAGATTTACCACATTCCACTAGTATATGTAACAACGATCTCCAAACCGAGAATTCCAGTAGATTAATATTGTCATTAGATCCTGACGGAGAGTGACTGACAGGAATTGTTCAATGTAAACAGCAAGAGAAATATCAGGACCTGTATAACTGCATCATAATAATAATAGTAATAATAATGAACCTTTGTGTATTTATGTCACAGCCGGCTGTCAGGGACCCTCCATAGGGAACATGCTCAGTGTGACCGGCAGGGCTGCTCATTCAGATTCCGGATATCCGGGTAACCCGGATATCCGACCTTTCTTCAGCTATCCGACCGGATTCGGATTCCAGATACCTGGGCCCAAATCCGGATAGCTATCTGCGGATAGTTGGCTGGCAATCCGGATATCCGCGGATATCCGCCATATATCCGACTATTGAGATACTGTAACTAAGTAGATGACGTTCAGGACGTCATTGAGCCAATCAGAGGGCTCCCAGCAAAAGCCCTAGCAACCAATCACAGAGGGGAACCCTGGCCAGCCCCACCTGACCTCATTGAGCCAATCAGAGGGCTCCCAGCCTAAGCCCTGGCACCCAATCACAGAAAGGAACCCTGGCCAGACCCCCCTGTATAATAAGGAGGGCTGCCATGATGAGAAATCTCGTCCTTGATTGTGAATGCTCACTGAGAGACATGCTCCAGTGCTGCTGGCCTAGCAAGTGCTGTACACAGTGATAAAACTAAAGCTGTTCAGTGATTAACCCCTTCACTATCACTACACTATTGTTATATTGTTAATTAGCTTGATTTCATTTAGTGACAGTCAGAGTGTGTGCTGCAGGGCTGCTGCAGCTGCTATGTGTCTGTGTGTGGGCTGAGCCTGTGCACAGACCACCAGGCTAGCTGCTGCCTGCTGGGCAGCTATTAGCCTTAGCTAGCTACAGTATACCTTAGGTTAGGGATTAGGGAATAGGATTTCTGTGTTATTGTGTAGTTAGTACTGTAGTACTGCAGTCAGTGCTAGTAGTTGTTAGAGTAGTAGTACTACTGTGTTAGCTTACTACAGAACTGCTGTGCTGCTGAGCAGTGCCAGTGTGACAGTTAGTGTCCTCTCCTCTGCTGTCTGACTGTCACTTGGCACGTGGCATTTGGCATGTGACCCTTGGCACGTGTAACGTGACATGTGGCTCTTGGCACTTTGCACTTTGCACATGGCACTTTGCACATGGCACTTTGCACTTGTCACGTGACACTTTGCACGTGGCACTTTGCACATGGCACTTTGCACTTGGCATGTGGCACTTTGCACTTGGCAGGTGGCACGTGGCACTTTGCATGTGGCACTTTGCGCGTGGCAGCTGGAACTTTGCACTTTGCACGTGGCACTTTGCACTTGGCACATGGCACATGGCACTTGGAATGTGGCACTTGGCACGTGGCACTTTGCATGTGGCACTTTGCACGTGGCAGGTGGCACTTGCACTGGCACTTTGCACGTGGCACTTGGCATGTGCCACGTGCAAAGTGCAAAGTGCCACGTGCCAAGTGCAAAGTGCCAAGTGCCACGTGCAAAGTGCCACTGCCAAGTGCCACGTCCAGCATGCTCCTGGCAGACGTTACACCTGCTGCTGCTGCTGCATTGCCCTGCTCCTGCTGCCTTTGCTGCTCCCACCGCCAGGGTGCCACAGGCCACTGCTGCTGTGTTGATACCACCTATATTTAACCCAAAACACAATTGCTGCATAATTTTTTGGAGGTGTCTGGGCTGAAAACTGCCATGTCCCAGTTGTGCGGTTGGACTTTGGACACAATGTGGGCTGCACGACCGCTGTCTGGAATCTAGGCCCGATGTTAATTGACAGCCATTTTTTTTTTGGGGGGGGGGGGATTTTAAGTCCCCACATCATCAGTTAGTGTTTCCCTTTAAAAATAATGATGCTACATGCCTCATTTACCCTAAAAAATGTTTTTAATGCAATTTAAAGGCCACTTCCAGTTTTTCTATCCAGATATCCGAATTTGCCCGGATACCCCGGATAATGAGGTCGGATATCCGATTCGGATCAGAATAGTTTGAACTCGGATATCCGACCCGGATCCGATATCTGGGTATCCGGATCCAGATCCAATCCAATCCAGATTTTGAAAAGGGGTATCCGAGCACTACTAGTGACCGGTGATAAGGAGTATTATGACATAAATGAGGAGGTCACAGTTTGGTGTAACACCGGATATTTCCCGTCATCTCAGACAACAAGGTGTGTGAAGTGGGGTGGTGACAGACATGACTGGTCTCCAGCGGTTACCTGCACAGGTGAGCACACACAGATTTACCTGTATAGTTATTACATCTCCACACAAGACAGAAACCTGGAATCTTTAAATGATCTATATTGTATATCATATTATATATTGATAAGTCATTTGTTTCTTGTATAAACTGTTCAGTGTAAAGAGCTGCATAAACTGAGAACTGTGCATAATAATAATAATAACAATAATAATAATAATAAACCTGTGTGTGTTTATGTCACAGCCGGCTGTCAGAGACCCTCCATAGGGAACATGCTCAGTGTGACCGGTGATAAGGAGTATTATACCATAAATGAGGAGGTCACAGTGCAGTGTAACACCGGATATTACCCGACATCTCAGACAATGAGGTGTGTGACTAATAGCCGTGGTGACAGGCAGTGGTCTCCAGCGGTTACCTGCACAGGTGAGTACACACAGACTTACCTGTATAGTTATTACATCTCCACAAAATACAGAAACCTGGAATCTCTGAATGATCTACAGTATATTATATATTGATAAGTCATTTGTCATTGAAGCATATATTTATATAGACATATACTAATATTCTCATCAGATTGCTGAGGGAGAGTCTGTGCTATGACTTGACTTAGACATAATAATAATAATAATAATAATAATAATAATAATAATAATAATAATAATAATGGTCCTTTGTGTATTTATGTCACAGCCGGCTGTCAGAGACCCTCCATAGGGAACATGCTCAGTGTGACCAGAGATAAGGAGTATTATACCGCAGGTGAGGAGGTCACAGTGCAGTGTAACACCGGATATTACCCGACATCTCAGAGAACGAGATGTGTGACTAATAATTATGGTGACAGAAGGTGGTCTCCAGCGGTTACCTGCACAGGTGAGAACACACAGATGTATAATGATCACTTCTCCACCCAACACAGAGACCTTAGGGCAGCATCTGGGGTCCATCGGAGGTAATGGGTTGAAATACATTATAATACAGTTTTAGTAGATTCAGTTGCTGTGATCAGGCAGGAGCAGTATGTGGGCAAGGCTGCATAGTAGTGCAGGGATCAGTGCAGAGATGTGGCTGCATAGTGATGCGGGGAACAGTGCAGAGATGTAGCTGCATAGTGATGCAGGGAGCAGTGCAGAGATGTGACTGCATGGTGATGCAGGGAGCAATGCAGAGATGTGGCTGCATAGTGATGCAGGGAGCAGTGCAGAGATGTGACTGCATGGTGATGCAGGGAGCAGTGCAGAGATGTGGCTGCATAGTGATGCAGGGAGCAATGCAGAGATGTGGCTGCATAGTAGTGCAGGGATCAGTGCAGAGACGTGACTGCATGGTGATGCAGGGAGCAGTGCAGAGATGTGGCTGCATAGTGATGCAGGGAGAAATGCAGAGATGTGGCTGCATAGTGATGCAGGGAGCAGTGCAGAGATGTGACTGCATGGTGATGCAGGGAGCAATGCAGAGATGTGGCTGCATAGTGATGCAGGGAGCAGTGCAGAGATGTGACTGTATGGTGATGCAGGGAGCAGTGCAGAGATGTGGCTGCATAGTGATGCAGGGAGCAATGCAGAGATGTGGCTGCATAGTAGTGCAGGGATCAGTGCAGAGACGTGACTGCATGGTGATGCAGGGAGCAGTGCAGAGATGTGGCTGCATAGTGATGCAGGGAGAAATGCAGAGATGTGGCTGCATAGTGATGCAGGGAGCAGTGCAGAGATGTGACTGCATGGTGATGCAGGGAGCAGTGCAGAGATGTGGCTGCATAGTGATGCAGGGAGCAATGCAGAGATGTGGCTGCATAGTAGTGCAGGGATCAGTGCAGAGACGTGACTGCATGGTGATGCAGGGAGCAGTGCAGAGATGTGGCTGCATGGTGATACAGGGAGAAATGCAGAGATGTGGCTGCATAGTGATGCAGGGAGCAGTGCAGAGATGTGACTGCATGGTGATGCAGGGAGCAGTGCAGAGATGTGGCTGCATAGTGATGCAGGGAGCAATGCAGAGATGTGGCTGCATAGTAGTGCAGGGATCAGTGCAGAGACGTGACTGCATGGTGATGCAGGGAGCAGTGCAGAGATGTGGCTGCATAGTGATGCGGGGAGCAGTGCAGAGATGTGGCTGCATAGTGATGCGGGGAGCAGTGCAGAGATGTGGCTGCATAGTGATGCGGGAGCAGTGCAGAAATGTGGCTGCATAGTGATGCAGGGAGCAATGCAGAGATGTGGCTGCATAGTGATGCAAGGAGCAGTGCAGAGATGTGGCTGCATAGTGAGGCAGGGAGCAGTGCAGAGATGTGGCTGCATAAAGATGCGGAGAGCAGTGCAGAGATGTGGCTGCATAGTGATGCGGGGAGCAGTGCAGAGATGTGGCTGCATAGTGATGCGGGAGCAGTGCAGAAATGTGGCTGCATAGTGATGTGGGGAGCAGTGCAGAGATGTGGCTGCATAGTGAGGCAGGGAGCAGTGCAGAGATGTGGCTACATAGTGATGCGGGGAACAGTGCAGAGATGCGGCTGCATAGTGAGGCAGGGAGCAGTGCAGAGATGTGTCTGCATAGTGATGCAGGGAGCAGTGCAGAGATGTGGCTGCATAGTGATGCAGGGAGAAGTGCAGAGATGTGGCTGCATAGTGATGTAGGAAGCAGTGCAGAGAGGTGGCTGCATAATGATGCAGGGAGCAGTGCAGAGATGTGGCTGCATAGTGATGCAGGGAGCAGTGCAGAGATGTGGCTGCATAGTGATGCAGGGAGCAGTGCAGAGATGTGGCTGCATAGTGATGCAGGGAGCAGTGCAGAGATGTGGCTGCATAGTGATGTAGGAAGCAGTGCAGAGATGTGGCTGCATAGCGATGCATGGAGCAGTGCAGAGATGTGGCTGCATAGTGATGCATGGGGCAGTGCAGAGATGTGGCTGCATAGTGAGGCAGGAGCAGTGCAGAGATGTGGCTGCATAGTGAGGCAGGGAGCAGTGCAGAGATGTGGCTGCATAGTGATGCAGGGAGCAGTGCAGAGATGTGGCTGTATAGTGATGCAGGGAGCAGTGCAGAGATGTGGCTGCATAGTGATGTAGGAAGCAGTGCAGAGATGTGGCTGCATAGTGATGCATGGAGCAGTGCAGAGATGTGGCTGCATAGTGAGGGCAAAAAATCTGATCCAGGAAATTATAGACCTGTAAGCTTAACATCAGTTGTATGCAAACTATTTGAGGGGTTACTAAGAGATACTATACATGACTTCATAGTAGAAAATAATCTTATTTCTCAGCATCAACATGGGTTTACTAAAGACAGGTCCTGTTTGACTAACATGCTCAGCTTTTATGAGGTAGTGAATGCTAATATGGATATTGGGAATGCTGTAGATGTGATATACTTGGACTTTGCAAAGGCCTTCGACACTGTTCCCCACAGAAGTCTGGTGCAAAAGTTGAGGATGCAAGGACTGGGGAAGAGTTTGTGTGCATGGATAGGGAACTGGCTAATGGACAGAAAACAAAGAGTTGTGGTCAATGGATCGTACTCAAAATGGGAGACTGTCAGCAGTGGGGTCCCACAGGGGTCTGTACTGGGTCCAGTGCTCTTCAATGTATATATTAATGACCTAGTAGATGCAGTAGTGAGCAATGTTGCTATTTTTGCAGATGATACAAAATTGTGCAGAATTATCAACTCTCAGGAAGATAGTGTCATATTGCAACAGGATCTGGATAGGATGGCTATATGGGCACATACATGGCAGATGAAATTGAATGGAAACAGAAGAACAGTGACAAAAGGTGGGGGATGCTAGCCAGACAGGTGATTTCTCTCTTCTGCGAGTACTCTGAAGTATATCATGGTCCATGAGGGAGCACCTAACTATGCCTGGGGGAGAAACAACTCACCCAATGCTGGGACCTGGGGGAAGGGGAGGTAAAACAAGGCCACCTAATGCTGCTATCATAGAGGGAGGGGACACCTAATGCTGAAATCTGATCAGGGTGAAGTGGGAAGGGGGGCAAAAGCCACTCAATGCTGCTACGTAGAGGTGGAATTATCAGGCCACCTAATGCTGCAATCCAGGGAAAGGGGCCACTGAATTCTGCATTTCGGTAACAGAGTGATCTCTGGGCACCTAAAATTGCTATATTGGGGGTTGCATGGCCAAGGTAGCCCCATGTTAGGGCTTGCCCAGAGCCCGTGTTATGCTGAACCAGCCTTGAGTGTTGCTGTGCATTGTGATGTTGTCTACAAACATTCTTAATTCCCAGGACAAGCTGATGAACCAGGCTAAGGGCCGCACTTGATCAGTAGGGATAAGCCAAAGCAATTTTGCAAAATGCAGTTGTCTTGGAGTGTGGGGGGGCTCTTGTGTCTGCGCTCCACGCTACTTTCTATCTCCCCAACACCTCTGCCTTGTACAGGGCTGGTTCTAGCTCCAATGGGACCCTGGGGCAAAAGTAACTTAGGGCCCTCCTGACACCCTCCCCCCCGACTGCTTCCCCCACTGCGCTGCCGTAGGTAGTGCACCCCCTCCCCCAATATAGATAGCCAGATGTCCCCACAGGATTAGGTAGCCCGCCCAGTATAAACATATGTGTCCCCACAGGATTAGGTAGCCCGCCCAGTATATATAGCAAGATGTTGGTTAGCCCCCATGTATTAATTTTTAGCTATAACCTCCAGTATTAGGTAGTGTCCCCCTAGTATAGATAGCCAGATGTCCCTCCATTTAGGCAGTCTCCCCCAGTCCATATGCATAGTGATGCAAGCGACAGTACAACTCACCTTTCTGCGTTGCTTCTGCACGTCTTCTTCTCAACAAACAGTTCTGTATCTCCTCTACAACTCCTCCAGTGGCACAGTAATGAGAGGTGCCACTAGGGGGCAGCAGAGAGGAGACACAGAACTGCGTGATGGGGAGAAAACTTGCAGAAGTTCCCAGCAGCGCTGACAGGTGAGTTGTACTGTCTCTTTCGCTCGCATCACTCTGCATAAAGGCAGGCAGGGGGGGGGGGGACTCAGGAGGGCCCTTCCTCCTTCTCCAGCCTGCCGCTGCTTCCCTAGACAATGGTCGCGGTACCTGGCAGCCCGGCCGGCCGAATAACATTTTTAAATAGTGAAGATGGGACAGGCTTGAGGGCCCTCCCTGGGCTCTGGGACCCAGGGGCAATTTCCCCCCTTGCCTGAATGTTAGCGCCACCTCTAGCCTTGTAAACTGGAACTTCAGCTGTTATAGGGATACTGAAGTGAGCGGAACGTGGAGCACTGAGTTGGGTGGCGGGAGAGCCGAATGCTGCCGCTAAACTCCTTGGCGGCGTTAAATACTATTCCCTCTCCGAGTCGTAGCAACTCAGAGGGAGATGTAAGTTGGGGTACTGGAATCCGGCTGGAGCCCCAAATCACCCTTATTTTTTGCCTTACACTGCTGCCTGGTCTAGGTGCCCGGCGATGAGCGCCATGTGCCCAAAACCACCTGTTTCAGGATATGGAGACTGCCTTGTTTATTTCCTTGTAAACAATGCCAGTGTCTGGATTGTAAAGGTACAAAAAAGTGACAGCGTCCAGCAGAAGTGAGAGAAACTGATGTTAATTTAAATGAAATTAACTTAAAAAAGGGAGGCATGGAGAAATTGTTGAGCAGTAATAAGATGATTTGAGTGATGGTTTGGGGTGATATTTTATGTCCTGCATCTGCACAGTGGCTGGAAAGGAGATTCCCAGCTTTATTCAGGATACCAAGTCCCCTCCTCGCATAAGGGCCCTTATTCAACGTTACTTTTCTCATGAGATTTCTCCCTGGACATAATTTCTTATCTTACCTACTAAAAAAAAAAAAAAAAAAAAAGGCACCCAGCAACTAAAACAGCACAGCTAAAAAGTTATTAAAAAAGTGAGCATTTTCTTGAGGGTTTAGGGCTATGTTCACATTATAAATCGCAAGTAGAGATGGACCAAGTTTGTTCTACAGCACACAGCTATGGGGAATGACCACGGGGTCATTTCCGCATATGTAATTTTACGTATTACTGCACAGATTCTTTCCCGGCGGACGCACGGCCTTGATCACGCGCCTGCTGGTGACGTCATGCACATGCGCAGAGCACTCCTGGCTGCGGGTATGCGATCAGGGACGCGCGGCTGCCGGAAAAGTGGATGCTCAGTAATGCATAAAATGACGTATGCGGAAATGACCTCAGGTCATTCCCCATAGCTGTTCACTGTAGAACAAATTCGGGCCATCTATAATCGCAAGCGCTGAGCTTTTTTGGGGGTGTTTTTTTCAAGCGATTCCCGGCGTTTTCTGAGCTTTGGGCGATTTTGTGCTTTTCTGAGCGCATTTGATGAACGTTTGAGATTTTTATTTCCTGAAGTCAGTCAGGAAGTGAACTCTCTGACCCGGAAAAGAATGAATACAATGCATATATTCTTAAAAGTGCTGGAGAAATCACTATAGAAAGCACTTTTTCATTCGCTTAACGATTTCCCTATACCTTCTATTAAGTGAAAAACTGCAATCGCTCGGCAAAACCGCTTAGAAAAGTGGTAGAAAAAAAAAAAAACCACAGCGCACAGGTAATCGCCGGGAATGGGGAAAAAAACGCCACAAAACCCACCCAACGTGGACGGACGCGTGAATGCCGGAACGCAATGTGAACAAGGCCTAAGTGAGCAACTGTGGCTTCCAATGATGCATCACTCCCGAATATGGAAATCATCTCTTTGGGCTGGCTCACACTGGGGTGCTCAGGGTTTTAGAGCTTTGCTGAACGCCATGATTAGCAAAGTGCTGTGACTATGTATCCCTATGGGACCAGTGCAGCAATTGCATTTTGTATAAATGATTTTGATGCAATTCCTGTTCCCCAAATGAGAATCACAAAGGGCAATTGCTGGGAAAATTGCCAAAAAGAGCAATTTAAAATAATTGCGTTATATGAATGTGAACCAGCCCTTTATGCCCTGATGCCAGGCTCACATCCAGAACTGCTGGAGTATAGCAAGCCTATAGCTTATACATCTTATAGAGCCACATCAACCCCACATGTAGACAGCCTTTTTCAGACATTCTTTTCCTCATCAGACTATTTGCATATTCAAGAGTGATGCATCATTGGAGACCACAGTTGCTTGCATAGAGCTGCATTATTACACACACCTGTTTTAGGAAGGCAAAATTATATTCCATATTTTCCTTGGTAAAGGCTCATACACACATCAGACCACAGTCTTTGGAAAATGAAAGATCACAGACCAATTTTACCCCATTCCATGTAGTATGAGAGCCATACCTACACAGTCTATTCTATGGAGCTGCACTCCCCATCAGACAGAGATCTTACCCCCTCCATGTAGTATGAGAGCCATACCTACACAGTCTATTCTATGGAGCTGCACTCCCCATCAGACAGAAATCTTACCCCCTTCCATGTAGTATGAGAGCCATACTCTACACAGTCTATTCTATGGAGCTGCACTCCCCATCAGATAGAAATCTTACCCCCTTCCATGTAGTATGAGAGCCATACCTACACAGTCTATTCTATGGAGCTCCACTCCCCATCAGACAGAAATCTTACCCCCTTCCATGTAGTATGAGAGCCACACCTACACAGTCTATTCTATGGAGCTGCACTCCCCATCAGACAGAAATCTTACCCCCTTCCATGTAGTATGAGAGCCACACCTACAGTCTATTCTATTGAGCTGAACTCCCCATCAGACAGAAATCTTACCCCCTTCCATGTAGTATGAGAGCCACACCTACACAGTCTATTCTATGGAGCTGCACTCCCCATCAGACAGAAATCTTACCCCCCTTCCATGTAGTATGAGAGCCACACCTACACAGTCTATTCTATGGAGCTGCACTCCCCATCAGACAGAAATCTTACCCCCTTCCATGTAGTATGAGAGCCATACTCTACACAGTCTATTCTATGGAGCTGCACTCCCCATCAGACAGAAATCTTACCCCCTTCCATGTAGTATGAGAGCCATACTCTACACAGTCTATTCTATGGAGCTGCACTCCCCATCAGACAGAGATCTTACCCCCTTCCATGTAGTATGAGAGCCACACCTACACAGTCTATTCTATGGAGCTGCACTCCCCATCAGACAGAAATCTTACCCCCTTCCATGTAGTATGAGAGCCACACCTACACAGTCTATTCTATGGAGCTGCACTCCCCATCAGACAGAAATCTTACCCCCTTCCATGTAGTATGAGAGCCATACTCTACACAGTCTATTCTATGGAGCTGCACTCCCCATCAGACAGAGATCTTACCCCCTTCCATGTAGTATGAGAGCCACACCTACACAGTCTATTCTATGGAGCTGAACTCCACATCAGACAGAAATCTTACCCCCTTCCATGTAGTATGAGAGCCATACCTACACAGTCTATTCTATTGTGCTGAACTCCCCATCAGATAAAATCTTTGCAAGATGCTGCACACAAAGATGCCCGTACACATTCATTATCTGCAAAAGATCTGTTCCTGCAAAAGATCTGTTCCTGCAAATTGCATTCATAGTCTATGATATCTGCAGATCCTCATACACACCTTGTTTAACAGACATTCATCTGCAGATCTGACAATCATCTGCAGATCTGAAGATCCATCCTGGTGGATCTGATCTGCAGATGAATGTTTGTTAAACAAGGTGTGTATGAGGCTCTGCAGATATCATAGACTATGAATGCATTTTGCAGGAACGGATCTTTTGCAGGAACAGATCTTTTGCAGATAATGATCTGTTGCATGTGTACAGCATCTGTGTGTGCAGCATCTTGCAAAGATTTCAGTCTGATGGGGAGTTCAGCTCCATAGCATAGACTGTGTAGGTATGGCTCTCATACAACATGGAAGGGGGTAACATTGGTCTGTGATCTTTCACTTTTATCTGACGTGTGTACCCACCTTAAGCAGTATTCCTTGTGTGGCATCCGACCAAGCACTCTGTACAGCACTACAGAAGATGTTGGTGCTGTATTGATTAAAAAATAGAGCAGTGGGGGCCGAAGGCAGGAGCAGTATGTGGATGAGGCTCCATAATGATGCAGTGATCAGTACAGTGGCTGAATAGAGTACTGGTTAAGGGCACCGCCTTTGACATGGGAGACCAGGGTTTGCATCCTGGCTAGAGTCAGTACCTATTCAGTAAAGAGTTCCAGGCAAGACTCCCTAACACTGCAGGGTGGCCTCTTGAGTGGCTGCAGCTCTTGAGCGCTTTGAGTCTGGCAGGAGAAAAGTGCTGTACAAATGTTAGGATTATTACTATTGTGCAGAGATGTGGCTGCATAGTGATGCAGGGAGCAGTACAGAGATGTGGCTGCATAGTGATGCAGGGAGCAGTGCAGAGATGCAGCTGCATAGTGATGCAGGGAGCAGTGCAGAGATGTGGCTGCATAGTGATGTAGGAAGCAGTGCAGAGATATGGCTGCATAGTGATGCAGGGAGCAGCGCAGAGATGTGGCTGCATAGTGATGCAGGGAGCAGTGCAGAGATGTGGCTGCATAGTGATGCAGGGAGCAGTGCAGAGATGTGGCTGCATAGTGATGCAGGGATCAGTGCAGAGATGTGACTGCATAGTGGTGCAGGGAGCAGTGCAGAGATGTGGCTGCATAGTAATACAGGGAGCAGTGCAGAGATGTGGCTGCATAGTGATGCAGGGAGCAGTGCAGAGATGTGGCTGCATAGTGATGCAGGGAGCAGTGCAGAGATGTGGCTGCATAGTGATGCAGGGAGCAGTGCAGAGATGTGGCTGCATAGTGGTGCAGGAAGCAGTGCAGAGATGTGGCTGCATAGTGGTGCAGGAAGCAGTGCAGAGATGTGGCTGCATAGTGATGCAGGGAGCAGTGCAGAGATGTGGCTGCATAGTGGTGCAGGGAGCAGTGCAGAGATGTGGCTGCATAGTGGTGCAGGGAGCAGTGCAGAGATGTGGCTGCATAGTGAGGCAGGGAGCAGTGCAGAGATGTGGCTGCATAGTGAGGCAGGGAACAGTGCAGAGATGTAGCTGCATAGTGAGGCAGGGAGCAGTGCAGAGATGTGGCTGCATAGTGATGCAGGGAGCAGTGCAGAGATGTGGCTGCATAGTGAGGCAGGGAGCAGTGCAGAGATGTGGCTGCATAGTGAGGCAGGGAACAGTGCAGAGATGTGGCTGCATAGTGAGGCAGGGAACAGTGCAGAGATGTGGCTGCATAGTGATGCAGGGAGCAGTGCAGAGATGTGGCTGCATAGTGAGGCAGGGAGCAGTGCAGAGATGTGGCTGCATAGTGAGGCAGGGAACAGTGCAGAGATGTGGCTGCATAGTGAGGCAGGGAACGGTGCAGAGATGTGGCTGCATAGTGATGCAGGGAGCAGTGCAGAGATGTAGCTGCATAGTGATGCGGGGAGCAGTGCAGAGATGTGGCTGCATAGTGAGGCAGGGAGCAGTGCAGAGATGTGGCTGCATAGTGAGGCAGGGAGCAGTGCAGAGATGTGGCTGCAGCTGGGAGAGGAATATTAGGAGGGTCTCTGCTGACATCTCAGCTAACATGGAGGCAATGTGACAAGTAACTGATCATTATCAGATGTGAGAGATTTACCACATTCCACTAGTATATGTAACAACGATCTCCAAACCGAGAATTCCAGTAGATTAATATTGTCATTAGATCCTGACGGAGAGTGACTGACAGGAATTGTTCAATGTAAACAGCAAGAGAAATGTCAGGACCTGTATAACTGCATCATAATAATAGTAATAATAATGAACCTTTGTGTATTTATGTCACAGCCGGCTGTCAGAGACCCTCCATGGAGAACATGCACAGTGTGACCGGTGATAAGGAGTATTATGACATAAATGAGGAGGTCACAGTTTGGTGTAACACCGGATATTTCCCGTCATCTCAGACAACAAGGTGTGTGAAGTGGGGTGGTGACAGACATGACTGGTCTCCAGCGGTTACCTGCACAGGTGAGCACACACAGATTTACATGTATAGTTATTACATCTCCACACAAGACAGAAACCTGGAATCTTTAAATGATCTATATTATATATCATATTATATATTGATAAGTCATTTGTTTCTTGTATAAACTGTTCAGAGTAAAGAGCTGCATAAACTGAGAACTGTGCATAATAATAATAACAATAACAATAATAATAATATACCTTTGTGTGTTTATGTCACAGCCGGCTGTCAGAGACCCTCCATAGGGAACATGCTCAGTGTGACCGGTGATAAGGAGTATTATACCATAAATGAGGAGGTCACAGTGCAGTGTAACACCGGATATTACCCGAAATCTCAGACAATGAGGTGTGTGACTAATAGCCGTGGTGACAGGCAGTGGTCTCCAGCAGTTACCTGCACAGGTGAGAACACACAGACTTACCTGTATAGTTATTACATCTCCACAAAATACAGAAACCTGGAATCTCTGAATGATCTACAGTATATTATATATTGATAAGTCATTTGTCATTGAAGCATATATTTATATAGACATATACTAATATTCTCATCAGATTGCTGAGGGAGAGTCTGTGCTATGACTTGACTTAGACATAATAATAATAATAATAATAATAATAATAATAATAATAATAATAATAATAATAATAATAATAATGGTCCTTTGTGTGTTTATGTCACAGCCGGCTGTCAGAGACCCTCCATAGGGAACATGCTCAGTGTGACCAGAGATAAGGAGTATTATACCGCAGATGAGTGGGTCACAGTTTGGTGTAACACCGGATATTACCCGACATCTCAGAGAACGAGATGTGTGACTAATAATTATGGTGACAGAAGGTGGTCTCCAGCGGTTACCTGCACAGGTGAGAACACACAGATGTATAATGATCACTTCTCCACCCAACACAGAGACCTTAGGGCAGCATCTGGGGTCCATCGGAGGTAATGGGTTGAAATACATTATAATACAGTTTTAGTAGATTCAGTTGCTGTGATCAGGCAGGAGCAGTATGTGGGCAAGGCTGCATAATAGTGCAGGGATCAGTGTAGAGATGGGGCTGCATAGTGATGCAGGGAGCAGTGCAGAGATGTGGCTGCATAGTGATACGGGGAGCAGTGCAGAGATGTGGCTGCATAGTGATGCAGGGAGCAGTGCAGAGATGTGGCTGCATAGTGATGCGGGGAGCAGTGCAGAGATGTGGCTGCATAGTGATGCGGGGAGCAGTGCAGAAATGTGGCTGCATAGTGATGTGGGGAGCAGTGCGGAGATGTGGCTGCATAGTGATGTGGGGAGCAGTGCGGAGATGTGGCTGCATAGTGAGGCAGGGAGCAGTGCAGAGATGTGGCTACATAGTGATGCGGGGAGCAGTGCAGAGATGTGGCTGCATAGTGAGGCAGGGAGCAGTGCAGAGATATGTCTGCATAGTGATGCAGGGAGCAGTGCAGAGATGTGGCTGCATAGTGATGCAGGGAGAAGTGCAGAGATGTGGCTGCATAGTGATGTAGGAAGCAGTGCAGAGATGTGACTGCATAGTGATGCAGGGAGCAGTGCAGAGATGTGGCTGCATAGTGATGCAGGGAGCAGTGCAGAGATGTGGCTGCATAGTGATGCAGGGAGCAGTGCAGAGATGTGGCTGCATAGTGATGTAGGGAGCAGTG
The DNA here is from genome assembly GCF_040937935.1 of Hyperolius riggenbachi. Taxonomy (NCBI): domain Eukaryota; kingdom Metazoa; phylum Chordata; class Amphibia; order Anura; family Hyperoliidae; genus Hyperolius; species Hyperolius riggenbachi. Next base: position 678,305,451 of record NC_090646.1, read on the forward strand.
CAGAGATGTGGCTGCATAGTGATGCAGGGAGCAGTGCAGAGATGTGGCTGCATAGTGATGCAGGGAGCAGTGCAGAGATGTGGCTGCATAGTGATACAGGGAGCAGTGCAGAGATGTGGCTGCATAGTGATGTAGGAAGCAGTGCAGAGATGTGGCTGCATAGCGATGCATGGAGCAGTGCAGAGATGTGGCTGCATAGTGATGCATGGGGCAGTGCAGAGATGTGGCTGCATAGTGAGGCATGAGCAGTGCAGAGATGTGGCTGCATAGTGAGGCAGGGAGCAGTGCAGAGATGTGGCTGCATAGTGATGCAGGGAGCAGTGCAGAGATGTGGCTGTATAGTGATGCAGGGAGCAATGCAGAGATGTGGCTGCATAGTGATGTAGAAAGCAGTGCAGAGATGTGGCTGCATAGTGATGCATGGAGCATTGCAGAGATGTGGCTGCATAGTGATGCATGGAGCAGTGCAGAGATGTGGCTGCATAGTGATGCAGGGAGCAGTGCAGAGATGTGGCTGCATAGTGATGCAGGGAGCAGTGCAGAGATGTGGCTGCAAAGTGATGCAGGGAGCACTGCAGATGTGTGGCTGCATAGTGATGCAGGAAGCAGTGCAAAGATGTGGCTGCATATTGATGCAGGGTGCAGTGCAGAGATGTGGCTGCATAGTGATGCATTGAGCAGTGCAGAGATGTGGCTGCATAGTGAGGCAGGGAGCAGCGCAGAGATGTGGCTGCATAGTGAGGCACGGAGCAGCGCAGAGATGTGGCTGCATAGTGATGCGGGGAGCAGTGCAGAGATGTGGCTGCATAGTGATGCGGGTAACAGTGCAGAGATGTGGCTGCATAGTGATGCGGGTAGCATGGCAGAGATGTGGCTGCATAGTGATGTGGGGAGCAGTGCAGAGATGTGGCTGCATAGTGATGCGGGGAGCAGTGCAGAGATGTGGCTGCATAGTGATGCGGGGAGCAGTGCAGAGATGTGGCTGCATAGTAAAGCAAGGAGCAGTGCAGAGATGTGGCTGCATAGTGATGCATGGAGCAGTGCAGAGATGTGGCTGCATAGTGAGGCAGGGAGCAGTGCAGAGATGTGGCTGCATAGTAAGGCAGGGAGCAGTGCAGAGATGCGGCTGCATAGTGATGCAGGGAGCAGTGCAGAGATGTGGCTGCATAGTGATGCGGGGAGCAGTGCAGAGATGTGGCTGCATAGTGATGCGGGGAGCAGTGCAGAGATGTGGCTGCATAGTGATGCGGGACTAGTGCAGAAATGTGGCTGCATAGTGATGTGGGGAGCAGTGCAGAGATGTGGCTGCATAGTGAGGCAGGGAGCAGTGCAGAGATGTGGCTACATAGTGATGCGGGGAGCAGTGCAGAGATGTGACTGCATGGTGATGCAGGGAGCAATGCAGAGATGTGGCTGCATAGTGATGCAAGGAGCAGTGCAGAGATGTGGCTGCATAGTGAGGCAGGGAGCAGTGCAGAGATGTGGCTGCATAGTGATGCAGGGAGCAGTGCAGAGATGTGGCTGCATAGTGATGCGGGGAGCAGTGCAGAGATGTGGCTGCATAGTGATGCGGGAGCAGTGCAGAAATGTGGCTGCATAGTGATGTGGGGAGCAGTGCAGAGATGTGGCTGCATAGTGAGGCAGGGAGCAGTGCAGAGATGCGGCTGCATAGTGAGGCAGGGAGCAGTGCAGAGATGTGTCTGCATAGTGATGCAGGGAGCAGTGCAGAGATGTGGCTGCATAGTGATGCAAGGAGAAGTGCAGAGATGTGGCTGCATAGTGATGTAGGAAGCAGTGCAGAGAGGTGGCTGCATAGTGATGCAGGGAGCAGTGCAGAGATGTGGCTGCATAGTGATGTAGGAAGAAGTGCAGAGAGGTGGCTGCATAATGATGCAGGGAGCAGTGCAGAGCTGTGGCTGCATAGTGATGCAGGGAGCAGTGCAGAGCTGTGGCTGCATAGTGATGCAGGGAGCAGTGCAGAGATGTGGCTGCATAGTGATGCAGGGAGCAGTGCAGAGCTGTGGCTGCATAGTGATGCAGGGAGCAGTGCAGAGATGTGGCTGCATAGTGATGCAGGGAGCAGTGCAGAGATGTGGCTGCATAGTGATGCAGGGAGCAGTGCAGAGATGTGGCTGCATAGTAATGTAGGAAGCAGTGCAGAGATGTGGCTGCACAGCGATGCATGGAGCAGTGCAGAGATGTGGCTGCATAGTGATGCATGGGGCAGTGCAGAGATGTGGCTGCATAGTGAGGCAGGAGCAGTGCAGAGAGGTGGCTGCATAGTGATGCAGGGAGCAGTGCAGAGGCGTGGCTGCATAGTGATGCAGGGAGCAGTGCAGAGATGTGGCTGTATAGTGATGCAGGGAGCAATGCAGAGATGTGGCTGCATAGTGATGTAGGAAGCAGTGCAGAGATGTGGCTGCATAGTGAGGCATGGAGCAGTGCAGAGATGTGGCTGCATAGTGATGCATGGAGCAGTGCAGAGAGGTGGCTGCATAGTGATGCAGGGAGCAGTGCAGAGATGTGGCTGCATAGTGATGCAGGGAGCAGTGCAGAGATGTGGCTGCATAGTGATGCAGGGAGCACTGCAGAGATGTGGCTGCATAGTGATGTGTGGAGCAGTGCAGAGATGTGACTGCATAGTGATGTGGGGAGCAGTGCAGAGATGTGGCTGCATAGTTATGCAGGGAGCAGTGCAGAGATGTGGCTGCATAGTGAGGCAGGGAGCAGTTCAGAGATGTGGCTGCATAGTGAGGCAGGGAGCAGTGCAGAGATGTGGCTGCATAGTGAGGCAGGGAGCAGTGCAGAGATTTGGCTGCATAGTGAGGCAGGGAGAAATGTAGAGATGTGGCTGCATAGTGATGCAGGGAGCAGTGCAGAGATGTGACTGCATGGTGATGCAGGGAGCATTGCAGAGATGTGGCTGCATAGTGTTGCAGGGAGCAATGCAGAGATGTGGCTGCATAGTGATGCAAGGAGCAGTGCAGAGATGTGGCTGCATAGTGAGGCAGGGAGCAGTGCAGAGATGTGGCTGCATAGTGATGCGGGGAGCAGTGCAGAGATGTGGCTGCATAGTGATGCGGGGAGCAGTGCAGAGATGTGGCTGCATAGTGATGCGGGACCAGTGCAGAAATGTGGCTGCATAGTGATGTGGGGAGCAGTGCAGAGATGTGGCTGCATAGTGAGGCAGGGAGCAGTGCAGAGATGTGGCTACATAGTGATGCGGGGAGCAGTGCAGAGATGTGACTGCATGGTGATGCAGGGAGCAATGCAGAGATGTGGCTGCATAGTGATGCAGGGAGCAGTGCAGAGATGTGACTGCATGGTGATGCAGGGAGCAGTGCAGAGATGTGGCTGCATAGTGATGCAGAGAGCAATGCAGAGATGTGGCTGCATAGTAGTGCAGAGATCAGTGCAGAGACGTGACTGCATGGTGATGCAGGGAGCAGTGCAGAGATGTGGCTGCATAGTGATGCAGGGAGAAATGCAGAGATGTGGCTGCATAGTGATGCAGGGAGCAGTGCAGAGATGTGACTGCATGGTGATGCAGGGAGCAGTGCAGAGATGTGGCTGCATAGTGATGCAGGGAGCAATGCAGAGATGTGGCTGCATAGTGATGCAAGGAGCAGTGCAGAGATGTGGCTGCATAGTGAGGCAGGGAGCAGTGCAGAGATGTGGCTGCATAGTGATGCAGGGAGCAGTGCAGAGATGTGGCTGCATAGTGATGCGGGGAGCAGTGCAGAGATGTGGCTGCATAGTGATGCGGGAGCAGTGCAGAAATGTGGCTGCATAGTGATGTGGGGAGCAGTGCAGAGATGTGGCTGCATAGTGAGGCAGGGAGCAGTGCAGAGATGTGGCTACATAGTGATGCGGGGAGCAGTGCAGAGATGCGGCTGCATAGTGAGGCAGGGAGCAGTGCAGAGATGTGTCTGCATAGTGATGCAGGGAGCAGTGCAGAGATGTGGCTGCATAGTGATGCAAGGAGAAGTGCAGAGATGTGGCTGCATAGTGATGTAGAAAGCAGTGCAGAGAGGTGGCTGCATAGTGATGCAGGGAGCAGTGCAGAGATGTGGCTGCATAGTGATGTAGGAAGAAGTGCAGAGAGGTGGCTGCATAATGATGCAGGGAGCAGTGCAGAGCTGTGGCTGCATAGTGATGCAGGGAGCAGTGCAGAGCTGTGGCTGCATAGTGATGCAGGGAGCAGTGCAGAGATGTGGCTGCATAGTGATGCAGGGAGCAGTGCAGAGATGTGGCTGCATAGTGATGCAGGGAGCAGTGCAGAGATGTGGCTGCATAGTAATGTAGGAAGCAGTGCAGAGATGTGGCTGCATAGCGATGCATGGAGCAGTGCAGAGATGTGGCTGCATAGTGATGCATGGGGCAGTGCAGAGATGTGGCTGCATAGTGAGGCAGGAGCAGTGCAGAGATGTGGCTGCATAGTAAGGCAGGGAGCAGTGCAGAGGCGTGGCTGCATAGTGATGCAGGGAGCAGTGCAGAGATGTGGCTGTATAGTGATGCAGGGAGCAATGCAGAGATGTGGCTGCATAGTGATGTAGGAAGCAGTGCAGAGATGTGGCTGCATAGTGATGCATGGAGCAGTGCAGAGAGGTGGCTGCATAGTGATGCAGGGAGCAGTGCAGAGATGTGGCTGCATAGTGATGCAGGGAGCAGTGCAGAGATGTGGCTGCATAGTGATGCAGGGAGCACTGCAGATATGTGGCTGCATAGTGATGTAGGAAGCAGTGCAGAGATGTGGCTGCATAGTGATGCAAGGAGCAGTGCAGAGATGTGGCTGCATAGTGAGGCAGGGAGCAGTGCAGAGATGTGGCTGCATAGTGATGTGTGGAGCAGTGCAGAGATGTGACTGCATAGTGATGTGGGGAGCAGTGCAGAGATGTGGCTGCATAGTTATGCAGGGAGCAGTGCAGAGATGTGGCTACATAGTGATGCAGGGAGAAGTGCAGAGATGTGGCTGCATAGTGAGGTAGGGAGCAGTGCAGAGATGTGGCTGCATAGTGAGGCAGGAAGCAGTGCGGAAATGTGGCTGCATGGTGATGCAGGGAGCAGTGCAGAGATGTGGCTGCATAGTGGTGCAGGGAGCAGTGCAGAGATGTGGCTGCATAGTGATGCAGGGAGCAGTGCAGAGATGTGGCTGCATAGTGGTGCATGGAGCAGTGCAGAGATGTGGCTGCATAGTGAGGCAGGGAGCAGTGCAGAGATATGGCTGCATAGTGAGGCAGGGAGCAGTTCAGAGATGTGGCTGCATAGTGAGGCAGGGAGCAGTGCAGAGATGTGGCTGCATAGTGAGGCAGGGAGCAGTGCAGAGATTTGGCTGCATAGTGAGGCAGGGAGCAGTGCAGAGATGTGGCTGCATAGTGATGCGGGGAGCAGTGCAGAGATGTGGCTGCATAGTGGTGCAGGGAGCAGTGCAGAGATGTGGCTGCATAGTGATGCAGGGAGCAGTGCAGAGATGTGGCTGCATAGTGATGCAGGGAGCAGTGCAGAGATGTGGCTGCATAGTGAGGCAGGGAGCAGTGCAGAGATATGGCTGCATAGTGAGGCAGGGAGCAGTGCAGAGATGTGGCTGCATAGTGATGCAGGGAGCAGTGCAGAGATGTGGCTGCATAGTGAGGCAGGGAGCAGTGCAGAGATGTGGCTGCATAGTAAGGCAGGGAGCAGTGCAGAGATGTGGCTGCATAGTGATGCGGGGAGAAATGCAGAGATGTGGCTGCATAGTGATGCAGGGAGCAGTGCAGATATATGGCTGCATAGTGATGCAGGGAGCAGCGTAGAGATGTGGCTGCATAGTGAGGCGCGGAGCAGTGCAGAGATGTGGCTGCATAGTGATGCAAGGAGCAGTGCAGAGATGTGGCTGCATAGTGAGGCAGGGAGCAGTGCAGAGATGTGGCTGCATAGTGATGTGTGGAGCAGTGCAGAGATGTGACTGCATAGTGATGTGGGGAGCAGTGCAGAGATGTGGCTGCATAGTGATGCAGGGAGCAGTGCAGAGATGTGGCTGCATAGTGATGCAGGGAGAAGTGCAGAGATGTGGCTGCATAGTGAGGTAGGGAGCAGTGCAGAGATGTGGCTGCATAGTGAGGCAGGAAGCAGTGCGGAAATGTGGCTGCATGGTGATGCAGGGAGCAGTGCAGAGATGTGGCTGCATAGTGGTGCAGGGAGCAGTGCAGAGATGTGGCTGCATAGTGATGCAGGGAGCAGTGCAGAGATGTGGCTGCATAGTGGTGCATGGAGCAGTGCAGAGATGTGGCTGCATAGTGAGGCAGGGAGCAGTGCAGAGATATGGCTGCATAGTGGGGCAGGGAGCAGTGCAGAGATGTGGCTGCATAGTGAGGCAGGGAGCAGTGCAGAGATGTGGCTGCATAGTGAGGCAGGGAGCAGTGCAGAGATTTGGCTGCATAGTGAGGCAGGGAGCAGTGCAGAGATGTGGCTGCATAGTGATGCGGGGAGCAGTGCAGAGATGTGGCTGCATAGTGGTGCAGGGAGCAGTGCAGAGATGTGGCTGCATAGTGATGCAGGGAGCAGTGCAGAGATGTGACTGCATAGTGATGCAGGGAGCAGTGCAGAGATGTGGCTGCATAGTGAGGCAGGGAGCAGTGCAGAGATATGGCTGCATAGTGAGGCAGGGAGCAGTGCAGAGATGTGGCTGCATAGTGATGCAGGGAGCAGTGCAGAGATGTGGCTGCATAGTGAGGCAGGGAGCAGTGCAGAGATGTGGCTGCATAGTAAGGCAGGGAGCAGTGCAGAGATATGGCTGCATAGTGATGCGGGGAGAAATGCAGAGATGTGGCTGCATAGTGATGCAGGGAGCAGTGCAGATATGTGGCTGCATAGTGATGCAGGGAGCAGCGTAGAGATGTGGCTGCATAGTGAGGCGCGGAGCAGTGCAGAGATGTGGCTGCATAGTGATGTGGGGAGCAGTGCAGAGATGTGGCTGCATAGTGATGTGGGGAGCAGTGCAGAGATGTGGCTGCATAGTGATGTGGGGAGCAGTGCAGAGATGTGGCTGCATAGTGAGGGAGGGAGCAGTGCAGAGATGTGGCTGCATAGTGAGGCAGGGAGCAGTGCAGAGATGTGGCTGCATAGTGAGGCAGGGAGCAGTGCAGAGATGTGGCTGCATAGTGAGGCAGGGAGCAGTGCAGAGATGTGGCTGCAGCTGGGAGAGGAATATTAGGAGGGTCTCTGCTGACATCTCAGCTAACATGGAGGCAAGTAACTGATCATTATCAGATGTGAGAGATTTACCACATTCCACTAGTATATGTAACAACGATCTCCAAACCGAGAATTCCAGTAGATTAATATTGTCATTAGATCCTGACGGAGAGTGACTGACAGGAATTGTTCAATGTAAACAGCAAGAGAAATATCAGGACCTGTATAACTGCATCATAATAATAATAGTAATAATAATGAACCTTTGTGTATTTATGTCACAGCCGGCTGTCAGGGACCCTCCATAGGGAACATGCTCAGTGTGACCGGCAGGGCTGCTCATTCAGATTCCGGATATCCGGGTAACCCGGATATCCGACCTTTCTTCAGCTATCCGACCGGATTCGGATTCCAGATACCTGGGCCCAAATCCGGATAGCTATCTGCGGATAGTTGGCTGGCAATCCGGATATCCGCGGATATCCGCCATATATCCGACTATTGAGATACTGTAACTAAGTAGATGACGTTCAGGACGTCATTGAGCCAATCAGAGGGCTCCCAGCAAAAGCCCTAGCAACCAATCACAGAGGGGAACCCTGGCCAGCCCCACCTGACCTCATTGAGCCAATCAGAGGGCTCCCAGCCTAAGCCCTGGCACCCAATCACAGAAAGGAACCCTGGCCAGACCCCCCTGTATAATAAGGAGGGCTGCCATGATGAGAAATCTCGTCCTTGCTTGTGAATGCTCACTGAGAGACATGCTCCAGTGCTGCTGGCCTAGCAAGTGCTGTACACAGTGATAAACCTAAAGCTGTTCAGTGATTAACCCCTTCACTATCACTACACTATTGTTATATTGTTAATTAGCTTGATTTCATTTAGTGACAGTCAGAGTGTGTGCTGCAGGGCTGCTGCAGCTGCTATGTGTCTGTGTGTGGGCTGAGCCTGTGCACAGACCAGGCCAGCTGCTGCCTGCTGGACAGCTATTAGCCTTAGCTAGCTACAGTATACCTTAGGTTAGGGATTAGGGAATAGGATTTCTGTGTTATTGTGTAGTTAGTACTGTAGTACTGCAGTCAGTGCTAGTGGTTGTTAGAGTAGTAGTACTACTGTGTTAGCTTACTACAGAACTGCTGTGCTGCTGAGCAGTGCCAGTGTGACAGTTAGTGTCCTCTCCTCTGCTGTCTGACTGTCACCTGGCACGTGGCATTTGGCATGTGACCCTTGGCACGTGTAACGTGGCATGTGGCTCTTGGCACTTTGCACATGGCACTTTGCACATGGCACTTTGCACTTGTCACGTGACACTTTGCACGTGGCACTTTGCACATGGCACTTTGCACTTGGCATGTGGCACTTTGCACTTGGCAGGTGGCACGTGACACTTGGCAGGTGGCACTTTGCATGTGGCACTTTGCGCGTGGCAGCTGGAACTTTGCACTTTGCACGTGGCACTTTGCACTTGGCACATGGCACATGGCACTTGGAATGTGGCACTTGGCACGTGGCACTTTGCATGTGGCACTTTGCACGTGGCAGGTGGCACTTGCACTGGCACTTTGCACGTGGCACTTGGCATGTGCCACGTGCAAAGTGCAAAGTGCCACGTGCCAAGTGCAAAGTGCCAAGTGCCACGTGCAAAGTGCCACTGCCAAGTGCCACGTCCAGCATGCTCCTGGCAGACGTTACACCTGCTGCTGCTGCTGCATTGCCCTGCTCCTGCTGCCTTTGCTGCTCCCACCGCCAGGGTGCCACAGGCCACTGCTGCTGTGTTGATACCACCTATATTTAACCCAAAACACAATTGCTGCATAATTTTTTGGAGGTGTCTGGGCTGAAAACTGCCATGTCCCAGTTGTGCGGTTGGACTTTGGACACAATGTGGGCTGCACGACCGCTGTCTGGAATCTAGGCCCGATGTTAATTGACAGCCATTTTTTTTTGGGGGGGGGGGATTTTAAGTCCCCACATCATCAGTTAGTGTTTCCCTTTAAAAATAATGATGCTACATGCCTCATTTACCCTAAAAAATGTTTTTAATGCAATTTAAAGGCCACTTCCAGTTTTTCTATCCAGATATCCGAATTTGCCCGGATACCCCGGATAATGAGGTCGGATATCCGATTCGGATCAGAATAGTTTGAACTCGGATATCCGACCCGGATCCGATATCTGGGTATCCGGATCCAGATCCAATCCAATCCAGATTTTGAAAAGGGGTATCCGAGCACTACTAGTGACCGGTGATAAGGAGTATTATGACATAAATGAGGAGGTCACAGTTTGGTGTAACACCGGATATTTCCCGACATCTCAGACAACAAGGTGTGTGAAGTGGGGTGGTGACAGACATGACTGGTCTCCAGCGGTTACCTGCACAGGTGAGCACACACAGATTTACATGTATAGTTATTACATCTCCACACAAGACAGAAACCTGGAATCTTTAAATGATCTATATTATATATCATATTATATATTGATAAGTCATTTGTTTCTTGTATAAACTGTTCAGAGTAAAGAGCTGCATAAACTGAGAACTGTGCATAATAATAATAACAATAACAATAATAATAATATACCTTTGTGTGTTTATGTCACAGCCGGCTGTCAGAGACCCTCCATAGGGAACATGCTCAGTGTGACCGGTAATAAGGAGTATTATACCATAAATGAGGAGGTCACAGTGCAGTGTAACACCGGATATTACCCGAAATCTCAGACAATGAGGTGTGTGACTAATAGCCGTGGTGACAGGCAGTGGTCTCCAGCAGTTACCTGCACAGGTGAGAACACACAGACTTACCTGTATAGTTATTACATCTCCACAAAATACAGAAACCTGGAATCTCTGAATGATCTACAGTATATTATATATTGATAAGTCATTTGTCATTGAAGCATATATTTATATAGACATATACTAATATTCTCATCAGATTGCTGAGGGAGAGTCTGTGCTATGACTTGACTTAGACATAATAATAATAATAATAATAATAATAATAATAATAATAATAATAATAATAATGGTCCTTTGTGTGTTTATGTCACAGCCGGCTGTCAGAGACCCTCCATAGGGAACATGCTCAGTGTGACCAGAGATAAGGAGTATTATACCGCAGATGAGTGGGTCACAGTTTGGTGTAACACCGGATATTACCCGACATCTCAGAGAACGAGATGTGTGACTAATAATTATGGTGACAGAAGGTGGTCTCCAGCGGTTACCTGCACAGGTGAGAACACACAGATGTATAATGATCACTTCTCCACCCAACACAGAGACCTTAGGGCAGCATCTGGGGTCCATCGGAGGTAATGGGTTGAAATACATTATAATACAGTTTTAGTAGATTCAGTTGCTGTGATCAGGCAGGAGCAGTATGTGGGCGAGGCTGCATAGTAGTGCAGGGATCAGTGCAGAGATGTGGCTGCATAGTGATGCAGGGAGCAGTGCAGAGATGTGACTGCATGGTGATGCAGGGAGCAATGCAGAGATGTGGCTGCATAGTGATGCAGGGAGCAGTGCAGAGATGTGACTGCATGGTGATGCAGGGAGCAGTGCAGAGATGTGGCTGCATAGTGATGCAGGGAGCAATGCAGAGATGTGGCTGCATAGTAGTGCAGGGATCAGTGCAGAGACGTGACTGCATGGTGATGCAGGGAGCAGTGCAGAGATGTGGCTGCATAGTGATGCAGGGAGAAATGTAGAGATGTGGCTGCATAGTGATGCAGGGAGCAGTGCAGAGATGTGACTGCATGGTGATGCAGGGAGCATTGCAGAGATGTGGCTGCATAGTGTTGCAGGGAGCAATGCAAAGATGTGGCTGCATAGTGATGCAAGGAGCAGTGCAGAGATGTGGCTGCATAGTGAGGCAGGGAGCAGTGCAGAGATGTGGCTGCATAGTGATGCGGGGAGCAGTGCAGAGATGTGGCTGCATAGTGATGCGGGGAGCAGTGCAGAGATGTGGCTGCATAGTGATGCGGGACCAGTGCAGAAATGTGGCTGCATAGTGATGTGGGGAGCAGTGCAGAGATGTGGCTGCATAGTGAGGCAGGGAGCAGTGCAGAGATGTGGCTACATAGTGATGCGGGGAGCAGTGCAGAGATGTGACTGCATGGTGATGCAGGGAGCAATGCAGAGATGTGGCTGCATAGTGATGCAGGGAGCAGTGCAGAGATGTGACTGCATGGTGATGCAGGGAGCAGTGCAGAGATGTGGCTGCATAGTGATGCAGAGAGCAATGCAGAGATGTGGCTGCATAGTAGTGCAGAGATCAGTGCAGAGACGTGACTGCATGGTGATGCAGGGAGCAGTGCAGAGATGTGGCTGCATAGTGATGCAGGGAGAAATGCAGAGATGTGGCTGCATAGTGATGCAGGGAGCAATGCAGAGATGTGGCTGCATAGTAGTGCAGAGATCAGTGCAGAGACGTGACTGCATGGTGATGCAGGGAGCAGTGCAGAGATGTGGCTGCATAGTGATGCAGGGAGAAATGCAGAGATGTGGCTGCATAGTGATGCAGGGAGCAGTGCAGAGATGTGACTGCATGGTGATGCAGGGAGCAGTGCAGAGATGTGGCTGCATAGTGATGCAGGGAGCAATGCAGAGATGTGGCTGCATAGTGATGCAAGGAGCAGTGCAGAGATGTGGCTGCATAGTGAGGCAGGGAGCAGTGCAGAGATGTGGCTGCATAGTGATGCAGGGAGCAGTGCAGAGATGTGGCTGCATAGTGATGCGGGGAGCAGTGCAGAGATGTGGCTGCATAGTGATGCGGGAGCAGTGCAGAAATGTGGCTGCATAGTGATGTGGGGAGCAGTGCAGAGATGTGGCTGCATAGTGAGGCAGGGAGCAGTGCAGAGATGTGGCTACATAGTGATGCGGGGAGCAGTGCAGAGATGCGGCTGCATAGTGAGGCAGGGAGCAGTGCAGAGATGTGTCTGCATAGTGATGCAGGGAGCAGTGCAGAGATGTGGCTGCATAGTGATGCAAGGAGAAGTGCAGAGATGTGGCTGCATAGTGATGTAGGAAGCAGTGCAGAGAGGTGGCTGCATAGTGATGCAGGGAGCAGTGCAGAGATGTGGCTGCATAGTGATGTAGGAAGAAGTGCAGAGAGGTGGCTGCATAATGATGCAGGGAGCAGTGCAGAGCTGTGGCTGCATAGTGATGCAGGGAGCAGTGCAGAGCTGTGGCTGCATAGTGATGCAGGGAGCAGTGCAGAGATGTGGCTGCATAGTGATGCAGGGAGCAGTGCAGAGATGTGGCTGCATAGTGATGCAGGGAGCAGTGCAGAGATGTGGCTGCATAGTGATGCATGGGGCAGTGCAGAGATGTGGCTGCATAGTGAGGCAGGAGCAGTGCAGAGATGTGGCTGCATAGTGAGGCAGGGAGCAGTGCAGAGGCGTGGCTGCATAGTGATGCAGGGAGCAGTGCAGAGATGTGGCTGTATAGTGATGCAGGGAGCAATGCAGAGATGTGGCTGCATAGTGATGTAGGAAGCAGTGCAGAGATGTGGCTGCATAGTGAGGCATGGAGCAGTGCAGAGATGTGGCTGCATAGTGATGCATGGAGCAGTGCAGAGAGGTGGCTGCATAGTGATGCAGGGAGCAGTGCAGAGATGTGGCTGCATAGTGATGCAGGGAGCAGTGCAGAGATGTGGCTGCATAGTGATGCAGGGAGCACTGCAGATATGTGGCTGCATAGTGATGTAGGAAGCAGTGCAGAGATGTGGCTGCATAGTGATGCAAGGAGCAGTGCAGAGATGTGGCTGCATAGTGAGGCAGGGAGCAGTGCAGAGATGTGGCTGCATAGTGATGTGTGGAGCAGTGCAGAGATGTGACTGCATAGTGATGTGGGGAGCAGTGCAGAGATGTGGCTGCATAGTTATGCAGGGAGCAGTGCAGAGATGTGGCTGCATAGTGATGCAGGGAGAAGTGCAGAGATGTGGCTGCATAGTGAGGTAGGGAGCAGTGCAGAGATGTGGCTGCATAGTGAGGCAGGAAGCAGTGCGGAAATGTGGCTGCATGGTGATGCAGGGAGCAGTGCAGAGATGTGGCTGCATAGTGGTGCAGGGAGCAGTGCAGAGATGTGGCTGCATAGTGATGCAGGGAGCAGTGCAGAGATGTGGCTGCATAGTGGTGCATGGAGCAGTGCAGAGATGTGGCTGCATAGTGAGGCAGGGAGCAGTGCAGAGATATGGCTGCATAGTGAGGCAGGGAGCAGTTCAGAGATGTGGCTGCATAGTGAGGCAGGGAGCAGTGCAGAGATGTGGCTGCATAGTGAGGCAGGGAGCAGTGCAGAGATTTGGCTGCATAGTGAGGCAGGGAGCAGTGCAGAGATGTGGCTGCATAGTGATGCGGGGAGCAGTGCAGAGATGTGGCTGCATAGTGGTGCAGGGAGCAGTGCAGAGATGTGGCTGCATAGTGATGCAGGGAGCAGTGCAGAGATGTGGCTGCATAGTGATGCAGGGAGCAGTGCAGAGATGTGGCTGCATAGTGAGGCAGGGAGCAGTGCAGAGATATGGCTGCATAGTGAGGCAGGGAGCAGTGCAGAGATGTGGCTGCATAGTGATGCAGGGAGCAGTGCAGAGATGTGGCTGCATAGTAAGGGAGGGAGCAGTGCAGAGATGTGGCTGCATAGTGATGCGGGGAGAAATGCAGAGATGTGGCTGCATAGTGATGCAGGGAGCAGTGCAGATATATGGCTGCATAGTGATGCAGGGAGCAGCGTAGAGATGTGGCTGCATAGTGAGGCAGGGAGCAGTGCAGAGATATGGCTGCATAGTGAGGCAGGGAGCAGTGCAGAGATGTGGCTGCATAGTGAGGCAGGGAGCAGTGCAGAGATGTGGCTGCATAGTGATGCGGGGAGAAATGCAGAGATGTGGCTGCATAGTGATGCAGGGAGCAGTGCAGATATATGGCTGCATAGTGATGCAGGGAGCAGCGTAGAGATGTGGCTGCATAGTGAGGCGCGGAGCAGTGCAGAGATGTGGCTGCATAGTGATGCAAGGAGCAGTGCAGAGATGTGGCTGCATAGTGAGGCAGGGAGCAGTGCAGAGATGTGGCTGCATAGTGATGTGTGGAGCAGTGCAGAGATGTGACTGCATAGTGATGTGGGGAGCAGTGCAGAGATGTGGCTGCATAGTGATGCAGGGAGCAGTGCAGAGATGTGGCTGCATAGTGATGCAGGGAGAAGTGCAGAGATGTGGCTGCATAGTGAGGTAGGGAGCAGTGCAGAGATGTGGCTGCATAGTGAGGCAGGAAGCAGTGCGGAAATGTGGCTGCATAGTGAGGCAGGGAGCAGTGCAGAGATGTGGCTACATAGTGATGCGGGGAGCAGTGCAGAGATGTGACTGCATGGTGATGCAGGGAGCAATGCAGAGATGTGGCTGCATAGTGATGCAGGGAGCAGTGCAGAGATGTGACTGCATGGTGATGCAGGGAGCAGTGCAGAGATGTGGCTGCATAGTGATGCAGAGAGCAATGCAGAGATGTGGCTGCATAGTAGTGCAGAGATCAGTGCAGAGACGTGACTGCATGGTGATGCAGGGAGCAGTGCAGAGATGTGGCTGCATAGTGATGCAGGGAGAAATGCAGAGATGTGGCTGCATAGTGATGCAGGGAGCAATGCAGAGATGTGGCTGCATAGTAGTGCAGAGATCAGTGCAGAGACGTGACTGCATGGTGATGCAGGGAGCAGTGCAGAGATGTGGCTGCATAGTGATGCAGGGAGAAATGCAGAGATGTGGCTGCATAGTGATGCAGGGAGCAGTGCAGAGATGTGACTGCATGGTGATGCAGGGAGCAGTGCAGAGATGTGGCTGCATAGTGATGCAGGGAGCAATGCAGAGATGTGGCTGCATAGTGATGCAAGGAGCAGTGCAGAGATGTGGCTGCATAGTGAGGCAGGGAGCAGTGCAGAGATGTGGCTGCATAGTGATGCAGGGAGCAGTGCAGAGATGTGGCTGCATAGTGATGCGGGGAGCAGTGCAGAGATGTGGCTGCATAGTGATGCGGGAGCAGTGCAGAAATGTGGCTGCATAGTGATGTGGGGAGCAGTGCAGAGATGTGGCTGCATAGTGAGGCAGGGAGCAGTGCAGAGATGTGGCTACATAGTGATGCGGGGAGCAGTGCAGAGATGCGGCTGCATAGTGAGGCAGGGAGCAGTGCAGAGATGTGTCTGCATAGTGATGCAGGGAGCAGTGCAGAGATGTGGCTGCATAGTGATGCAAGGAGAAGTGCAGAGATGTGGCTGCATAGTGATGTAGGAAGCAGTGCAGAGAGGTGGCTGCATAGTGATGCAGGGAGCAGTGCAGAGATGTGGCTGCATAGTGATGTAGGAAGAAGTGCAGAGAGGTGGCTGCATAATGATGCAGGGAGCAGTGCAGAGCTGTGGCTGCATAGTGATGCAGGGAGCAGTGCAGAGCTGTGGCTGCATAGTGATGCAGGGAGCAGTGCAGAGATGTGGCTGCATAGTGATGCAGGGAGCAGTGCAGAGATGTGGCTGCATAGTGATGCAGGGAGCAGTGCAGAGATGTGGCTGCATAGTGATGCATGGGGCAGTGCAGAGATGTGGCTGCATAGTGAGGCAGGAGCAGTGCAGAGATGTGGCTGCATAGTGAGGCAGGGAGCAGTGCAGAGGCGTGGCTGCATAGTGATGCAGGGAGCAGTGCAGAGATGTGGCTGTATAGTGATGCAGGGAGCAATGCAGAGATGTGGCTGCATAGTGATGTAGGAAGCAGTGCAGAGATGTGGCTGCATAGTGAGGCATGGAGCAGTGCAGAGATGTGGCTGCATAGTGATGCATGGAGCAGTGCAGAGAGGTGGCTGCATAGTGATGCAGGGAGCAGTGCAGAGATGTGGCTGCATAGTGATGCAGGGAGCAGTGCAGAGATGTGGCTGCATAGTGATGCAGGGAGCACTGCAGATATGTGGCTGCATAGTGATGTAGGAAGCAGTGCAGAGATGTGGCTGCATAGTGATGCAAGGAGCAGTGCAGAGATGTGGCTGCATAGTGAGGCAGGGAGCAGTGCAGAGATGTGGCTGCATAGTGATGTGTGGAGCAGTGCAGAGATGTGACTGCATAGTGATGTGGGGAGCAGTGCAGAGATGTGGCTGCATAGTTATGCAGGGAGCAGTGCAGAGATGTGGCTGCATAGTGATGCAGGGAGAAGTGCAGAGATGTGGCTGCATAGTGAGGTAGGGAGCAGTGCAGAGATGTGGCTGCATAGTGAGGCAGGAAGCAGTGCGGAAATGTGGCTGCATGGTGATGCAGGGAGCAGTGCAGAGATGTGGCTGCATAGTGGTGCAGGGAGCAGTGCAGAGATGTGGCTGCATAGTGATGCAGGGAGCAGTGCAGAGATGTGGCTGCATAGTGGTGCATGGAGCAGTGCAGAGATGTGGCTGCATAGTGAGGCAGGGAGCAGTGCAGAGATATGGCTGCATAGTGAGGCAGGGAGCAGTTCAGAGATGTGGCTGCATAGTGAGGCAGGGAGCAGTGCAGAGATGTGGCTGCATAGTGAGGCAGGGAGCAGTGCAGAGATTTGGCTGCATAGTGAGGCAGGGAGCAGTGCAGAGATGTGGCTGCATAGTGATGCGGGGAGCAGTGCAGAGATGTGGCTGCATAGTGGTGCAGGGAGCAGTGCAGAGATGTGGCTGCATAGTGATGCAGGGAGCAGTGCAGAGATGTGGCTGCATAGTGATGCAGGGAGCAGTGCAGAGATGTGGCTGCATAGTGAGGCAGGGAGCAGTGCAGAGATATGGCTGCATAGTGAGGCAGGGAGCAGTGCAGAGATGTGGCTGCATAGTGATGCAGGGAGCAGTGCAGAGATGTGGCTGCATAGTAAGGCAGGGAGCAGTGCAGAGATGTGGCTGCATAGTGATGCGGGGAGAAATGCAGAGATGTGGCTGCATAGTGATGCAGGGAGCAGTGCAGATATATGGCTGCATAGTGATGCAGGGAGCAGCGTAGAGATGTGGCTGCATAGTGAGGCAGGGAGCAGTGCAGAGATATGGCTGCATAGTGAGGCAGGGAGCAGTGCAGAGATGTGGCTGCATAGTGAGGCAGGGAGCAGTGCAGAGATGTGGCTGCATAGTGATGCGGGGAGAAATGCAGAGATGTGGCTGCATAGTGATGCAGGGAGCAGTGCAGATATATGGCTGCATAGTGATGCAGGGAGCAGCGTAGAGATGTGGCTGCATAGTGAGGCGCGGAGCAGTGCAGAGATGTGGCTGCATAGTGATGCAAGGAGCAGTGCAGAGATGTGGCTGCATAGTGAGGCAGGGAGCAGTGCAGAGATGTGGCTGCATAGTGATGTGTGGAGCAGTGCAGAGATGTGACTGCATAGTGATGTGGGGAGCAGTGCAGAGATGTGGCTGCATAGTGATGCAGGGAGCAGTGCAGAGATGTGGCTGCATAGTGATGCAGGGAGAAGTGCAGAGATGTGGCTGCATAGTGAGGTAGGGAGCAGTGCAGAGATGTGGCTGCATAGTGAGGCAGGAAGCAGTGCGGAAATGTGGCTGCATGGTGATGCAGGGAGCAGTGCAGAGATGTGGCTGCATAGTGGTGCAGGGAGCAGTGCAGAGATGTGGCTGCATAGTGATGCAGGGAGCAGTGCAGAGATGTGGCTGCATAGTGGTGCATGGAGCAGTGCAGAGATGTGGCTGCATAGTGAGGCAGGGAGCAGTGCAGAGATATGGCTGCATAGTGGGGCAGGGAGCAGTGCAGAGATGTGGCTGCATAGTGAGGCAGGGAGCAGTGCAGAGATGTGGCTGCATAGTGAGGCAGGGAGCAGTGCAGAGATTTGGCTGCATAGTGAGGCAGGGAGCAGTGCAGAGATGTGGCTGCATAGTGATGCGGGGAGCAGTGCAGAGATGTGGCTGCATAGTGGTGCAGGGAGCAGTGCAGAGATGTGGCTGCATAGTGATGCAGGGAGCAGTGCAGAGATGTGACTGCATAGTGATGCAGGGAGCAGTGCAGAGATGTGGCTGCATAGTGAGGCAGGGAGCAGTGCAGAGATATGGCTGCATAGTGAGGCAGGGAGCAGTGCAGAGATGTGGCTGCATAGTGATGCAGGGAGCAGTGCAGAGATGTGGCTGCATAGTGAGGAAGGGAGCAGTGCAGAGATGTGGCTGCATAGTAAGGCAGGGAGCAGTGCAGAGATATGGCTGCATAGTGATGCGGGGAGAAATGCAGAGATGTGGCTGCATAGTGATGCAGGGAGCAGTGCAGATATGTGGCTGCATAGTGATGCAGGGAGCAGCGTAGAGATGTGGCTGCATAGTGAGGCGCGGAGCAGTGCAGAGATGTGGCTGCATAGTGATGTGGGGAGCAGTGCAGAGATGTGGCTGCATAGTGATGTGGGGAGCAGTGCAGAGATGTGGCTGCATAGTGATGTGGGGAGCAGTGCAGAGATGTGGCTGCATAGTGAGGGAGGGAGCAGTGCAGAGATGTGGCTGCATAGTGAGGCAGGGAGCAGTGCAGAGATGTGGCTGCATAGTGAGGCAGGGAGCAGTGCAGAGATGTGGCTGCATAGTGAGGCAGGGAGCAGTGCAGAGATGTGGCTGCAGCTGGGAGAGGAATATTAGGAGGGTCTCTGCTGACATCTCAGCTAACATGGAGGCAATGTGACAAGTAACTGATCATTATCAGATGTGAGAGATTTACCACATTCCACTAGTATATGTAACAACGATCTCCAAACCGAGAATTCCAGTAGATTAATATTGTCATTAGATCCTGACGGAGAGTGACTGACAGGAATTGTTCAATGTAAACAGCAAGAGAAATATCAGGACCTGTATAACTGCATCATAATAATAATAGTAATAATAATGAACCTTTGTGTATTTATGTCACAGCCGGCTGTCAGGGACCCTCCATAGGGAACATGCTCAGTGTGACCGGCAGGGCTGCTCATTCAGATTCCGGATATCCGGGTAACCCGGATATCCGACCTTTCTTCAGCTATCCGACCAGATTCGGATTCCAGATACCTGGGCCCAAATCCGGATAGCTATCTGCGGATAGTTGGCTGGCAATCCGGATATCCGCGGATATCCGCCATATATCCGACTATTGAGATACTGTAACTAAGTAGATGACGTTCAGGACGTCATTGAGCCAATCAGAGGGCTCCCAGCAAAAGCCCTAGCAACCAATCACAGAGGGGAACCCTGGCCAGCCCCACCTGACCTCATTGAGCCAATCAGAGGGCTCCCAGCCTAAGCCCTGGCACCCAATCACAGAAAGGAACCCTGGCCAGACCCCCCTGTATAATAAGGAGGGCTGCCATGATGAGAAATCTCGTCCTTGCTTGTGAATGCTCACTGAGAGACATGCTCCAGTGCTGCTGGCCTAGCAAGTGCTGTACACAGTGATAAACCTAAAGCTGTTCAGTGATTAACCCCTTCACTATCACTACACTATTGTTATATTGTTAATTAGCTTGATTTCATTTAGTGACAGTCAGAGTGTGTGCTGCAGGGCTGCTGCAGCTGCTATGTGTCTGTGTGTGGGCTGAGCCTGTGCACAGACCACCAGGCTAGCTGCTGCCTGCTGGGCAGCTATTAGCCTTAGCTAGCTACAGTATACCTTAGGTTAGGGATTAGGGAATAGGATTTCTGTGTTATTGTGTAGTTAGTACTGTAGTACTGCAGTCAGTGCTAGTGGTTGTTAGAGTAGTAGTACTACTGTGTTAGCTTACTACAGAACTGCTGTGCTGCTGAGCAGTGCCAGTGTGACAGTTAGTGTCCTCTCCTCTGCTGTCTGACTGTCACCTGGCACGTGGCATTTGGCATGTGACCCTTGGCACGTGTAACGTGGCATGTGGCTCTTGGCACTTTGCACTTTGCACATGGCACTTTGCACATGGCACTTTGCACTTGTCACGTGACACTTTGCACGTGGCACTTTGCACATGGCACTTTGCACTTGGCATGTGGCACTTTGCACTTGGCAGGTGGCACGTGACACTTGGCAGGTGGCACTTTGCATGTGGCACTTTGCGCGTGGCAGCTGGAACTTTGCACTTTGCACGTGGCACTTTGCACTTGGCACATGGCACATGGCACTTGGAATGTGGCACTTGGCACGTGGCACTTTGCATGTGGCACTTTGCACGTGGCAGGTGGCACTTGCACTGGCACTTTGCACGTGGCACTTGGCATGTGCCACGTGCAAAGTGCAAAGTGCCACGTGCCAAGTGCAAAGTGCCAAGTGCCACGTGCAAAGTGCCACTGCCAAGTGCCACGTCCAGCATGCTCCTGGCAGACGTTACACCTGCTGCTGCTGCTGCATTGCCCTGCTCCTGCTGCCTTTGCTGCTCCCACCGCCAGGGTGCCACAGGCCACTGCTGCTGTGTTGATACCACCTATATTTAACCCAAAACACAATTGCTGCATAATTTTTTGGAGGTGTCTGGGCTGAAAACTGCCATGTCCCAGTTGTGCGGTTGGACTTTGGACACAATGTGGGCTGCACGACCGCTGTCTGGAATCTAGGCCCGATGTTAATTGACAGCCATTTTTTTTTGGGGGGGGGGGGGGATTTTAAGTCCCCACATCATCAGTTAGTGTTTCCCTTTAAAAATAATGATGCTACATGCCTCATTTACCCTAAAAAATGTTTTTAATGCAATTTAAAGGCCACTTCCAGTTTTTCTATCCAGATATCCGAATTTGCCCGGATACCCCGGATAATGAGGTCGGATATCCGATTCGGATCAGAATAGTTTGAACTCGGATATCCGACCCGGATCCGATATCTGGGTATCCGGATCCAGATCCAATCCAATCCAGATTTTGAAAAGGGGTATCCGAGCACTACTAGTGACCGGTGATAAGGAGTATTATGACATAAATGAGGAGGTCACAGTTTGGTGTAACACCGGATATTTCCCGACATCTCAGACAACAAGGTGTGTGAAGTGGGGTGGTGACAGACATGACTGGTCTCCAGCGGTTACCTGCATAGGTGAGCACACACAGATTTACCTGTATAGTTATTACATCTCCACACAAGACAGAAACCTGGAATCTTTAAATGATCTATATTATATATCATATTATATATTGATAAGTCATTTGTTTCTTGTATAAACTGTTCAGTGTAAAGAGCTGCATAAACTGAGAACTGTGCATAATAATAATAACAATAATAATAATAACAATAACAATAATAATAATAATAATAATAATAATAATAATAATAATAATAATATACCTGTGTGTGTTTATGTCACAGCCGGCTGTCAGAGACCCTCCATGGAGAACATGCTCAGTGTGACCGGTGATAAGGAGTATTATACCATAAATGAGGAGGTCACAGTGCAGTGTAACACCGGATATTACCCGTCATCTCAGACAACAAGGTGTGTGAAGTGGGGTGGTGACAGACATGACTGGTCTCCAGCGGTTACCTGCACAGGTGAGCACACACAGATTTACATGTATAGTTATTACATCTCCACACAAGACAGAAACCTGGAATCTTTAAATGATCTATATTATATATCATATTATATATTGATAAGTCATTTGTTTCTTGTATAAACTGTTCAGAGTGAAGAGCTGCATAAACTGAGAACTGTGCATAATAATAATAACAATAATAATAATAATAATATACCTGTGTGTGTTTATGTCACAGCCGGCTGTCAGAGACCCTCCATAGGGAACATGCTCAGTGTGACCGGTAATAAGGAGTATTATACCATAAATGAGGAGGTCACAGTGCAGTGTAACACCGGATATTACCCGAAATCTCAGACAATGAGGTGTGTGACTAATAGCCGTGGTGACAGGCAGTGGTCTCCAGCAGTTACCTGCACAGGTGAGAACACACAGACTTACCTGTATAGTTATTACATCTCCACAAAATACAGAAACCTGGAATCTCTGAATGATCTACAGTATATTATATATTGATAAGTCATTTGTCATTGAAGCATATATTTATATAGACATATACTAATATTCTCATCAGATTGCTGAGGGAGAGTCTGTGCTATGACTTGACTTAGACATAATAATAATAATAATAATAATAATAATAATAATGGTCCTTTGTGTATTTATGTCACAGCCGGCTGTCAGAGACCCTCCATAGGGAACATGCACAGTGTGACCAGAGATAAGGAGTATTATACCGCAGATGAGTGGGTCACAGTTTGGTGTAACACCGGCAGGGCCGGGCCGAGGCAGAGGCTGGAGAGGCTCCAGCCTCAGGGCGCAGTGTAGGAGGGGGCACACAATTCATTCAGCTGTCATTCCCAATTGTGTTTGAAGCAGAAAGAAATAAGAAAAGGGGATACATGACAGTGATTGCAAGCCAGATAACTAGAGATTAAGGTGTTGGGGAGGTTGAGGGCCCTGGGGCACCTCTTAGTCTAATAGCAATCAGTGTGTGACAGCTGGGGTGGGAGTGATGGAGGGGCGCACTTTGCTGTCTCAGCCTTGGGTGCTGAAGGACCTTGTCCCGTCTCTGAACACCGGATATTACCCGACATCTCAGAGAACGAGATGTGTGACTAATAATTATGGTGACAGAAGGTGGTCTCCAGCGGTTACCTGCACAGGTGAGAACACACAGATGTATAATGATCACTTCTCCACCCAACACAGAGACCTTAGGGCAGCATCTGGGGTCCATCGGAGGTAATGGGTTGAAACACATTATAATACAGTTTTAGTAGATTCAGTTGCTGTGATCAGGCAGGAGCAGTATGTGGGCGAGGCTGCATAGTAGTGCAGGGATCAGTGCAGAGATGTGGCTGCATAGTGATGCGGGGAACAGTGCAGAGATGTAGCTGCATAGTGATGCAGGGAGCAGTGCAGAGATGTGACTGCATGGTGATACAGGGAGCAATGCAGAGATGTGGCTGCATAGTGATACAGGGAGCAGTGCAGAGATGTGACTGCATGGTGATGCAGGGAGCAGTGCAGAGATGTGGCTGCATAGTGATGCAGGGAGCAATGCAGAGATGTGGCTGCATAGTGATGCAGGGAGCAGTGCAGAGATGTGACTGCATGGTGATGCAGGGAGCAGTGCAGAGATGTGGCTGCATAGTGATGCAGGGAGCAATGCAGAGATGTGGCTGCATAGTAGTGCAGGGATCAGTGCAGAGACGTGACTGCATGGTGATGCAGGGAGCAGTGCAGAGATGTGGCTGCATAGTGATGCAGGGAGAAATGCAGAGATGTGGCTGCATAGTGATGCAGGGAGCAGTGCAGAGATGTGACTGCATGGTGATGCAGGGAGCAGTGCAGAGATGTGGCTGCATAGTGATGCAGGGAGCAATGCAGAGATGTGGCTGCATAGTAGTGCAGGGATCAGTGCAGAGACGTGACTGCATGGTGATGCAGGGAGCAGTGCAGAGATGTGGCTGCATAGTGATACAGGGAGAAATGCAGAGATGTGGCTGCATAGTGATGCAGGGAGCAGTGCAGAGATGTGACTGCATGGTGATGCAGGGAGCAGTGCAGAGATGTGGCTGCATAGTGATGCAGGGAGCAATGCAGAGATGTGGCTGCATAGTAGTGCAGGGATCAGTGCAGAGACGTGACTGCATGGTGATGCAGGGAGCAGTGCAGAGATGTGGCTGCATAGTGATGCGGGGAGCAGTGCAGAGATGTGGCTGCATAGTGATGCGGGGAGCAGTGCAGAGATGTGGCTGCATAGTGATGCGGGAGCAGTGCAGAAATGTGGCTGCATAGTGATGCAGGGAGCAATGCAGAGATGTGGCTGCATAGTGATGCAAGGAGCAGTGCAGAGATGTGGCTGCATAGTGAGGCAGGGAGCAGTGCAGAGATGTGGCTGCATAGTGATGCGGAGAGCAGTGCAGAGATGTGGCTGCATAGTGATGCGGGGAGCAGTGCAGAGATGTGGCTGCATAGTGATGCGGGAGCAGTGCAGAAATGTGGCTGCATAGTGATGTGGGGAGCAGTGCAGAGATGTGGCTGCATAGTGAGGCAGGGAGCAGTGCAGAGATGTGGCTACATAGTGATGCGGGGAGCAGTGCAGAGATGCGGCTGCATAGTGAGGCAGGGAGCAGTGCAGAGATGTGTCTGCATAGTGATGCAGGGAGCAGTGCAGAGATGTGGCTGCATAGTGATGCAGGGAGAAGTGCAGAGATGTGGCTGCATAGTGATGTAGGAAGCAGTGCAGAGAGGTGGCTGCATAGTAATGCAGGGAGCAGTGCAGAGATGTGGCTGCATAGTGATTTAGGAAGAAGTGCAGAGAGGTGGCTGCATAATGATGCAGGGAGCAGTGCAGAGATGTGGCTGCATAGTGATGCAGGGAGCAGTGCAGAGATGTGGCTGCATAGTGATGCAGGGAGCAGTGCAGAGATGTGGCTGCATAGTGATGCAGGGAGCAGTGCAGAGATGTGGCTGCATAGTGATGTAGGAAGCAGTGCAGAGATGTGGCTGCATAGCGATGCATGGAGCAGTGCAGAGATGTGGCTGCATAGTGATGCATGGGGCAGTGCAGAGATGTGGCTGCATAGTGAGGCAGGAGCAGTGCAGAGATGTGGCTGCATAGTGAGGCAGGGAGCAGTGCAGAGATGTGGCTGCATAGTGATGCAGGGAGCAGTGCAGAGATGTGGCTGTATAGTGATGCAGGGAGCAGTGCAGAGATGTGGCTGCATAGTGATGTAGGACGCAGTGCAGAGATGTGGCTGCATAGTGATGCATGGAGCAGTGCAGAGATGTGGCTGCATAGTGATGCATGGAGCAGTGCAGAGAGGTGGCTGCATAGTGATGCAGGGAGCAGTGCAGAGATGTGGCTGCATAGTGATGCAGGGAACCGTGCAGAGATGTGGCTGCATAGTGATGCAGGTAGCACTGCAGATATGTGGCTGCATAGTGATGTAGGAAGCAGTGCAGAGATGTGGCTGCATAGTGGTGCAGGGTGCAGTGCAGAGATGTGGCTGCATAGTGATGCAAGGAGCAGTGCAGAGATGTGGCTGCATAGTGAGGCAGGGAGCAGTGCAGAGATGTGGCTGCATAGTGATGCGGGGAGCAGTGCAGAGATGTGACTGCATAGTGATGTGGGGAGCAGTGCAGAGATGTGGCTGCATAGTGATGCAGGGAGCAGTGCAGAGGTGTGGCTGCATAGTGATGCAGGGAGAAGTGCAGAGATGTGGCTGCATAGTGAGGTAGGGAGCAGTGCAGAGATGTGGCTGCATAGTGAGGCAGGAAGCAGTGCGGAGATGTGGCTGCATAGTGTTGCAGGGAGCAGTGCAGAGATGTGGCTGCATAGTGTTGCAGGGAGCAGTGCAGAGATGTGGCTGCATAGTGATGTAGGGAGCAGTGCAGAGATGTGGCTGCATAGTGTTGCAGGGAGCAGTGCAGAGATGTGGCTGCATAGTGATGTAGGGAGCAGTGCAGAGATGTGGCTGCATAGTGATGCAGGGAGCAGTGCAGTGATGTGGCTGCATAGTGATGCAGGGAGCAGTTCAGAGATGTGGCTGCATAGTGATGAGGGGAGCAGTGCAGAGATGTGGCTGCATAGTGATGCGGGGAGCAGTGCAGAGATGTGGCTGCATAGTGATGCGGGGAGCAGTGCAGAGATAGGGCTGCATAGTGATACAGGGATCAGTGCAGAGATGTGGCTGCATAGTGATGAGGGGAGCAGTGCAGAGATGTGGCTGCATAGTGATGCGGGGAGCAGTGCAGAGATGTGGCTGCATAGTGATGCGGGGAGCAGTGCAGAGATAGGGCTGCATAGTAAGGCAGGGAGCAGTGCAGAGATGTGACTGCATAGTGATGTGGGGAGCAGTGCAGAGATGTGGCTGCATAGTGATACAGGGATCAGTGCAGAGATGTGGCTGCATAGTGATGAGGGGAGCAGTGCAGAGATGTGGCTGCATAGTGATGCGGGGAGCAGTGCAGAGATGTGGCTGCATAGTGATGCGGGGAGCAGTGCAGAGATAGGGCTGCATAGTAAGGCAGGGAGCAGTGCAGAGATGTGGCTGCATAGTGATGTGGGGAGCAGTGCAGAGATGTGGCTGCATAGTGAGGCAGGGAGCAGTGCAGAGATGTGGCTGCATAGTGATGTGGGGAGCAGTGCAGATATGTGGCTGCATAGTGATGTGGGGAGCAGTGCAGAGATGTGGCTGCATAGTGAGGCAGGGAGCAGTGCAGAGATGTGGCTGCATAGTGATGCGGGGAGCAGTGCAGAGATGTGGCTGCATAGTGAGGCAGGGAGCAGTGCAGAGATGTGGCTGCATAGTGATGCGGGGAGCAGTGCAGAGATGTGGCTGCATATTGATGCAGGGAGCAGTGCAGTGATGTGGCTGCATAGTGATGCAGCAAGCAGTGCAGAGATGTGGCTGCATAGAGATGCGGGGAGCAGTGCAGAGATGTAGCTGCATAGTGATGCAGGGAGCAATGCAGAGATGAGGCTGCATAGTGTTGCAGGGAGCAGTGCAGAGATGTGGCTGCATAGTGATGCGGGGAGCAGTGCAGAGATGTGGCTGCATAGTGATGCAGGGAGCAGTGCAGAGATGTAGCTGCATAGTGATGCGGGGAGCAGTGCAGAGATGTGGCTGCATAGTTATGCAGGGAGCAGTGCAGAGATGTGGCTGCATAGTGATGCAGGGAGCAGTGCAGAAATGAGGCTGCATAGTGTTGCAGGGAGCAGTGCAGAGATGTGGCTGCATAGTGTTGCAGGGAGCAGTGCAGAGATGTGGCTGCATAGTGATGTAGGGAGCAGTGCAGAGATGTGGCTGCATAGTGATGCAGGGAGCAGTGCAGTGATGTGGCTGCATAGTGATGCAGGGAGCAGTGCAGTGATGTGGCTGCATAGTGATGCAGGGAGCAGTGCAGAGATGTGGCTGCATAGTGTTGCAGGGAGAAGTGCAGAGATGTGGCTGCATAGTGATGCAGGGAGCAGTGCAGAGATGTGGCTGCATAGTGTTGCAGGGAGAAGTGCAGAGATGTGGCTGCATAGTTACATAGTTAAAGAGAGTCTGAAGCGAGAATAAATCTTGCTTCAGACCTCATAGATAGCAGGGGCACACGTGCCCCTGCTAAACCGCCACTATAGCGCGGCTTACCGGGGGTCCCTGATCCCCCAAATCCCCTCCGTAGTGCGGGGGAGCGCTTCCTGGTTGGGGCAGGGCTAACCGCCGCAGCCCTGCCCCACGCGCGTCTGTCAGCGCGTATCTCCGCCTCTCCCCCGCCCCTCTCAGTCTTCCTTCACTGAGAGGGGCGGGGGAGAGGCGGAGATGCGCCGCTGATAGACGGGACTAGAGGCAGGGCTGCAGCCGTTAGCCCTGCCTCCGTCTACAACCAAGTCTGCGGCCAAGTGTCGCAGTGGGGGGTTTGGGGGTCAAGGGACCCCCGTTTAGCGGCTATTTATGAGCTCTGAAGCGAGATTTATTCTCGCTTCAGAGTCTCTTTAACACTTAGACATTTCCGTAGAAAATGGAGTATATCTACAATGCAATCTTATGTGAAAAGGGGGTGGTACCCTGGGGGATGAGGAATAGATACATACCGGGGCATAACTTGAAACCACTGGGCCCCCCCCATCCAAACCCCCCCCCCCCCCCCCCCTAAAAAAAAAAAATCAGGCTGGAACCCTACGTTCACTAGAAAAATAGAAAGTTTGCAGGCACCCTCACCCACATCTATACACACACACACACACACACACACACACACACACACACACACACACACACACACACACACACACACACTGAGGCTCAGAGTAAAGTCCCCTGCCCCCCCCTTCCTGTGCCCCGCCCCCGAGTATCTCTAATCCTCAGGTACACACACACACAGCACCCAGACATATATTAACCCACAAATCACCCTAACATATACTCACACACACACACAGCACCCTGACACAGCATACACACAGCATACACACACATACACACAGCACTCTGACACAGCATACACAGAGCACTCTGACACAGCATACACAGAGCACTCTGACACAGCATACACAGAGCACCCTGACACAGCATACACAGAGCACCCTGACACAGCATACACACACACATACACACAGCACTCTGACACAGCATACACAGAGCACTCTGACACAGCATACACAGAGCACTCTGACACAGCATACACACACACATACACACAGCACTCGGACACAGCATACACAGAGCACCCTGACACAGCATACACACACATACACACAGCACTCTGACACAGCATACACAGAGCACCCTGACACAGCATACACAGAGCACCCTGACACAGCATACACACTCACATACACACAGCACTCGGACACAGCATACACAGAGCACCCTGACACAGCATACACAGAGCACCCTGACACAGCATACACACACACATACACACAGCACTCGGACACAGCATACACAGAGCACCCTGACACAGCATACACACACATACACACAGCACTCTGGCACAGCATACACAGAGCACCCTGACACAGCATACACAGAGCACCCTGACACAGCATACACACACACATACACACAGCACTCTGACACAGAATACACAGAGCACTCTGACACAGCATACACAGAGCACCCTGACACAGCATACACACACATACACACAGCACTCTGACACAGCATACACAGAGCACTCTGACACAGCATACACAGAGCACCCTGACACAGCATACACACACACATACACACAGCACTCTGACAAAGCATACACAGAGCACTCTGACACAGCATACACACACACAGCACTCTGACACAGCATACACAGAGCACCCTGACACAGCATACACACACATACACACAGCACTCTGACACAGCATACACACAGCATACACACAGCACTCTGACACAGCATACACACAGCATACACACACATACACACAGCACTCTGACACAGCATACACAGAGCACCCTGACACAGCATACACACACACATACACACAGCACTCGGACACAGCATACACAGAGCACCCTGACACAGCATACACACACATACACACAGCACTCTGACACAGCATACACACAGCACTCTGACACAGCATACACAGAGCACCCTGACACAGCATACACACACATACACACAGCACTCTGACACAGCATACACAGAGCACCCTGACACAGCATACACAGAGCACCCTGACACAGCATACACACACATACACAAAGCACTCTGACACAGCATACACAGAGTACTCTGACACAGCATACACACACACATACACACAGTACTCTGACACAGCATACACAGAGCACCCTGACACAGCATACACAGAGCACCCTGACACAGCATACACACACATACACAAAGCACTCTGACACAGCATACACAGAGCACTCTGACACAGCATACACAGAGCACCCTGACACAGCATACACACACATACACACAGCACTCTGACACAGCATACACAGAGCACTCTGACACAGTATACACGCACACAGCACTCTGACACAGCATACACAGAGCACCCTGACACAGCATACACACACATACACACAGCACTCTGACACAGCATACACAGAGCACTCTGACACAGTATACACGCACACAGCACTCTGACACAGCATACACAGAGCACCCTGACACAGCATACACACACACATACACACAGTACTCTGACACAGCATACACAGAGCACTCTGACACAGCATACACAGAGCACCCTGACACAGCATACACACACACATACACACAGTACTCTGACACAGCATACACAGAGCACTCTGACACAGTATACACACACACAGCACTCTGACACAGCATACACAGAGCACCCTGACACAGCATACACAGAGCACCCTGACACAGCATACACACACATACACACAGCACTCTGACACAGCATACACACAGCATACACAAACATACACACAGCACTCTGACACAGCATACACAGAGCACCCTGACACAGCATACACAGAGCACCCTGACACAGCATACACAGAGCACCCTGACACAGCATACACACACACACATACACACAGCACTTTGACACAGTGGCCCACTCCCACACATACACACACACACACACACACACACACACACACACACACACACACACACACACACAAACACCCAAATTTCCTGCTTCCGTTACTGTCTTCTGACAAGAAGAAGCATTGTACAGAGCAGCTGTGAAGATAGATTGTGGCATGTGTCCTCCTCTCATCATCTCACAAGGTGTGTGTTGTTCCTACAGTGATGTGTAAGAGGCCGGGCAAGAGGCAGCCATACACATTCTACCAGGATAGAGATTACTATAATCCTGGGGAAGTGGTGACAGTTGTGTGTAAGGAGGAAGGATATCGCCCGGAACATCCAAATATCACATGTGTGCCTTCTAGAGGAAGATATAATTGGGATAAATCTCCTTCATGTATTGGTGAGTAGAAAGTACTCTCTATATCAGCAGAAATTGTCTTGGCCACACATTCCAGTCTATACTGCTGTCTCCTGGCCTCTGGGCTCATGCTACCCTCTGCTAATCCTTGATATGGAAATGCCATCTGTGCCGCTCTACATTCCCTTCCATAATACTGCACAGTGTTCTCTAACGTTTAAAATACTAAAGTGTAATAGAACTTGGTGAGTTTGTGTAATGAGTTCACAAGAAGGACAATATTTGCCATATATGGTACATTAGAAGTGCCCCAGTATTGTACAGCAGTAGAGATTAGGAAATGTTGCTTTGTTGTATGCCATGAGGTAGAGAAAGGTGTACCGTAAGTGTTTAGGAGGGATATGCTCTAATCCTCTCCCCGCACACATTCACGCACGCACATGATTGATTGAATACCCTGTGTGGCTCCTTGGGCCACACATGTCATATTTGATCTGATTGTCAGCCAATAGCATTTTTGTTACATTAGGAAAGAGGTGGCGCCTAAAGTTGCCCAATATAACTAGTCATGTATAGGTAGATAGACCAAGAGACAGATTTTTCTCTTATCGAAGCTGATCAGAGAGAGATCTGTTGGCTGCCTATACACTGCAGGTTTATTCCTGAAATCAGCATGAAATATCTCAGCCTTATGATGCCACCTCTGCTACCTGGCTACTGTCTCCCCAAACACTAAGGTCCCCATCTGGTGCCCATGCATTCAAATCTCATCTGTCCAGCTTCTCCCAGTCTCATCCACTGCTTCCCCATGAGCGCCCTACGTGGTGACCACATGTAGCACGTGGCATGTGTGTGACATCACACACAGACCTGGTGGTGGAAAAACCGTGAATGAGACCAAGAGCTGTGGGACAGTGGCGGCACCTGGGGCAGGTGGGATTTGATTACATGGGCACCAGTAGGGGGCACATTTACAGACTGGGGACAGCAGTACAGAGTACATAGTCATGCCACTTAATTGTAAGTATGAGCAGCGCTAGGATAAGAATTTAAGCCAATAAGGGCAAAGATTGGTCCTCCAATCTCACACAATAAGACAATTATAGAGAGTAGCCCTGGCACAAAAGAAATGGACATAAAAGGACAATTATAGGAACCAGCTATGTGTGTCTAATGCGTGCTGCTCCTTTCAATATTTCATGCTGAATGATCAATACTCAAACAGTACTTGCCAATAATTGGTGCAAACAATGATTACAGTAACCATGATTACAGTGCCTCCATGGGGTATACCAAACCCTATAAGCCTCCAGTAGTGTGGAAAAGATCTCCCTAGTATGCTGTGCAAAGGATTGGAAAACTTGCTGTAATTCTGACAAACTTGCTGTAATCCCTATTGTCAGGAACCGGCCCCGCGGCACGCCTGCAGATACGGTTCCCGACTCGAGAGGGGAAGCAGCCTTATTCAAGCTACCACAAGGCTGTGACCCCTCAGAACACTTCTCACTGCCACCACTAGCTGCTGCTAGACACTTCACATTTCCCACTCTGCTGTCAAGTGATCTGCACGCAGTCCGTGTTTTCATATTTGGGTCAGCTTTCCGCTTAGGCCAAACACGGGAATGCCACACACACACATAATACAATCGTACAGTAGCAAGGCACAATCAGGCACTGAACTTTGTAACGCAAGTTACACTGCAGACTCTCTCTAGGCTATGAGCGTTGGCTTAGTACAGCAGAGGTCAAACTTATTAAATAAATATTTAATATTCCTATAAAAAAAGTGGAACAGTGCAGACAAGAATAAATACAAAAGATTTACAAAAAACAAAGTAAAAATTACAAAGGATAAAAGTTACAAAGATACACAAGACAGTTTGCATAAAATAAAATGGGGATAAATGTTACCAGCATATAGATCTGAGCGTTGTTGCGAAGAGAACGCAGTTCTGGTCAGGAATCAGGATAGTCCTAGCGTGTTGCTATCTCCAAAGAACTACAAGTTGTGACTATCCTAGCTGATGTTTTATAGCAAAATTTGTGGCCCGGGGCCACTCAAATGTCCAGATCCAGGAATAATCCAATTTCCTCAGGTGTGACAGCATACCCTTGCTGGCTATGACATGCCACTTCAAAGCTTTTCCTGTTTATACACATAGTGTAAGCAATCGGTGTCAACACATAGAGAGAATCCGATTATTGGTGATCTGCAGTATCACCAAGAATGCGGATATATACTTGATTATTAATGATCTGCAGAATCACCAAATAATACAAGTATGACTAACCTCTGGACACCTAAGACAGTGAAAACAGTAATAACAATTTAACGATACAAAATCGTGGAAATGTCCACCACACAGCGATTCCTCAGAGGTGTGGTTACCTCTGAATGGGAATCCCGTATGTGAGATCCTCTAGAAGGCTGGAAGAGGAGTCTCAGCCTCTAGCAGCAATAATCTGCTAGGGCAAGCGTCTCGAAGAGGCAAGCCTCAGAGATAGCCCACCAGTGGGAGACGTTCCACTGGGGGAAGAAAGGTCAGACAAGCAGAGGTTCGGCAACAAAGAAGGCGGCACAGTACAGGAGCGAAAGGCAGAAGAGTAAACGGTAATCAGGCAGAGGTCGGCAACAGAGATCAGATAGGCAAGGTACACAATCGATAAGAGAGAGAGTAGTCAGGAATAGCCAGAGTCTAGCCACAGGTAAATCACAATTACAATCCTAACTCAAGGTGTGAAATCCTTAGCATCAACACCAGGGCACTGCACTAAGGTCTGAGCGTTAACACAGAGATGTATTCACGACAGCAGACAATTAGCTACTGCCCAGCAAGTCCAGTTTGTAGCTAGAGAGCTACTCAGCGCCACCCCAGAGCCCCAACCAATCAGGACACCTCCTGAGGTCAGCTGACTGGTGAGTCAGCTGAGCCTCCTACGTAGGAGGTAAAAGTCCTGCCTTCTTGCGCGCGCGTGCGACCCTCTGCCTCTGTGTGATGGAGAGGCCAGGCCCCGGGTCCGCGTCCGCACGCGGGCTGGAGTCCGCTAGCCGCAATGTGAGACCCGCCGCCGTGTCGCCAGTCGCGGCGGTGGTGTCCCTACCAGCCTGCGCCGACGGCTCCACATGAACATGAACGGCGGTATCTGCCGGCTGGGAAGCAGAGACCGCCGCCATGCTGCCCCGCATGGCGGCGTTGTCTCCGCTATTCCTCACGGTACCCCCCCCCCCCCTTGAGGAGTGGACTCCGGACACCTCCTACATGGCTTCTCAGGATGCAACTGATGAAATTTCTTCCTCAATCTCTCAGCATGCATGCGATCCTCCGGTACCCAGGACCTGTCCTCCACACCATACCCTTTCCAATGGACCAGATACTGCACCGAATTCTGCACCAGCCGAGAATCCAGAATCCTTTCAACTTCGTATTCTTTCTGACCCTCTACAACCACTGGGGGGGGGGGGGGGAATAGGAATCTACATAAACTGCCGGTTTCAGTAATGAGACGTGGAATGATCTCCCACATCTCATACTGGCTGAAAGATCAATCATATAAGAAACATCATTGATCTTCCTGACCACTGGATAAGGCCCTATAAACCTGGGACCTAACTTGGTAGCAGGGGCGTAGAGATAGGTATAGCAGGCATAGCAACGCTATGGGGCCCTTGGCCACTAGGGGGCCCCATCCTGACAGCAGGCAACTTCTTTACATAACAGAAATTTACATATACAGAAATGTTAAAACCAAATACTCTCTGTGCCCCCAACTCCCCCCCCCCCCCCAAACACAGTCCTCCATTGCAAGTTTGCAGAAGCAGCAGGCAGGCGAGAGGGGCCTATTTTCTCAGCCTGTTTGCTGCTGGCGCATGAACACTCCCTGGCCAGCCCGACAATTAATCCTTAGTTCCGGCAAGGAAGGAAGAGCTCCAGGTGGCGCTGCTGAGCAGAGCAGGGAGTTTTAGAATCTCAGTGACGTGAGAACTCCACTGCTCTGCATTAGAGAAGAGGGAAAAGCTGCTGGCTGCTGCTCAGTCTTCCGGCTCCTGGTAAGCATGTGATGGTGGAGGAGGTCGCTGCTAATCCCACATCTCCCAAGCAGGCATCAGGGAACACAAGCCACGCCCACCGCCGAGGCAAGCCACGCATACCGCCGTGGTAAGCCACGCCCACCGTCGCGGTAAGCTCCGCCTCCCAGTACACTATGGACACTTTGCAGTGGACAGGAAGCTCCCTTCAGCAGCACCAACACTGATCTTTACCTCCCCAGCACCCACACTGACCTCTCCATCCCCCCTGCAACCCACACTAACCTCTCCATCCCCCCATGCAACCCACACTGACCTCTCCATCCCCCCATGCAACCCATACTGACCTCTCCATCCCCCCATGCAACCCACACTGACCTCTCCATCCCCCCTGCAACCCACACTGACCTCTCTATCCCCCCCCCCCTGCAACCCACACTGACCTCTCCATCCCCCCTGCAACCCACACTGACCTCTCCATCCCCCCTGCAACCCACACTGACCTCTCCATCCCCCCCTGCAACCCACACTGACCACTCCATCCCCCCATGCAACCCACACTGACCTCTCCATTCTCTCCCCCCCCCCCCCTCAACCCACACTGACCTCTCCATCCCCCCTGCAACCCACACTGACTTCTCCATCCCCCCTGCAACCCACACTGACCTCTCCATCCCCCCCTGCAACCCACACTGACCACTCCATCCCCCCATGCAACCCACACTGACCTCTCCATTCTCCCCCCCCCCTCAACCCACACTGACCTCTCCATCCCCCCTGCAACCCACACTGACCTCTCCATCCCCCCATACAACCCACACTGACCTCTCCATCCCCCCATGCAACCCACACTGACCTCTCCATCCCCCCTGCAACCCACACTGACCTCTCTATCCCTCCCCCCCCCCTGCAACCCACACTGACCTCTCCATCCCCCCTGCAACCCACACTGACCTCTCCATCCCCCCCTGCAACCCACACTGACCTCTCCATCCCCCCCTGCAACCCACACTGACCACTCCATCCCCCCATGCAACCCACACTGACCTCTCCATCCCCCCCCCCCCCCCTCAACCCACACTGACCTCTCCATCCCCCCATGCAACCCACACTGACCTCTCCATTCCCCCCCCCCCTGCAACCCACACTGACCTCTCCATCCCCCCATGCAACCCACACTGACCTCTCCATCCTCCCATGCAACCCACACTGACCTCTCCATCCCCCCCATGCATCCTACACTGATCTCTCCATCCCCCCATGCAACCCACACTGACCTCTCCATCCCCCCATGCAACCCACACTGACCTCTCCACCCCCCCCCCCCCTGCAACCCACACTGACCTCTCTATCCCCCCATGCAACCCACACTGACCTCTCCATCCCCACCTATAACCCACACTGACCTTTCCATCCCCCCTGCAACCCACACCTCTCTCTCCCCCAGCAGCGTCCTCTCCAACCCCCCCCCCCCCCTCCACAACCCATATTGACCTTTTCATCCCCCTGCTCGAACCCACACTGACCTCTCCCTCCCCCAGCAGCATCCACACTGACCTCTCCCTCCCCCCCCCTTCCTGCAACCCACAGTGACCACTTCCTCCCCCAACAGTGCCCACACCGACCTAAAACAGTACCTGCACCCCTTCCCCCACACTGACCTCTCTTCGGACCTGTACCCTTTCCCCCATAGCAGACACCCAGTGCCCCCACCCACATGACACCCACTACCTGCTCCCTGTCCCAATATGGCACCCTATAGACCTGCACACAAACTTTATTTCAATCCTCTAAAGTGATGTATTTCTTATTCCCACTGTTAAAGTGGAGCTGAACGCTTGCACAGGACAGAAGGAAAACGTATAGTAATGTGCCCTGTATGTAGTTAGAGAGTTTTGCCTGTCTAATTCCCCCCTCACCTGTGTCTAATCACAAGTTGTAATTTGATGTCTCCCCTGTGTCTCCTGACTGCCATGGCAGATAAGCTCATTTGTAAAACACAGGATGTTAACCCTATGTCTGTGTCCCCGAAAGCAGGAAGTAGACACACAGCAGATTTATTGCCAGATTTGCACCAGCTGTAACAAAAAAATGTTTTTATTTAAAGGTGATTATAATGTTGTGTATTTTTTAGATCAGAAAGGAAGTTCTGAGTTTAGGTCCGCTTTATTATAAAGAAAAAGCAGAAAGAGTCAGTGTGGTTAAAATGATTAAATTATGCCTTTTGCTGATAAATTCTTTGTGGTATGTGTGACTAAGGGTGTGAGGAGTATCTTAAAGTTTACTGGGGATGCAAACAAGGATTTATACTTACCTGGCTCCTCTTCCAGCCCCCTGTTGTCAGTGGGCTCCCTCGGTATCTCTCTGGTCCCATCTGTTCCGCCACTGTCAGCCCCCGTGAAGTCTCCGACTGCTCCAGTGGCTGGGAGTGTTCTGTTAGGCCTAGTGCACACCAGAGCGTTTCGGCTGCGGTTTGCGATCCGCTTGCGGGTGCGGATCCGCTTGGGTAATGTATCTCAATGGGGTGGTGCACACCAGAGCGGGAGGCGTTTTGCAGAAACGCATACTCCCGGGCTGCTGCAGATTTTGGATTGCGGAGGCGTTTCTGCCTCAATGTTAAGTATAGGAAAACCGCAAACCGCTCTGAAAAACGGCACTTCAGAGCGGTTTGCCAGGCGTTTTTTGTTACAGTAGCTGTTCAGTAACAGCTTTACTGTAACAATACATGAAATCTAATACTATTAAAGCGGTGTGTGCGCTCCTCTTTTTCCAACGCACAATATGACCAATACAATAGCTAACGCACTATACAAATGGTTCACCACACTATGGGCTGGTATCACCACCCTATGTTAGATTTGTAAGGAAGTAGTGTCGTGCTCAACATTTAACAGTGCTCTTTATATATAAGTTCATAAGTTCATAAGTCTCATCGCCATCCACTGCATTACTGTGATTCAATAATCATCCAATGTCTAAAATCCATGTGCTGTTCTTCCTGTCATTAGAATAATATATTGCGCTCACCAGAACTTGTGGCTGATTAGTTATAGTCAGCAATAAGCGTGAAACACTGCTCCAATTCCTCCTGGTCTTCCAGGCTCCAGCAGTTCAAATACTCGGAAGTAAGCAGAAAGAGACAAACATAGCGTAATCCTATTACAGTTTGAATCACCGTGATTGCACTCCCCACTGTGCCAAAAAAAAAAAAAAAAAAAAAAAAAAACACCTCCAACACACTGTGCTGTGATTTTTCCGTGTGTGAGAAAAGGCTATATGATCTGCTCACCAGATGCTTTGGCTGATCTCAGAGAACCAGCAAACACGCTTTCCAGAGTTGTTCAATAGGCGTATCAAGCTTCTTATCCCTTAAAGACTCAGAGCAAAACTTGCCATAGCGTAATAACGTTTAATCAAATACAAAATGTATACAAGGTGCACTCACATTCCATTCGGTTAAAAATGCGCATATAATAAATCCTCGGACGTCCTAATAGCCGCTGCTAATGCTCTCCGCGTCTCTCGCACCACGACCGAGGCCCCGCCCTACCGGTTTCGTCATCAATGACTCATCAGGGGCATACCTCCGGTCCGGCGCAGAGACGCTTTTATTGTGTAACATATGTTAATTCCCCTTCTGAACGCGGCGGCCATTTTCAGCAGCAGAGACTGACAGATACAGCACAACCTGTCATATCTCTGTCATACTGGGACTCAGTGTTGCATCTTATAGCGACATCTAATGGACAAACTTAATACTTTTTCACAATTATCATACTTCCTGCTCACTATCTAGTTTACCTGTATATGTATATATACAATAAAAATATACATTGAAAATATAAAAAAATATAAAGTAATAAAAATAAAAATAAAAAATAAAATATATATAAAACTACATAGCTAGACATCAGTGCAATAAATAGCCATAAGATTGCAAGAACATGCATACACACTAATGATTGTACAGTGACCCTATCCAGAGATCATGCATCACAATCGCTGTATACAACCTTATTTACAAAAGTATATCAACCCATGCCACCAGTTATATAATTGAGTACCTATCTTAGTACCAAAAAAATTGTTATAAAACCAGAAAAGAAAAGAAAAATCTTCTGCTCCTATGTTTCTATCCATGATTGTAATAGCTATATAATAACCTAACCCCGCCCCCTAAACCATAAATTAATCCCCCTGACTTTAATCTAAAGTGCAGTGTGCTTAGACTAGTGCCTGTGTCCAATATGTGACTCCCTTTGTATATTCATATATGGGTCCTGTGTCCTAAGGAACAGGTCCATTACATACAATGACATATTTGCCCTGAAATACCCTAACGTGTAAAATATAACTCCATCCTAGTGTGAAATATCAAACCTAGTGTTAGATATAGGGGTATAATCTTATGCCCATTATTATGGCTAGCCCTAATGTAATCAATCATCTGCAATGAAGCAATTCAGGTCCAGCTCCACGTTCAACCCTCTGGGATGCATGGTTTGCATAGAATAGATCCATTTCGTTTCCATTTTGGAGATTTCTCGAATCTTGTGGCATCCTCGCCATTTTGTAGTCAGTTTCTGCAATGCTGAAAAGTGCATAACAGAGGCATCACATCCATGTTTTTCAGAAAAGTGTCTTGACAGACTATGGCTTTTAAAGCCTTTTTGAATGTTTTTCACATGCTCGTTAATTCTTGATTTAAGCATCCTCTTTGTCCGGCCTATATATTGGAGCCCACAAGGGCACCATATTAAATAGACCACATGGGTGCTACTGCAAGTAATAAACTCCTTGATGGGATAATTTATGCCAGTACATTGTGAGGTGTTATGTGTCATCTTCTGCGTTTGGGAGGTTAGGCATGGATTGCATTGCCTACAAGGAAAGAACCCCTTTTGTCCCCACATATCCGTACGATTCCTAACCTGTGGGTCATCTATACTGGTTTTTACCAGGCCTCTCTGTAAGTTGTAGGCCTTCCTATAGATGAACTTTGGTTTCATTGGAATCTTATTTTTTAGCAGTGGGTCATTTTGTAACAGTCCCCAATATCTCTGAATGATATTTTCAACTTCCCTGTGTTGTGCACTGTACTCCAAACAGATCGCATAATCAAATTTATCTCCCCTGGTCACTTGAGGTTTTTCCACTAGCAAACTTTGTCTGTCCCGATTTTTTATAACTTCAATTTCATTCCTCAAGGGTCGTTCTTGGTACCCTTTATCTACAAACCTTTGCAGAAGCATTTCTGCTTGATTATCATAATCACTTGTACGTGAACAGTTTCGTCTAATCCTTGTAAATTGGCTTCTCGGGACACTTTTTAGCCAGTTCTTGTGGTGACAGCTCTTAATGGGGATGTAAGCATTCCGATCTGTTTTTTTGAAAAATGTTTTAGTGCCCACTGTGTCGTCCATTTTAAATATAACCACATCAAGGAACTCAATCTGGCTTGTGCTCCAATTTGCTGATAAAGTGATCCCCTTATCATTCTTGTTCAGCCATTCTACATATTCCTCCAATTGTTGTTCTGAACCCCTCCAAATCCACACCAGGTCATCTATGTACCTTCTCCAGGTTATCACCTGACTACTTTGCGAACATGCCAACACCTTCATTTCCCAGTCATCCATAAATATATTCGCTACGCTGGGGGCATATTTCGCCCCCATAGCGCATCCTAGTGTTTGAAGATAGAATTGTCCTCCATACCAGAAGTAATTATGTGTCAAGGAGAACTCCAACAGCTTGACTGTGAATTCAATTTGTTCTTCCTTTAAATGGGTGTACACCTTCAAGGCCTGTCGAACGGTTCTTATTGCCTCAGTGTGAGGTATGATGGTATAGAGAGCCGTCACATCAGCTGTGACCATAAAATCTTCTTTTTGAATGTTCATTTTTTCAATTGTTTGTAATAACTGTTTCGTGTCCTTCAATAGTAGCGTGAGTTGCTTAACTACAGGTTGTAGAAAAGAGTCAATGTACTCACCGATTCTTTGATTGAGAGATCCTATACCACTTATGATGGGTCTTCCTGGAGGTTTGGTCATGTTCTTATGGATTTTGGGGTTTTGGTACATCACAGGGATTCTAGGAGCATCAATCACCAGATATCTGAATTCCATATCATTCAGAATTTGCTTGTCAAGTCCTTCTTTTAGTAGGGATCTGAGTTCACCCATGTATTGACTAGTGGGGTCTCCCTTAAGTTTTTTGTATGTGGCCTGATCCTTTAGGATATTCTGCATTTCTTCACGATATTGCTCCACATGCATGACAACAACCCCCCCACCTTTGTCAGCAGGCCTTATTAACACCTCTTTTTTCTGGCTGAGCTCCTTGATTATCTTCAGCTCTGAATTGTTCTGTCTGACCTCTATTTTTTCCAGGTCTTTAAGCACCATATTTTTGAAAACTTGTACCGTGCTATCTTTTGAATTGTCTGGAGGGTTAAACGTGGACCTGTTCCGCAGACCTGTATGAATAAAACCTCCTGACCCTATACTTACATTGGCTTTCATAGTAGGCCCTTCTTTTGATAGAAAATATTTTTTAATATTTAACTTTCTGACATATTTATTAATATCTATGTATGTCCCAAACTTGTTGAGACCTTGCTTTGGGGCATATTTGAGACCTTTATCCAGGATATTGAGTTCACTGCTTGTCAGGGGTATACCGCTAATGTTAAAAATGCCTTCCCCTTTCTTTATCTCCTTCTTTTCACTATTTCTCCCTCCCCTTCGTCCTCGTCTAGTCCTCTTTTTTTGATAAACCCTCGACTGTATTGTATCTCTTCCCAGTTGTTCCTGGGGGATTCCCCCCCCAAAAAATGATGATGGATAGTTTCGTCTGTCTGCCTGTCTAATGGCTCATATCTATTGTAAGTGGGCAGATAGTCCTGTCTGAAATCTCTCTGTGGATATTGTGATGCGAACCCTTCAGGGCCCCACCTCGGTTGATGATGGGGCCGGTCATCACCAATCTGGTTGTCCTCATTGTTTTTCTTTGGTATAGCTTTCCCCTTTGCATATTTGGGTTGCTGCCACCCATTCTGTTGTAATCTCTTAATAGGAGTTGGTTTTCCTCTCTGGATTTGATGCGGTTGATAATATGGGTTAGAGTATCTACTGTCCCTTTGCTGCTCCCTTATCTCTCCCCTCTGAACTGTATTTTCTACCCTAGAGGCCACATTTCCAGGTTGATTTCTGTTTGGATCTATATCCCCAGGCTGGTGGCCTAATGGCCCTACATCCTTATTTTGATTATTGTCTGTTTCAGCTTTTTTCCTCTTACTCTGTTCAATTTGCCATTTGTATGCTGTCTGGCTTTTATATTCCTGCCATTCATTTTGGAAAAAGAGGAGCGCACACACCGCTTTAATAGTATTCGTTTAACCAGTATCAGCGGTAGTGCAGCATACTCGCTGTCGAAAAGAGTACGATTAAAATGGATATGTTTAATATCAGACAGAGAGGGGTCATTGACTTAGATAAACTGTTTGTTAAAGAGCCCAGCACAGAACACCAGAGTATAGATATGATGTTTAGGCAATTACAGAACCTTATGATTAAGGAAACTAATGCCTGGTGGGATCTGGCAAGTCTTAGCAAGCATGCTAAAGAGGGCATAATTCCTAAACGATTTAGATGGGATATACTACCCACCGATGGTGAGGAGAATGATGAGAATGACAAAGAGTTGGGAGAGTTTCTTAACCAGTGTGGAGTAAACTTACTAAAAATTCTGGGAAAAAGAAAACAAAATAGATTGGATA
This sequence comes from Hyperolius riggenbachi, assembly GCF_040937935.1. Lineage (NCBI taxonomy): Eukaryota > Metazoa > Chordata > Amphibia > Anura > Hyperoliidae > Hyperolius > Hyperolius riggenbachi. The sequence goes on from NC_090646.1 coordinate 678,347,730, forward strand.
GACTGGGAAAGGAAATAGAGGAGCTTAAAATTAAAATGGAGGAGTTTAAAGAGCAGGAAGACTTCATTGGTAATGCGACTGTGTTAACAAAAATACTTCAAAAAAATGAAAGAGAAATGAGTGACATTAAAATTAAAAGATTTCAAAATGAATGGCAGGAATATAAAAGCCAGACAGCATACAAATGGCAAATTGAACAGAGTAAGAGGAAAAAAGCTGAAACAGACAATAATCAAAATAAGGATGTAGGGCCATTAGGCCACCAGCCTGGGGATATAGATCCAAACAGAAATCAACCTGGAAATGTGGCCTCTAGGGTAGAAAATACAGTTCAGAGGGGAGAGATAAGGGAGCAGCAAAGGGACAGTAGATACTCTAACCCATATTATCAACCGCATCAAATCCAGAGAGGAAAACCAACTCCTATTAAGAGATTACAACAGAATGGGTGGCAGCAACCCAAATATGCAAAGGGGAAAGCTATACCAAAGAAAAACAATGAGGACAACCAGATTGGTGATGACCGGCCCCATCATCAACCGAGGTGGGGCCCTGAAGGGTTCGCATCACAATATCCACAGAGAGATTTCAGACAGGACTATCTGCCCACTTACAATAGATATGAGCCATTAGACAGGCAGACAGACGAAACTATCCATCATCATTTTTTTGGGGGGGAATCCCCCAGGAACAACTGGGAAGAGATACAATACAGTCGAGGGTTTATCAAAAAAAGAGGACTAGACGAGGACGAAGGGGAGGGAGAAATAGTGAAAAGAAGGAGATAAAGAAAGGGGAAGGCATTTTTAACATTAGCGGTATACCCCTGACAAGCAGTGAACTCAATATCCTGGATAAAGGTCTCAAATATGCCCCAAAGCAAGGTCTCAACAAGTTTGGGACATACATAGATATTAATAAATATGTCAGAAAGTTAAATATTAAAAAATATTTTCTATCAAAAGAAGGGCCTACTATGAAAGCCAATGTAAGTATAGGGTCAGGAGGTTTTATTCATACAGGTCTGCGGAACAGGTCCACGTTTAACCCTCCAGACAATTCAAAAGATAGCACGGTACAAGTTTTCAAAAATATGGTGCTTAAAGACCTGGAAAAAATAGAGGTCAGACAGAACAATTCAGAGCTGAAGATAATCAAGGAGCTCAGCCAGAAAAAAGAGGTGTTAATAAGGCCTGCTGACAAAGGTGGGGGGGTTGTTGTCATGCATGTGGAGCAATATCGTGAAGAAATGCAGAATATCCTAAAGGATCAGGCCACATACAAAAAACTTAAGGGAGACCCCACTAGTCAATACATGGGTGAACTCAGATCCCTACTAAAAGAAGGACTTGACAAGCAAATTCTGAATGATATGGAATTCAGATATCTGGTGATTGATGCTCCTAGAATCCCTGTGATGTACCAAAACCCCAAAATCCATAAGAACATGACCAAACCTCCAGGAAGACCCATCATAAGTGGTATAGGATCTCTCAATCAAAGAATCGGTGAGTACATTGACTCTTTTCTACAACCTGTAGTTAAGCAACTCACGCTACTATTGAAGGACACGAAACAGTTATTACAAACAATTGAAAAAATGAACATTCAAAAAGAAGATTTTATGGTCACAGCTGATGTGACGGCTCTCTATACCATCATACCTCACACTGAGGCAATAAGAACCGTTCGACAGGCCTTGAAGGTGTACACCCATTTAAAGGAAGAACAAATTGAATTCACAGTCAAGCTGTTGGAGTTCTCCTTGACACATAATTACTTCTGGTATGGAGGACAATTCTATCTTCAAACACTAGGATGCGCTATGGGGGCGAAATATGCCCCCAGCGTAGCGAATATATTTATGGATGACTAGGAAATGAAGGTGTTGGCATGTTCGCAAAGTAGTCAGGTGATAACCTGGAGAAGGTACATAGATGACCTGGTGTGGATTTGGAGGGGTTCAGAACAACAATTGGAGGAATATGTAGAATGGCTGAACAAGAATGATAAGGGGATCACTTTATCAGCAAATTGGAGCACAAGCCAGATTGAGTTCCTTGATGTGGTTATATTTAAAATGGACGACACAGTGGGCACTAAAACATTTTTCAAAAAAACAGATCGGAATGCTTACATCCCCATTAAGAGCTGTCACCACAAGAACTGGCTAAAAAGTGTCCCGAGAAGCCAATTTACAAGGATTAGACGAAACTGTTCACGTACAAGTGATTATGATAATCAAGCAGAAATGCTTCTGCAAAGGTTTGTAGATAAAGGGTACCAAGAACGACCCTTGAGGAATGAAATTGAAGTTATAAAAAATCGGGACAGACAAAGTTTGCTAGTGGAAAAACCTCAAGTGACCAGGGGAGATAAATTTGATTATGCGATCTGTTTGGAGTACAGTGCACAACACAGGGAAGTTGAAAATATCATTCAGAGATATTGGGGACTGTTACAAAATGACCCACTGCTAAAAAATAAGATTCCAATGAAACCAAAGTTCATCTATAGGAAGGCCTACAACTTACAGAGAGGCCTGGTAAAAACCAGTATAGATGACCCACAGGTTAGGAATCGTACGGATATGTGGGGACAAAAGGGGTTCTTTCCTTGTAGGCAATGCAATCCATGCCTAACCTCCCAAACGCAGAAGATGACACATAACACCTCACAATGTACTGGCATAAATTATCCCATCAAGGAGTTTATTACTTGCAGTAGCACCCATGTGGTCTATTTAATATGGTGCCCTTGTGGGCTCCAATATATAGGCCGGACAAAGAGGATGCTTAAATCAAGAATTAACGAGCATGTGAAAAACATTCAAAAAGGCTTTAAAAGCCATAGTCTGTCAAGACACTTTTCTGAAAAACATGGATGTGATGCCTCTGTTATGCACTTTTCAGCATTGCAGAAACTGACTACAAAATGGCGAGGATGCCACAAGATTCGAGAAATCTCCAAAATGGAAACGAAATGGATCTATTCTATGCAAACCATGCATCCCAGAGGGTTGAACGTGGAGCTGGACCTGAATTGCTTCATTGCAGATGATTGATTACATTAGGGCTAGCCATAATAATGGGCATAAGATTATACCCCTATATCTAACACTAGGTTTGATATTTCACACTAGGATGGAGTTATATTTTACACGTTAGGGTATTTCAGGGCAAATAATGTCATTGTATGTAATGGACCTGTTCCTTAGGACACAGGACCCATATATGAATATACAAAGGGAGTCACATATTGGACACAGGCACTAGTCTAAGCACACTGCACTTTAGATTAAAGTCAGGGGGATTAATTTATGGTTTAGGGGGCGGGGTTAGGTTATTATATAGCTATTACAATCATGGATAGAAACATAGGAGCAGAAGATTTTTCTTTTCTTTTCTGGTTTTATAACAATTTTTTTGGTACTAAGATAGGTACTCAATTATATAACTGGTGGCATGGGTTGATATACTTTTGTAAATAAGGTTGTATACAGCGATTGTGATGCATGATCTCTGGATAGGGTCACTGTACAATCATTAGTGTGTATGCATGTTCTTGCAATCTTATGGCTATTTATTGCACTGATGTCTAGCTATGTAGTTTTATATATATTTTATTTTTTATTTTTATTTTTATTACTTTATATTTTTTTATATTTTCAATGTATATTTTTATTGTATATATACATATACAGGTAAACTAGATAGTGAGCAGGAAGTATGATAATTGTGAAAAAGTATTAAGTTTGTCCATTAGATGTCGCTATAAGATGCAACACTGAGTCCCAGTATGACAGAGATATGACAGGTTGTGCTGTATCTGTCAGTCTCTGCTGCTGAAAATGGCCGCCGCGTTCAGAAGGGGAATTAACATATGTTACACAATAAAAGCGTCTCTGCGCCGGACCGGAGGTATGCCCCTGATGAGTCATTGATGACGAAACCGGTAGGGCGGGGCCTCGGTCGTGGTGCGAGAGACGCGGAGAGCATTAGCAGCGGCTATTAGGACGTCCGAGGATTTATTATATGCGCATTTTTAACCGAATGGAATGTGAGTGCACCTTGTATACATTTTGTATTTGATTAAACGTTATTACGCTATGGCAAGTTTTGCTCTGAGTCTTTAAGGGATAAGAAGCTTGATACGCCTATTGAACAACTCTGGAAAGCGTGTTTGCTGGTTCTCTGAGATCAGCCAAAGCATCTGGTGAGCAGATCATATAGCCTTTTCTCACACACGGAAAAATCACAGCACAGTGTGTTGGAGGTGTTTTTTTTTTTTTTTTTTTTTTTTTTTTTTTTTGGCACAGTGGGGAGTGCAATCACGGTGATTCAAACTGTAATAGGATTACGCTATGTTTGTCTCTTTCTGCTTACTTCCGAGTATTTGAACTGCTGGAGCCTGGAAGACCAGGAGGAATTGGAGCAGTGTTTCACGCTTATTGCTGACTATAACTAATCAGCCACAAGTTCTGGTGAGCGCAATATATTATTCTAATGACAGGAAGAACAGCACATGGATTTTAGACATTGGATGATTATTGAATCACAGTAATGCAGTGGATGGCGATGAGACTTATGAACTTATGAACTTATATATAAAGAGCACTGTTAAATGTTGAGCACGACACTACTTCCTTACAAATACATGAAATCTACTACACCAAAAACGCTTCACAAAACCGCAAAACGCTAGCTGAAACGCTGCAGAAAAAGAAGAAAAAGCGTTTCAAAATCTGCTAGCATTTTGCGGATCTGCTAGCGGTTTTTGGTGTGCACCCGGCCTTACAGAGCAGTTACAGGCTTTAACTAACTGCGCAGAGAGCACAGGAGCCTGACTAAGGAGGCACGCAGGCAAGTCTATGCATGCTCAATAGTCCCCAACTGCCAGGGCTGACAGCAGCAGAACGGATGGACATCGAGGTAGCGCATGGATTTCAGGGAGCCAGAGGAAGCTCCTGGTAAGTATAAATCCTTGAGTTGTTTTCATAAGGTTTACTTTAAAGATGTCCATCTTTCTTATGTCAAAAGGTTGGGAGGTATGTACTACCACCGCCAAATAGGGGTCCCACTAGGTAACCATTACCAGAGCAGGGCCAGGTAGAAAGCTATAGGGCACAAGGAAACCACTGGCAGGGAGGGGCTCATTTGGGAAAGAGGAAGGAGGGTGGGGGGGGGGGGGGGGGCCTGGCCAAAAAGTTTGCTATGGGGCCCAGTGAGTTGTAGCTACGCCCCTGCTTGGTAGACAGTTGTCTAAGAGCCGAATGTCTGGTCGACACCCACACCTTGTCTCCTGGGGTGAAGTGCCACTCAACAGACCGTCTCTTGTCGGCTTGTTTCTTTTGCTTTTGAAAAGCTACTCCCAGATTTGTCTTTACCTGTCCCCAAAGCTCCTTTAAAGCTTTCTGCCAATCTTCCAGAGCTGGGAGCGAGGAAGAACACACAGGCAATGGGGAAAACTTAGGGGACTTTCCTGACACAACCTGGAAAGGCGACAACCCTGTTGATGAGCTCTTCAGGTTGTTGTGCGCAAACTCCACAAAAGGCAAAAACTTAACCCACTCGGTCTGTGCATCTGCGACATAACATCTAAGGAATTGCTCCAGAGCCTGATTAACCCTTTTGGTCTGCCCGTTGGACTGTGGGTGATACCCTGAAGAAAACGACAGGTTCATACCCAATGTGTGGCAAAAAGCCCTCCAAAACTTTGACACAAACTGGACTCCCCTGTCAGAAACCACATCATCCGGGATTCCATGCAAGCGGAAGACGTGCTGCACGAAGAGATCGGCCAACTCCTGGGCCGAGGGAAATCCTTTAATGGGAACAAAATGGGCCATTTTGCTGAACCTATCTAAGATTACCCATATGTGTCATGCCTTCCGACCTGGGTAGCTCACCAATAAAATCCATGGACAGATGGGTCCATGGTTCACTTGGTACTGGCAAGGATTGTAGGGTACCCACTGGAGCCAGGCGGGAAGGCTTGCTCCTGGCACACACAACACACTCTCTGACAAACTCCTTACAATCCGAGGCCAAGGAGGGTCACCACACACACCTAGTGAGTAAATCCAGAGTGCGAGTGGTCCCAGGGTGACCCGCATTCTTATGGGCGTGAAAGAGCTGCAAGATCTGCAACTGGAACGGAAGTGGCATGAAAAGAACCCCATCTGGTTTCCCCTCCGGAGTATCCAGCTGGTAAGAGGCTAATGTAGCAGCCCAATCCTCCCAAGTTTCAGTGGCAGCTAGCACTACCTTACGGGGTATAATGCTCTCTGGAAGTGTACACTGAGCTGTCTCGGGTTCGAAACATCTGGAGAGCGCATCTGCCTTTACGTTTTTAGAACCTGGGGTGTACGTGATGACAAATCTGAAGCAAGAAAAGAATAAAGACCAGCGGGCCTGTCTGAGGGTAAGCCTTTTGGCGCCCTCAATGTACTCTAGGTTCTTATGGTCAGTATATACCACAATAGTGTGTTCTGCACCCTCCAGCCAATGACGCCATTCTTGGAAGGCTAACTTAATGGCAAGGAGTTCCCTGTTGCCCACATCGTAGTTCCTTTCAGCAGGAGAGAACCTACGTGAGAAGTAGGCACAGGGATGTGTCTTGCCCTGCGGACCTGAACGTTGAGACAGGACCGCCCCCACCCCAATTTCTGAGGCATCCACCTCCACCATGAAGGGAATAGTGACATCAACATGTCTCAGTATTGGTGCAGAGCAAAACATCTTTTTCAGGGTACTGAAGGCTGACTGAGCCTCTGATGACCAGTGGTATGGATCAGCCCCCTTCTTGGTAAGGCTAGTCAGAGGGGCTACTACCGAGGAGAATCCCCTGATAAATCTCTGGTAGTAGTTAGCAAAACCAAGGAATCTTTGAAGTGCTTTCAAACCCACAGGTTGGGGCCACTCTAAGACAGCCGAAACCTTTTCTGGATCCATCAAGAGACCTGAAGTCGAGATAATATAGCCCAGAAAGGGAACTTGAGTAACCTCAAAGACACACTTCTCTAGTTTTGCATAGAGTGAATTCTGTCTCAATTTTCCCAGCACATATCTGACATGCTTACGATGCTCTCCAATGTTCGGAGAGAAAATCAAAATGTCGTCAAGGTAGACCAAGACGAATTTCCCCAATATCTCTCTGAAGACCTTGTTTATTAATTCTTGAAAGACGGCCGGGGCATTACACAACCCGAAGGGCATAACCAGATACTCGTAGTGCCCATCGGGTGTATTGAAGGCCGTCTTCCACTCGTCCCCATCCCTGATGCGCACCAAGTTGTATGCCCCCCATAAGTCTAACTTAGAGAAAATACTGGCATTGGTTATCTGAGCGAAGAGATCATCTATCAGGGGCAAAGGATAGCGATTCTTTACAGTGATCTTGTTCAGACCCCTATAATCAATACATGGTCTAAGACCACCGTCCTTTTGTACAAAGAAGAATCCGGCACCAGCTGGAGATCGGGAGGGACGGATAAAACCTTTAGCCAGATTTTCTTTAATGTACTCTCGCATAGCCATCTTCTCGGGCCCCGACAGATTATAGAGATGCCCTCTAGGGGGCATACAACCTGATCTTAAGTCTATGGGACAGTCATAACTCCGATGAGGTGGGAGTTTGTCCGCTGACTTAGGACAGAATACGTCAGAAAACTCGGCATATTGTGTCGGAACCCCTTTCACCTCTAGCTTGGTGGTACAGATAACAATTTTCTCTAGACAGTGGCTAAGACAAAAAGGTGACCAAGCAAGCAACTGGCCTGATGCCCAGTCTATCTGCGGGGAATGAAGTTGCAACCAGGGCATTCCGAGGACAATGGTGGAAGTTGACATGCGCAGAACAAGGAACTGTAGCTTTTCTTTGTGTAAAATGCCTATAGTGCAGGACAATAACGGAGTTTGAGAGAGAGGTTGTCTGTACTATAATGGGGAGTCATCAATGGCAGTGACCACTATTTGCCGATCCACTGGATGTATTGGGATTCCCAAACCCTTCACAAACTTGTAGTCTACAAAGTTGGCTGCCGACCTATGAAGGCCTGAGCGCTCGTGGTCAAATTCCCCCAAGAAATGGAACACGGAAGGAGTAACCGATTATTCTGATTAAGAGGTAACCTCTACTCGTCTAGGGTATTACCTCTAACTACACCTAGACGGCAGCGTTTCCCGACTTCTTGGGGCAATTTTGAGCAATATGGCCCTCCTCTGCACAATATAAACACAGTCTCTCAGCCTTTCTGCGCTCTTTCTCGGCCCGAGTTAACCAAGAATGTCCGATTTGCATCGGCTCATCAGTAGGTGGGGTAGACGAGGAGGACGCATAAGAAAGTGCCCTTACTGCATTCCTTCCTCTTGATTGACGCTGATAGCGTAAGCGGCGGTCCACTCGTACCGCCAGTGAAATGGCATCAACAGACTTCGGTTCAGGGTGTCCTAGCATTAATTCAGAGACTGCGTCTGACAGGCCTGAAAGGAAGCAGTCCAATAAAGCATAGGACCCCCACCTAGATGACACAGCCCACCTCCTAAACTCCGCTGCATAAACCTCTACCGTATCTCGACCCTGAGGGAGAGTTTTGAGCTTCCTCTCCGCAGTGATCGAAGCATCCGGATCGTCATAAATTATAGCCATAGCTTTAAAAAAATTCCTCAACTGAGGTTAGAGCTGTATCTTCGGGTGAAAGCCCGTATGCCCAGGTTTGGGAGTCCCCGGACAATAGGGTTTTGATAAAAGTCACCCTTTGCTGCTCAGGACCAGATAGGGTCGGCCTTAATTCGAAATAAGACAAGATCCGGTTACGAAAATTCTGGAAGTTGGATCTCTGCCCTGAAAACTTCTCAGGAACTGACATGCGGAGATCTGTGACCGGAGGGGATTGCATTGTAGCAACAGTTGTTTGCCAGAGCTGCACAGATCCAGACAGTTGTGCGATCTGGGTCTGTTGCGTATTAACCACCTCAATGAGATTATTAAGTGAGGTGGCTAAAGTCTCGATCTGTTCGCGTAATGCTTCCATTATAAAGGTCTGCTGTTCTGTAAGCAATCGGTGTCAACACACAGAGAGAATCCGATTATTGGTGATCTGCAGTATCACCAAGAATGCGGATATATACTTGATTATTAATGATCTGCAGAATCACCAAATAATACAAGTATGACTAACCTCTGGACACCTAAGACAGTGAAAACAGTAATAACAAGTTAACAATACGAAATCGTGGAAATGTCCACCACACAGCGATTCCTCAGAGGTGTGGTTACCTCTGAATGGGAATCCCGTATGTGAGATCCTCTAGAAGGCTGGAAGAGGAGTCTCAGCCTCTAGCAGCAATAATCTGCTAGGGCAAGCGTCTCGCAGAGGCAAGCCTCAGAGATAGCCCACCAGTGGGAGACGTTCCACTGGGGGAAGAAAGGTCAGACAAGCAGAGGTTCGGCAACAAAGAAGGCGGCACAGTACAGGAGCGAAAGGCAGAAGAATAAACGTAATCAGGCAGAGGTCGGCAACAGAGATCAGATAGGCAAGGTACACAATCGATGAGAGAGAGTAGCCAGGAATAGCCAGAGTCTAGACACAGGTAAATCACAATTACAATCCTAACTCAGGTGTGAAATCCTTAGCATCAACACCAGGGCACTGCACTAAGGTCTGAGCGTTAACACAGAGATGTATTCACGACAGCAGACAATTAGCTACTGCCCAGCAAGTCCAATTTGTAGCTAGAGAGCTACTCAGCGCCGCCCCAGAGCCCCAACCAATCAGGACACCTCCTGAGGTCAGCTGACTGGTGAGTCAGCTGAGCCTCCTACGTAGGAGGTAAAAGTCCTGCCTTCTTGCACGCGCGCGTGCGACCCTCTGCCTCTGTGTGATGGAGAGGCCAGGCCCAGGGTCCGCGTCCGCACGTGGACTGGAGTCCGCTAGCCGCAATGTGAGACCTACCAGCCTGCGCCGGCGGCTCCGCATGAATGGCGGAATCTGCCGGCTGGGAAGCGGAGATCGCCGCCATACTGCCCCGCATGGCGGCGTTGTCTCCGCTATTCCTCACACATAGACTTCAAAACACTTCACACACTTCCAGCAGGCTGTCATATGTAAACTTCAAACGTTCCTGTGTTAGCTTCCAACTGTCCAGATTCAGCTAGTCCGGATTGTATATTTGGTCAACAGGTAGCTGTTTACATGACTACAAAGTTCAAAGCAATGCAACACCTTTTCAGGATGCAGGACAAATGCAGAGGTTGTTATGTAATTACTTGTTTCTTTGTTATGGCACTCTAGACTCCTGTACTACAAGTTACAGGTGACAAAGCAAAGTACACATATGAGACAGTATTTCATAGCAGATCAAAGGTAAGGACCTGACTGGCCATTGACTAATTAGCCATCTCCTAATTAGAGGCTAGGTAGACAGTCCATAATTGAATGTCTAGGTTCATTTGCCTATCCAACGTAATTTATCTTATTAAATGCAGACAATGGTAGCTTTTCCTGCTGGAAACTGAATGCAGAGTTAATTTACATTTACATACAGGAACTCCATGAAGCCCGGTGTCCAATTACCCTGAAGCCAGCTGGCTTTGAGCAGACTTACACATATGACACAGGCAGAAAGGGTGAAAATATGGCTTCCATGAGATACAATATGGCTGCTATGTTCTGCATATTACCGTACATATCATCATCACCACATATATGCTCACACCTATACCTTCTTGCGAGCAAGCGCTCGCGCGAGATTGCATATAGACATTATAACTTCCTATTCACCTGACTAAGCATGTGCGCTCCACAGTGTGAAACGTCTCTTTCGTCTCGTTTTCCTCCGCAAAGGAGCCCGGCAAAGCTCCTTCCTGCATAAAAGAGTTGAAAAGCAAAAAAAGTGCACACTGTTGTAAGAAATGAAGCTGCACACAGGTTTGCACTTACAAGCAGGTATCTTGTTTAATGGCACATCTCATATATAAACTGCAGCCAACACCTCCGACTTGAGTTTCGGCTAATTTGCCTTCATTATAAAAAGAGTAAGCATACTAATTTACAGCCAAGCGATGAGATGCAACCAGATCTGTTCTGACAGGGTGGGCAGAAACAAACATTTGCAATACTTTAAAAATATTTTTATTAAACAAGGTTACAGTCATCTAACTGAGGCCCAAATCAGGAAAGCTAACATCCCTAGGACTCAGCTGGAAAACTATGTGTAAACATATGAATGGACACAGGTACACAATTACACTCTTGTTCCTAAAAGCCTTCAATGATCTTCGAGTTACCGCCCTGGAGGGTGGCTTTAAATCACAAAAAGAGGGATTTATAGCAGAGATTAAATGTATACATTGGTTTAAAGCTGTAGATAAAATATCAAATAAGGATGCCAATTTCTTATGTTGGTATGAGGGTGATGATGATATTTAATGTCATAATTATTTTTTTCAGCTTAGACAAACAGCATACATTCTGCTTGTAGCTAACTCTTGAACTCGGAATTTACAATGCTTCTGTGCCAAAGTCTCAGTTGTGTGAGGAGTAAAGGGTCTTATCTATTTTGTCATAAATCAGCTAACATTCTCTCAAAACCCTATTTGGGTGTTTTCTTTCACTTAATACTCGATTGAGGTTTTTTCTATATAGGATTTGTTATTTTCTGAAACTCTAAATTTGTTAAACTTATTTAAATATAACAAGCCTAATTACCCCTGGGACCAATCAGATGTACCCCTTGGGGCATGTGTACCACATGTTGAGAACCTAGGCTTTAGATGATGCAAGGCACAGAGGACTATGATGAGGTGGCAGGAGATGCTGCTCTGTGGTGTTTCTTTCCTCTGACGAGGAGCTGCAAGGATGGGTTTTGCCATGTGTCCTCCTCTCATCATCTCACCAGGTGTGTGTTGTTCCTACAGAGAGGTGTAAGAGGCCGGACAAGGATAAGCCGTACACATTCTACCAGGCTAGAGATTTCTATAATCCCGAGGAAGAGGTGATAGTTATGTGTAAGGAGGAGGGATATCGCCCGTCACATCAGAAGGTGAAATGTGTGTCTACTGGAGGAAAAGATAACTGGGATAATTCTCCTTCATGTATTGGTGAGTAGAAAGTATTCTCTATATCAGCAGCTGTGCGGATAGATTGTGCTATGTGTCCTCCTATCATCATCTCACCAGCTGTGTGTTGTCCCTACAGAGAGGTGTAAGAGGCCGGACCAGGATAAGCCGTACACATTCTCCATAGATAAACATTTCTATAATCCCGGGGAAGAGGTGACAGTTGTGTGTAAGGAGGAGGGATATCGTCTGTCACATCCAAAAGTGACATGTGTGTTTACTGGGGGAAAAGATAACTGGGATCTTCCTCCTACATGTATTGGTGAGTAGAAAGTATTGCCCATACAATCAGCTATCCTCGGGACCTTATATACCAGTATATATTGCATGGTCACATGTTGGGAAGGGGCGGAGCCTTACTAATCTCTGCAGTCATCAGACACAGCAGCCATTGTCAGGTCCTTCTATACCAGTATATATATCCAATAGCATGGTCACATGGTGGGAAGGGGCGGGGCCTTACTCATTCCTGCAGTCATCAGACGTATCAGCAGCCATTGTCAGGTCCTTCTATACCAGTATATATAGCCAATAGCGTGGTCACATGTTGGGAAGGGGCGGAGCCTTACTCATTCCTGCAGTCATCAGACATATCAGCTGCCATTATCAGGTACTTCTATACAAGTTTATATATCCAATAGCGTGGTCACATGGTGGGGAGGGGCGGGGCCTTACTCATTCCTGCAGTCATCAGACATATCAGCAGCCATCGTCAGGTCCTTCTATACCAGTATATATAACCAATAGTGTGGTCACATGGTGGGAAGGGGCGGTGCCTTAATCATTCCTGCAGTCATCAGACATATCAGCAGCCATCGTCAGGTCCTTCTATACCAGTATATATAACCAATAGTGTGGTCACATGGTGGGAAGGGGCGGTGCCTTACTCATTCCTGCAGTCATCAGACATATCAGCTGCCATTATCAGGTACTTCTATACAAGTTTATATATCCAATAGCGTGGTCACATGGTGGGGAGGGGCGGGGCCTTACTCATTCCTGCAGTCAGACATATCAGCAGCCATTGTCAGGTCCTTCTATACCAGTATATATAACCAATAGTGTGGTCACATGTTGGGAAGGGGCGGGGCCTTACTCATTCCTGCAGTCATCAGACATATCAGCAGCCATTGTCAGCTCCTTCTATACCAGTATATATAACCAATAGCGTGGTCACATGGTGGGAAGGGGCGGGGCCTTACTCATTCCTGCAGTCATCAGACATAGCAGCCATTGTCAGGCCTTCTATACCAGTATATATAACCAATAGCGTGGTCACATGGTTCGAAGGGGCGGGGCCTTACTCATTCCTGCAGTCAGACATATCAGCAGCCATTGTCAGGTCCTTCTATACCAATATATATAACCAATAGTGTGGTCACATGGTGGGAAGGGGCGGGGCCTTACTCATTCCTGCAGTCAGACATATCAGCAGCCATTGTCAGCTCCTTCTATACCAGTATATATAACCAATAGTGTGGTCACATGGTGGGAAGGGGCGGGGCCTTACTCATTCCTGCAGTCATCAGACATATCAGCTGCCATTGTCAGGTTCTTCTATACCAGTATATATAACCAATAGCGTGGTCACATGTTAGGAAGGGGCGGGGCCTTACTCATTCCTGCAGTCATCAGACATATCAGCAGCCATTGTCAGGTCCTTCAATACCAGTATATATAACCAATAGCGTGGTCACATGGTGGGAAGGGGCGGGGCCTTACTTATTCCTGCAGTCATCAGACATATCAGCAGCCATTGTCAGGTCCTTCTATACCAGTATATATAACGAATAGTGTGGTCACATGGTGGGAAGGGGCGGAGCCTTACTCATTCCTGCAGTCATCAGACATATCAGCAGCCATTGTCAGCTCCTTCTATACCAGTATATATAACCAATAGCATGGTCACATGGTGGGAAGGGGTGGGGCCTTACTCATTCCTGCAGTCATCAGACATATCAGCAGCCATTGTCAGCTCCTTCTATACCAGTATATATAACCAATAGCGTGGTCACATGGTGGGAAGGGGCGGGGCCTTACTCATTCCTGCAGTCATCAGACATAGCAGCCATTGTCAGGTCCTTCTATACCAGTATATATATCCAATAGCATGGTCACATGGTGGGAAGGGGCGGGGCCTTACTCATTCCTGCAGTCATCAGACGTATCAGCAGCCATTGTCAGGTCCTTCTATACCAGTATATATAGCCAATAGCGTGGTCACATGTTGGGAAGGGGCGGAGCCTTACTCATTCCTGCAGTCATCAGACATATCAGCTGCCATTATCAGGTACTTCTATACAAGTTTATATATCCAATAGCGTGGTCACATGGTGGGGAGGGGCGGGGCCTTACTCATTCCTGCAGTCATCAGACATATCAGCAGCCATCGTCAGGTCCTTCTATACCAGTATATATAACCAATAGTGTGGTCACATGGTGGGAAGGGGCGGTGCCTTACTCATTCCTGCAGTCATCAGACATATCAGCAGCCATCGTCAGGTCCTTCTATACCAGTATATATAACCAATAGTGTGGTCACATGGTGGGAAGGGGCGGTGCCTTACTCATTCCTGCAGTCATCAGACATATCAGCTGCCATTATCAGGTACTTCTATACAAGTTTATATATCCAATAGCGTGGTCACATGGTGGGGAGGGGCGGGGCCTTACTCATTCCTGCAGTCAGACATATCAGCAGCCATTGTCAGGTCCTTCTATACCAGTATATATAACCAATAGTGTGGTCACATGTTGGGAAGGGGCGGGGCCTTACTCATTCCTGCAGTCATCAGACATATCAGCAGCCATTGTCAGCTCCTTCTATACCAGTATATATAACCAATAGCGTGGTCACATGGTGGGAAGGGGCGGGGCCTTACTCATTCCTGCAGTCATCAGACATAGCAGCCATTGTCAGGCCTTCTATACCAGTATATATAACCAATAGCGTGGTCACATGGTTCGAAGGGGCGGGGCCTTACTCATTCCTGCAGTCAGACATATCAGCAGCCATTGTCAGGTCCTTCTATACCAATATATATAACCAATAGTGTGGTCACATGGTGGGAAGGGGCGGGGCCTTACTCATTCCTGCAGTCAGACATATCAGCAGCCATTGTCAGCTCCTTCTATACCAGTATATATAACCAATAGTGTGGTCACATGGTGGGAAGGGGCGGGGCCTTACTCATTCCTGCAGTCATCAGACATATCAGCTGCCATTGTCAGGTTCTTCTATACCAGTATATATAACCAATAGCGTGGTCACATGTTAGGAAGGGGCGGGGCCTTACTCATTCCTGCAGTCATCAGACATATCAGCAGCCATTGTCAGGTCCTTCAATACCAGTATATATAACCAATAGCGTGGTCACATGGTGGGAAGGGGCGGGGCCTTACTCATTCCTGCAGTCATCAGACATATCAGCAGCCATTGTCAGGTCCTTCTATACCAGTATATATAACCAATAGTGTGGTCACATGGTGGGAAGGGGCGGAGCCTTACTCATTCCTGCAGTCATCAGACATATCAGCAGCCATTGTCAGCTCCTTCTATACCAGTATATATAACCAATAGCATGGTCACATGGTGGGAAGGGGTGGGGCCTTACTCATTCCTGCAGTCATCAGACATATCAGCAGCCATTGTCAGCTCCTTCTATACCAGTATATATAACCAATAGCGTGGTCACATGGTGGGAAGGGGCGGGGCCTTACTCATTCCTGCAGTCATCAGACATAGCAGCCATTGTCAGGCCTTCTATACCAGTATATATAACCAATAGCGTGGTCACATGGTTCGAAGGGGCGGGGCCTTACTCATTCCTGCAGTCATCAGACATATCAGCAGCCATTGTCAGGTCCTTCTATACCAGTATATATAACCAATAGTGTGGTCACATGGTGGGAAGGGGTGGGGCCTTACTCATTCCTGCAGTCATCAGACGTATCAGCTGCCATTGTCAGGTCCTTCTATACCAGTATATATAACCAATAGTGTGGTCACATGTTGGGAAGGGGCGGGGCCTTACTCATTCCTGCAGTCATCAGACATAGCAGCTATTGTCAGGTCCTTCTATACCAGTATATATAGCCAATAGCATGGTGACATAGTGGGAAGGGGCAGGGCCTTACTCATTCCTGCAGTCATCAGACATATCTGCAGCCATTGTCAGGTCCTTCTATACCAGTATATATAACCAATAGTGTGGTCACATGGTGGGAAGGGGCGGGGCCTTACTCATTCCTGCAGTCATCAGACATATCTGCAGCCATTGTCAGGTCCTTCTATACCAGTATATATAACCAATAGTGTGGTCACATGGTGGGAAGGGGCGGAGCCTTACTCATTCCTGCAGTCATCAGACATATCAGCAGCCATTGTCAGCGCCTTCTATACCAGTATATATAACCAATAGCGTGGTCACATGGTGGGAAGGGGCGGGGCCTTACTCATTCCTGCAATCATCAGACATATCAGCAGCCATTGTCAGGTCCTTCTATACCAGTATATATAACCAATAGTGTGGTCACATGGTGGGAAGAGGCGGAGCCTTACTCATTCCTGCAGTCATCAGACATATCAGCAGCCATTTACAGGTCCTTCTATACCAGTATATATAACCAATAGTGTGGTCACATGTTGGGAAGGGTCGGGGCCTTTCTCATTCCTGCAGTCATCAGACATATCAGCAGCCATTGTCAGCTCCTTCTATACCAATATATATAACCAATAGTGTGGTCACATGGTGGGAAGGGGCGGGGCCTTACTCATTCCTGCAGTCATCAGACATAGCAGCCATTGTCAGGCCTTCTATACCAGTATATATAACCAATAGCGTGGTCACATGGTTCGAAGGGGCGGGGCCTTACTCATTCCTGCAGTCAGACATATCAGCAGCCATTGTCAGGTCCTTCTATACCAATATATATAACCAATAGTGTGGTCACATGGTGGGAAGGGGCGGGGCCTTACTCATTCCTGCAGTCATCAGACATATCAGCAGCCATTGTCAGGTCCTTCTATACCAGTATATATAACCAATAGCGTGGTCACATGGTGGGAAGGGGCGGGGCCTTACTCATTCCTGCAGTCATCAGACATATCTGCAGCCATTGTCAGGTTCTTCTATACCAGTATATATAACCAATAGCGTGGTCACATGTTAGGAAGGGGCGGAGCCTTACTCATTCCTGCAGTCATCAGACATATCAGCAGCCATTGTCAGGTCTTTCAATACCAGTATATATAACCAATAGCGTGGTCACATGGTGGGAAGGGGCGGGGCCTTACTCATTCCTGCAGTCATCAGACATATCAGCAGCCATTGTCAGGTCCTTCTATACCAGTATATATAACCAATAGTGTGGTCACATGGTGGGAAGGGGCGGAGCCTTACTCATTCCTGCAGTCATCAGACATATCAGCAGCCATTGTCAGCTCCTTCTATACCAGTATATATAACCAATAGCATGGTCACATGGTGGGAAGGGGTGGGGCCTTACTCATTCCTGCAGTCATCAGACATATCAGCAGCCATTGTCAGCTCCTTCTATACCAGTATATATAACCAATAGCGTGGTCACATGGTGGGAAGGGGCGGGGCCTTACTCATTCCTGCAGTCATCAGACATAGCAGCCATTGTCAGGCCTTCTATACCAGTATATATAACCAATAGCGTGGTCACATGGTTCGAAGGGGCGGGGCCTTACTCATTCCTGCAGTCATCAGACATATCAGCAGCCATTGTCAGGTCCTTCTATACCAGTATATATAACCAATAGTGTGGTCACATGGTGGGAAGGGGCGGGGCCTTACTCATTCCTGCAGTCATCAGACATAGCAGCCATTGTCAGGTCCTTCTATACCAGTATATATAGCCAATAGCATGGTGACATAGTGGGAAGGGGCGGGGCCTTACTCATTCCTGCAGTCATCAGACATATCTGCAGCCATTGTCAGGTCCTTCTATACCAGTATATATAACCAATAGTGTGGTCACATGGTGGGAAGGGGCGGAGCCTTACTCATTCCTGCAGTCATCAGACATATCAGCAGCCATTGTCAGCGCCTTCTATACCAGTATATATAACCAATAGCATGGTCACATGGTGGGAAGGGGCGGGGCCTTACTCATTCCTGCAATCATCAGACATATCAGCAGCCATTGTCAGGTCCTTCTATACCAGTATATATAACCAATAGTGTGGTCACATGGTGGGAAGAGGCGGAGCCTTACTCATTCCTGCAGTCATCAGACATATCAGCAGCCATTTACAGGTCCTTCTATACCAGTATATATAACCAATAGTGTGGTCACATGTTGGGAAGGGGCGGGGCCTTTCTCATTCCTGCAGTCATCAGACATATCAGCAGCCATTGTCAGCTCCTTCTATACCAATATATATAACCAATAGTGTGGTCACATGGTGGGAAGGGGCGGGGCCTTACTCATTCCTGCAGTCATCAGACATAGCAGCCATTGTCAGGCCTTCTATACCAGTATATATAACCAATAGCGTGGTCACATGGTTCGAAGGGGCGGGGCCTTACTCATTCCTGCAGTCAGACACATCAGCAGCCATTGTCAGGTCCTTCTATACCAATATATATATAACCAATAGTGTGGTCACATGGTGGGAAGGGGCGGGGCCTTACTCATTCCTGCAGTCATCAGACATATCAGCAGCCATTGTCAGGTCCTTCTATACCAGTATATATAACCAATAGCGTGGTCACATGGTGGGAAGGGGCGGGGCCTTACTCATTCCTGCAGTCATCAGACATATCTGCAGCCATTGTCAGGTTCTTCTATACCAGTATATATAACCAATAGCGTGGTCACATGTTAGGAAGGGGCGGAGCCTTACTCATTCCTGCAGTCATCAGACATATCAGCAGCCATTGTCAGCTCCTTCTATACCAGTATATATAACCAATAGCATGGTCACATGGTGGGAAGGGGTGGGGCCTTACTCATTCCTGCAGTCATCAGACATATCAGCAGCCATTGTCAGCTCCTTCTATACCAGTATTTCCATATGTCTCCATGGCAGCACGATCGGGTTAAGTCCCGCCCACTTCACCCCATAGGACTATCCTTGTATAAATTAAGCTCCCAAGCTCGCCCCCCTAGTCTTTTGTTCGTCCTCACCTCACCCCAGGGACCGGTGCACTACCATGTTTTAAGAGGATCCTAAATTGCTTCCTACCGTCTCCCGCACAGGTTCAGCCTCTCCTGTGTGATGCCCCCGCATAGCAACTAAATGACGCTCTTTGGGGAAGATCCACTGCTGGCCGTGGAGTGTAAGGTGGGCGTTTTCCTTCTGAAACAATGTTTCATGCGGCCAGTACCTGTACAGTGTATTAGCTGCTAAATGCGGCTATCGGCAACCTCCAGTCTGCCCTTCTCCCTTTTCTGTTTTCCCCTCCAGGTGTCATGGCGCCGGACGCCGGGCGTGCGTTCCACCAGCGCTCCGGCTGGGTATTCTTCCGGAAACGTCACTTCCGGCTGGTTACTTCCGCCTAGCTTTCGGAGGCACAGATTGGTCCCTCCGCCGGCAGGAAGCTCTCGTTGCCTCGGCCCCGCCCCCTCTTTCCGATTGGTACTCGGAAGAGGGGAGGGCTATTTAAATCGAGAGAGCGTGCAGTCAGTGGCTACAACCTGTCAGATCGGCGGCACGTTCCTGGCTGCTGCAGGTTGGAGCCCAGTTTTCTCGTACAGAGGTGGGTTATGAATATTATTAATGTCGGGCCGCTGGATGCTATGACGTTGCTAGTACTTTACTATAACTTTACCATACTAATTTTTATCTATATATCTTACAGCGGATGCTGTATATATGGAGCCAGAAGAGCCGAATAGTGACCAGGGTCAGGATGTTAGGTAGGAAGCAATACTTTAAGGTAGGCTTTTCTTCTCTTCTAGCAAAAGAGTGCTGGCTGACAGACTGTTTTATGTCTTGCAGCCCTCGGGACAATCAGAGTGGAGAAGAGGATCAGCCAACTCGTCCTCAGACTAATAAAAAAAATACAGATCGACAAACTCCCAAAGAGTCGTCTAAAAGACGTTCACCTTCTGAGAGGAAGATCAAGATCTCGTTCTAGGAGACGATCACGATCTAAGAGACGTAACAGATCTAAATCACCTAGAAGACATCGCTCAAGCTCATATTACTCTTCAAGAAGGAGATGTTGGGCCTGTAATAAATACGCAATACCAGGCAAACGCGTATGCACTGATTGCTTCCATGATATGGCTAGAGAGTCTGACCGATCCTTGGACGTATCTTCTATGATTAAGCAAGCAGTACAAGAAACAATGAACGATTATATATCTTCCTTACCCTCACACTCAGCGGATCAACAAAGAGACAATGACCCTCAACCTGGGCCATCAGGACTTAATGATGTAGACATGGAGCAGCCTGGAGGTTTCGATTTTGCCCTTGTACAACCATATGTATCAGCAGTAAGAGAAGCCATGGAATGGCAGGAAGAACAGGTGCCGGAAGGGTCCGCTGGCCAGAAAGAGTATTATGCGCATTTAAAGAAAACGTCAAAAAACTTCCCATTAATTAATCAAATTAAGGAGGTGATGATGGACGAGTGGAAAAAAGTAGACAAGAAGCCAGCTCTAACTAATAGGTTTAACAAGCTATACCCACTGGGAGAAGACATTATGGGATGCCTGGACAATCCGCCTAAAGTAGACGCTTCAGTGATCGGTCTGGCGAGACATGTGACATTACCAAGAGAAGATGCAATCTCCTTTAAAGAGCCACTCGATAGAAAGATGGATGCAGAACTTAAAAGATCTTACACCGCCTCCGGATCGGCATGTAAACCGGCCATTGCGCTCACCTCAGTGGCAGAAGCTATGAAGGCATGGATCAATAATATTGAAGAAGCTCTACAGTCCGGGGCAGAAAAAGATGATATCATCGCTGCATTAGACGATTTAAAACTAACCTCGGACTTTGTAGCTGAAGCAGCGGTGGATATATTACGTTGCTCTACACGTTCCATGCTTCACACGGTCATCTCTAAAAGGGCACTATGGCTAAAAGGGTGGTCTGCAGATCAACTCTCAAAGCAAGATTGGTGCAAGATACCCTACGACGGAAAAAACTTATTCGGCCAAGAAATGGATGATGCAATCCGCCGAGTGACGGGAGGGAAATCAGGAATGATCCCTCAGGACCGAAAGAATAGACGACCAGCCTATACTCCAAGACCAACCTTTAACCAGAGTAGATACAGATCTTCTACATCCTATAGACCAGGCCGCGAATTCAGGCGCAATTGGCAAAGCTCTCATGCCTCACTACAGAAAATCACGAGACAGAAAAGATCGAACCCGGCCCCCTCTCAACAGAAGCCTTTTTGATGGTCAGCCCGCCCAGACAGGACGGGTCGGCGGGAGACTTCAGTCTTTCAGGAATGTCTGGGCGGAGAACATCAGCGATCCGTGGGTGGTCCAGACAATATCACTAGGACATCGATGGAAATTTACCAAAACGCCAGAAACAATCTTCAGACCAACAAAGATCCCATCATCTATGGAAAAGAGGAAAATTCTCTTTCATTACATAGAGGACCTACTACAGAAAGGAGCAGTGGTGGAAGTTCCCAGCCAGGAGAGAGGAACAGGAGTATACTCCCCCTTGTTCTTTGTTACGAAAAAGTCAGGCGAACTGAGGCCCGTTATGGACCTGAGGGAGTTGAACTCACACATCGCTCTGAAACATTTCAAGATGGAAACTATTCAAACTATAACGAAAGTGATCATGCAAGGAGATTGGGCTCTGTCCGTAGACCTCGAGGATGCCTACCTTCACGTGATGATCCACTCAAGGTATCAAAAATATCTGAGGTTTTCGGTCGCAAATCAGCACTTTCAATTTCGGGCCCTGCCGTTCGGAATCTGCACGGCGCCAAGAGTATTCTCGAAGATCCTGCTGTCCCTGGTCGAGAAGTTAAGAGTCAATGGACTCAGACTATTTCATTATCTCGACGATCTACTGTTATTGGAGCAAGACAGACAGGTACTGCTGGCACACAAACAGATCCTTCTCGAGTGTCTAGAGAAGTTTGGGTGGAAAGTGAACGCAAAGAAGAGTCAACTAACACCGTCACAAGACTTTATATTTCTGGGAGCACGTCTACAGACAGCAACGAATACGATTGGCTTACCACTGGAAAAGCAGATAAAGATAAAGAACATGATGCAGAGGGCAATCTGCACAACTATCATGACAGCGAGACAATGCCTAAGTCTGCTGGGTACAATGACCTCCACAATACCCATGGTGAAGTGGGCCCAATGGCACGGCAGAGCTTGGCAGAAAGGCTTACTCGACCAATGGTCAACGGGCAAGATGAATCAGCAGATCTTCATAACATCAGCCATGAGGAGGAGCTTGTTATGGTGGGTTGCCACAGCGAATCTGGACACTCCACTACCTATCCAGCTACCAGAACCGATCATTGTTACCACCGACGCGAGCCAGATGGGATGGGGGGCGCATCTGGCACAAGAATCAATCCAGGGGACATGGAGTCCAGCCCAGACGAACTGTCCAGCAAACATATTAGAGATACGGGCAGCATCATTAGCCCTAAAACATTTCAAAACACTGCTACAGAACAAAAATGTACTTCTTCGTCTAGACAACCGTACAGCGGTGGCGTATATAAGGAAGCAGGGAGGAACAAGATCTTCTACCCTGATGCAGGAGGTGGCTCCAATATTCCAGTTCGCAGAGAAGAATCTTCTATTCCTATCAGCAACGTACATTCCGGGCCCGGAGAATATCAAAGCGGACTTTCTAAGTCGCACACGATTAGACAACAACGAATGGGCCCTAAACGACACAATATATCTGGACATATGCAAACAGTTTGGAACCCCACAGTTAGACTTAATGGCGACAGTCCACAACAGGAAGTGCCACCAGTACTATTCGAGGTGGAGATCAGTACAAGCAGTTGCGACGGATGCACTGACAGCGGAATGGAGATTCGAGAGGGCCTACGTCTTTCCCCCTATACCAGTGATACACAGATTGCTGAAAAGACTCCTGACGGAACCAGTATCTTTGTTAGCGGTGATACCATTCTGGCCGAGGAGGCCTTGGTTTCCGCTGCTGTGGAAACTGAAAACAGCTCAACCTCTGATACTGCCGAACCAGGCGGACCTTCTACATCAAGGACCGATCCTACATCCCAACCCAGCAAAACTAAATTTAGCTGTCTGGACATTGAAAGGAGGAAATTGGAGACACTAGGATACTCGGAGACTTTAATTAAAACTATGCTTAGTGCTAGAAAGCCCACAACTAATAAAACTTACAGTAATATCTGGAATCGGTTCTTGTCATTTGCTGAAGAATCCCGAATTGACCCTTTGAACCCGGAGGTTAAGGAGGTACTTCACTTCCTCCAATCAGGCCTCGAAAAGGGACTAGGATACCATTCCCTGAAGGTACAAGTAACGGCGCTTTCAGCGCTAACTAACCAAAGATGGGCATTACACCCTTTGGTGGTCCAGTTCTTGAAGGGTGTAATGAAAGAAAGACCTCCCAGAAAGACTGTGTTTCCCAAGTGGAATCTACCTTTAGTACTTGACGTACTGGCAAAACCACCTTATACACCACCAGAAGAATGTAACCTAATCCAGCTTACGCATAAAACAATCTTCCTAGTGGCAATGTCATCTGCCAGGCGAGTGTCAGAACTCCAAGCATTGGGATGGCAGGAGCCAGCTCTTAACTTCTTTCCCGACCGGGTGGTCCTTCGACCACTCCAACATTTTGTTCCTAAAGTATCCTCCCTTTACCATTTCAACCAAGAATGGACGTTACCAACACTATGGGACGAGGATAGAACCATCCCACATCCACTCGACGTGGGAAATAACTTGAAGCTTTACATCCAAAGGACTGAGCCTTTCAGGAAGTCGGAAAGACTATTTATAATCCCTTCTGGATACAGAAAGGGCGAACCGGCATCGTCAAGAACAATCGCATCATGGCTAGTCAAAATTATCCAAGATTCCTACAGGGCTAACAACCTGATACCACCACAGCAGATCACGGCTCATTCGACCAGGGGGATGGCTACTTCGTGGGCAGCATTTACGAAAGTCTCTCCTGAAAAGATCTGCCAAGCGGCAAACTGGTCGTCAATTGTGACCTTTATGCGACATTATAGAGTTGACCCTGCGGCTAACTCTACTCTCCAATTCGAAACCAATGTTCTGACTGTAAATACGACTGTGTGAATAGAAAAAAAAAAAAAATATATATAAATAAAAAAATAGGTATTGCACCTCACCCTCCCTTTTGAATTATTGACTAGTTATCTCCCGATCGTGCTGCCATGGAGACATATGGAAAACGGAAAATTGGATACTTACCTGCCGGTAATTTTCCTTTCCAGATGTATCCATGGCAGCACGAGGCTCCCACCCTAGTTCGGTGATGACGAATTAACAAGACTAGGGGGGCGAGCTTGGGAGCTTAATTTATACAAGGATAGTCCTATGGGGTGAAGTGGGCGGGACTTAACCCGATCGTGCTGCCATGGATACATCTGGAAAGGAAAATTACCGGCAGGTAAGTATCCAATTTTCCGTTATATAACCAATAGCGTGGTCACATGGTGGGAAGGGGCGGGGCCTTACTCATTCCTGCAGTCATCAGACATAGCAGCAGCTATTGTCAGGTTCTTCTATACCAGTATATATAACCAATAGCGTGGTCACATGGTGGGAAGGGGCGGGGCCTTACTCATTCCTGCAGTCATCAGACATATCAGCAGCCATTGTCAGGTCCTTCTATACCAGTATATATAACCAATAGCGTGGTCACATGTTAGGAAGGGGCGGGGCCTTACTCATTCCTGTAGCCATCAGAAATAGCAGCCATTGTCAGGTCCTTCTATACCAGTATATATAACCAATAGTGTGGTCACATGGTGGGAAGGGGCGGAGCCTTACTCATTCCTGCAGTCATCAGACATATCAGCAGCCATTGTCAGCGCCTTCTATACCAGTATATATAGCCAATAGCATGGTCACATGGTGGGAAGGGGCGGTGCCTTACTCATTGCTGCAGTCATCAGACATATCAGCAGCCATTGTCAGCGCCTTCTATACCAGTATATATAACCAATAGCATGGTCACATGGTGGGAAGGGGCGGGGCCTTACTCATTCCTGCAGTCATCAGACATATCAGCAGCCATTGTCAGGTCCTTCTATACCAGTATATATAGCCAATAGTGTGGTCACATGGTGGGAAGGGGCGGAGCCTTACTCATTCCTGCAGTCATCAGACATATCTGCAGCCATTGTCAAGTCCTTCTATACCAGTATATATAGCCAATAGTGTGGTCACATGTTGGGAAGGGGCGGGGCCTTACTCATTCCTGCAGTCATCAGACATATCAGCTGCCATTGTCAGGTCCTTCTATACCAGTATATATAACCAATAGCGTGGTCACATGGTGGGAAGGGGCGGGGCCTTACTCATTCCTGCAGTCATCAGACATATCAGCTGCCATTGTCAGGCCTTCTATACCAGTATATATAACCAATAGCGTGGTCACATAGTGGGAAGGGGCGGGGCCTTACTCATTCCTGCAGTCATCAGACATATCTGCAGCCATTGTCAAGTCCTTCTATACCAGTATATTTAGCCAATAGTGTGGTCACATGTTGGGAAGGGGCGGGGCCTTACTCATTCCTGCAGTCATCAGACATATCAGCTGCCATTGTCAAGTCCTTCTATACCAGTATATATAACCAATAGTGTGGTCACATGGTGGGAAGGGGCGGAGCCTTACTCATTCCTGCAGTCATCAGACATATCAGCAGCCATGGTCAGCGCCTTCTATACCAGTATATATAGCCAATAGTGTGGTCACATGTTGGGAAGGGGCGGAGCCTTACTCATTCCTGCAGTCATCAGACATATCAGCAGCCATGGTCACCTTCTATACCAGTATATATAGCCAATACTGTGGTCACATGGTGGGAAGGGGCAGGGGCCTTACTCATTCCTGCAGTCATCAGACATATCAGCAGCCATTGTCAGGTCCTTCTATACCAGTATATATAACCAATAGTGTGGTCACATGTTGGGAAGGGGCGGAGCCTTACTCATTCCTGCAGTCATCAGACATGTCAGCAGCAATTGTCAGGTCCTTCTATATCAGTATATATAGCCAATAGCATGGTCACATGGCCGGAAGGGGCGGGGCCTTACTCATTCCTACAGTCAGACATACCAGCAGCCATTGTCAGGTCCTTCTATACCAGTATATATAGCCAATAGCGTGGTCACATGGTGGGAAGGGGTGGAGCCTTACTCATTCCTGCAGTCATCAGACATATCAGCAGCCATGGTCAGGTCCTTCTATACCAGTATATATAGCCAATAGCATGGTCACATGGTGGGAAGGGGCGGGGCCTTACTCATTCCTGCAGTCATCAGACATATTAGCAGCCATTGTCAGCTCCTACACCGGTACATATAACCAATAGTGTGGTCACATGGTGGGAAGGGGCGGGGCCTTACTCATTCCTGCAGTCATCAGACATATCAGCAGCCATTGTCAGGTCCTTCTATACCAGTATATATATCCAATAGCGTGGTCACATGGTGGGAAGGGGCGGGGCCTTACTCATTCCTGCAATCATCAGACATATCAGCAGCCATTGTCAGCTCCTTCTATATCAGTATATATAGCCAATAGCATGGTCACATGGTGGGAGGGGGCAGAGCCTTACTCATTCCTGCAGTCATCAGACATATTAGCAGCCATTGTCAGCTCCTTCTATACCGGTACATATAACCAATAGCGTGGTCACATGGTGGGAAGGGGCGGGGCCTTACTCATTCCTGCAGTCATCAGACATATCAGCAGCCATTGTCAGCTCCTTCTATACCAGTATATATAACCAATAGCGTGGTCACATGGTGGGAAGGGGCGGGGCCTTACTCATTCCTGCAATCATCAGACATATCAGCAGCCATTGTCAGGTCCTTCTATACCAGTATATATAGCCAATAGCGTGGTCACATGGTGGTCACATAATATTCATCACACTGCATATACAATATAGTGATCGGTTTCTAATCACACAGCACAATGTAGAAGACCGGCTATAGCAAACCTGGAGCGTCTCTCTGCAGACACGCTGTATTATGACAGAAGGGAAGGGATAACAGCGCAGTGCAAACCTGGATATTACCCATCATCAGCCACAATGAGATGTGACAATCCTGGTACGGCGCAGGAGTGGACTCCGCCCACTATGACCTGTATAGGTGAGTAACCGCACAGCAGATCTTCATCACATGTACAGTATATACCGAGTGCTATATATGTTCTGTGCACAAGCATATAAACACAATGGGCTTGATTCACACTGGCGT
Organism: Hyperolius riggenbachi; assembly: GCF_040937935.1. NCBI lineage: Eukaryota > Metazoa > Chordata > Amphibia > Anura > Hyperoliidae > Hyperolius > Hyperolius riggenbachi. Next base: position 678,375,297 of record NC_090646.1, read on the forward strand.
GCAAACCCTTAGCACGCCCGTGCAAAGCTGCTTTGTACGCGATATCATGCGCGTAAAACTTTACACGCGTAAACTATTGACTTCGCATGAAATTAATAGTAAGTTTTGCGTGTATTACATCGCGTGCAAACCAGCTTAGCATGGGCGTGCTAAGCATACACTCTAATAGGTTAACATGCGAAGGGCCGTAGTTATCACATGCACTTATCGTGCGTACGGCGTAACGCCGCACGCAATCTAAAAGTTAACATGTGAGCGCTTAAACTTTGTACAAGCAAAATGCTTAGCATGCAGGTTTGCACGTGCAAAGCCTTAACACGTGATAACTGAGTTATCACCAGTTAGTGAATCGAGCCCCATACATGCGGGTCCGAGGTCTCCAGAGTTCAAAGCGTCCGGTTCCTAGGCACAACCATAACAAGCAACCTCAAATGGGAGCAGAACATTACCAACACCTAGAAGAAAGCACAGCAGAGGTTATTCTTCCTACGCCAATTGAAGAAATTCGGTATGGCTCGGGAGCTGCTTACCAGCTTTTACACCGCGACCATCGAATCCATCCTCTGCTGCTCCATCATAGTCTGGTATGCAGGAGCAACCGCTAGGGACAAATACAGACTCCACAGAGTGATAAACGCAGCAGAAAAGATCATTGGCACCCACCTGCCCTCGCTAGATCTCCTCTACTCCATGAGAATGAAGACAAGGGCCTCCAAGATCTTACTCGACCACTCCCACCCGGGAAGACGCTACTTCGAGCCCCTACCATTGGGATGTCGTTTCAGATCCATCCCCTCCAAAACCACCAGGCGCATGAACACCTTCTTCCCCCAAGCAGTTCTCCTGTTGAACTCACTGAACTCGGGACCCCCCCCCGCCCTTCTACCCCCTTCCCCCCCCCCCCCCTTCCCCCGGTCTACACCACTGAGACACTCTAGCCCTCAGGGCAAAACTTCCTCACAGCCGTAAACTCTGACCATCCCAAGACTCAAGCTTGAGCTGCTTTGCTTTACACGTTGACCTTGTATGTTTTTCTTTGCTTGCTTATGTCCGACCTGTGTTGTTATATGTTCCTGAACTGCCATTTGCCATGTGAACCACAAGCAATTCCGGGTACACCATCCGGTGTACTTGGCGAGAATAAAGATGATTCTGATATCCACTTTACAGACATAAATGCTATTGATCTCCCAGCTGCCTCCCAACCTTACAAGTCTTTCAAGATGAGATTAAAATACTATAAATGCACTTAAAGGATACCAGAGCCAAGGCTGGATTTCTGGGCAGGCCCCCAAGGCAGAGGACTAGGGTGGAGAAATGCAAAGGACACTGCGTGTGGAGAGCCATCCACACCATTACACACATGCTAGATGTCGCCCGTCCATTCACAGCTGCCTGCTATGCTGTGCAGTGCACACACTGAAATCTGTGCGTGTGCAGGCAGGGCAGCGGGTAGGGTTGCTCGAATGTACCAAAATTTGATTCGGGTACATTCGGTTCGGGTTGCGTACAAAAATTCAGGAAAAATTTGTGTTCGCGAATTCGGATGGGGTTTTTTTTTAAAGGGAAATCACATGTAAATAGGTCTAATATAAAAAAAAAGTAATGGAAAATCCTCCTCCTCCTCCTCCCTTTGTTTTTTCCCTTACAGAACTGTACTGTTGTAAAATGTTATCTTCAACACCAGCATAGCTATTGTAGTGGCGTAATAGCTAGTGGCGCATGGCAGCAGCGCATAATACTGTGGACCCTGGCGGTGGGAACACAGACAGGCAGGAGGATAACTGTAGTAGCAGCAGGAGGAGGAGGAGTGACGTATGGCAGCAGGCAATGTCACAGGCCAATGGTACCTAGGCGTTGGTACCATGGCTGAAAATAAACAGCAAAGGGCAGGAGGAGGTTCCGGACAGCAGTCGTGCAGCCCACATTGTGCCCAATGCACAACTGGGACAGCACAGTTTTCAACCCAGACACCTCAGAATTATTTTTTTTTATACAACAGTATAGCTATTGTAGTGGCGTAATAGCGGTGGTGCATGGCAGCAGCGCATAATTCTGTGGACCCTGGCAGTGGGAACACAGACAGGCAGGAGGATAAACTCAGCAGGAGGAGGAGGAGTGGCGAATGGCAGCAGGCAATGTATTCTGTGGACCTTGGCGGTGGGAGCACAGACAGCAGGATAACTACAGCAGCAGGAAGAGGAGTGACGTGTGGCAGCAGCAGGCATGCATTGTGTGGTGAACAGCAGGAGGATGAAAATCAGCGCTTCGTAATATGTTGGCGCTGTATAAATACAATAAATAAATAAATACACAAATAAATAAATTCATAAATAAATCAATCAATTCATAAATATATAATTACATCAGCAACAGCAGCAGGAAGAGGAGCGACGTGTGGCAGCAGCAGGCATGCATTGTGTGGTGAACAGCAGGAGGATGAAAATCAGCGCTTCGTAATATGTTGGCGCTGTATAAATACAATAAATAAATACACAAATAAATAAATTCATAAATAAATCAATAAATTCATAAATATATAATTACATCAGCAACAGCAGCAGGAAGAGGAGCGACGTGTGGCAGCAGGAGGCATGTCACGGGCCATGGTAGCTAGCGTTACTACCACAGCAAGTGAAGAAACACCAGGCCAAATTATCAGGACCCCGGGAATGAAGGTTTATGTTGTCAAAGAATGATTCCCAGGCACCTCATGTCCTCCCCTCGCCGACAGTAGGTGCCAGGAACGTGCCTTCAATCCAGGCCTGGTTGATCTTCAAAAATGTCAGTCTGTCCACTCCCTCTGTGGACAGACGAGAGCGCTTCTCGGTGACCACGCCACCGGCCGCACTGAAGCACCTCTCGGACAGCTTGCTGGAAGGGGGGCAAGGCAGGACTTCCAGGGCGTACTGCGCCAGCTCACTCCAGATATGCAACCGCTCCACCCAGTACTCCATGGGGTCCACGCTGCCTGTGTCAAGCCCACTGAAGGACCCCATGTACTCAGCCACCATCTGGGTCATGCGCTGGCTGGGTCTTTCAGAGGAGGTGGCTGCTGCACACACCTCCTTTCTCGGCTGCTCTACCGTCATGTAGAGCGCCTGCGTCAATGACAGCAAGTCTCCTGGGCGCCTGACGCTGCTGCTGCTGGCCGCAGGCACCGGCTGCTGTGCTGGCTGGACAGGGACAGAGGGGGTGGAAGCCTGAGGGAAGGCTTCCTCCAGTCGCCGAACAAGGAGCTGCTGCAACTCACTTGTGCGCTGCTCACGTCCTGTAGCAGGCAGAAACTGAGCCCACTTCCCCCTCAGCCGTGGATCCAGGATCATGCTGATGCAGGCGTCCTCCCTCGCTTGCATCTGCTTCACCCTGGGGTCTGTGCGCAGGCAACGCAGCATGTGCACTGCCATGGGGAACAGGGTGGTCTGTGACACAGAGACATCAGGGTCAGCGTTCTCCTCTGGTTCCTGAGCCTCTTCCTCCTCTCTCCACCCTCGCACCACTGCTGCTGCGCTCCGCTGTTCCCCCTCAGCAGCGACGTCCAGCACCTCCAACTCCTCCTCACCCTCCTCCAGGGATTCAAATTCCTGTACAGCAGTGGACTGCGCAGACGGCTGCTGTTCCAGCTGGTTCCGGGCCTCCTTCCCCAAATCCACCAAATCGCCAAGTGCCCTGTCCAGCAGACAAAGGGCACCCATTGGCAGAGGGATGCCCGCTGCTGGCTCACCAGGTTGGTTCTCTGCAGGAAGGGAGCCAACACCAAGCAGATCTGCTGCATCTGCCCCCACTGTGCGTTGGTGAGGAACTGGAGTTTGGTGGTACCTTCCAGAGTGCCCTCCACGATGTACCGGTTGACAGCCCTCCTCTGCTCAACCAGTCGCTCCAACATCGCCAGGGTGGAGTTCCAGCGAGTCGGCACATCGATGACAAGGCGGTGTGGTGGCAGGCCCTCGCGTTGCTGGATCTCTGCCAGCTTTGATGCAGCAGCAGCTGAGCGGCGGAAAGGGCGCACAATTTTCCGCCCCGCTTCCAACAGCTCCTCCATCCCCTGGTAGGTGTGCAGGAACTTCTGCACCACCAGGTTCAGGACGTAGGCCAAGCAGGGGATGTGGGATAAGTGTCCCCTGCTGATGGCAGCCATCAGGTTGGCCGCATTGTCGGACACCACCAATCCGACTCGGAGGCCTCTGGGGGTCAGCCACGTCTTCTCCTGCTCCCTCAGGTAGCGGAGCACGTTGGCTGCTGTCAGACTGTTCCTCCCCAGGCTGACAATCTCCAGCAGCGCTTGGCAGTGGCGGGCCTTCACGCTGCTGTTGCGTTGTCACTTGGCGGCAGGAGCTGCTGCTTCTCCCCTGACCCCACGTGGTGGCACCACATAGTGGGCGACTGGTGCCGCTGCTGCTGCGCCCGAGGGTGGACCTGCTGCTTCCTCACTCGGGCTTTCCACCAGGCTGACCCAGTGTGCTGTAAAGGACAGATAGCGTTCTGTCCCAAAACGGCTGCTCCATGAATCCATGGTTATGTGGATCCGTGCACTCACAGCGTGATCGAGTGCGCGGCCCACGTTCGCCATGGCAAACCGGTGCAGTGCTGGGATCGCCGTGTGGGAGAAGTAGTGGCGACTAGGGACTTGCCACTCCGGGATCCCAAAATGCAGCAGCGCTCTCATGTCACTCCCCTCCTGCACGAAGGAATATGGCAGGAGCTGGGAGCACATGGCCCGGGCAAGCAACCCGTTCAGCACCCAGATGCGTCTGTGAGCAGGAGGCAACACCTTGGTCACACCGGGAAAGGACTCGCTGAGCAGGGTCTGGCGGCGTTTGCCTGCACGGGAGGATGAGGAGGCCACTGTGGAGGGAGCTGATGAGGCAACTGAGGACTGGCTGCCCAGGTGGGGGGGGGAAGGGGGACGGGGAGGGGTAGGGGGAGTGAGTTGCTGTTGCTGTGCTCCTGCTGCTGCTGCTGGGTGGGATGCTGCTGCTGCTGAAATCTGTTCAGTGGCTCTCTGGTTCTGACCACTGCCTGCGCCACTTTGCATCAGCTTCTCATACTCACAAAAATCCTCAAAATGCCTGGTCTTTAAGTGGGTCGACAGGCACGAGGTACTCAGCTTGAGGGGATCGCGACCTCTGCTGAGACTGACCTTGCAACTGTTGCAAATTGCACGGGTCGGGTCCTCTGTGCACTTAGTGAAGGACCGCCAGACTGGGGACTTCAACCTGCCCTTTGAGCTTGAGGGCTGCGGTTTTTTGGTGCCCTTGGAGGCTTGTGCTTTTTTTGGTTTGGTTGGAGGTTTGCTGCGGGTGGTGGTAGCGGCTGAAGCAGCAGGCTGTGGCTCCTGCCTTCCACGACCTGTGCTTGCCGCCTTGCTGCTGCCATGCCTCTGCGCCAGAGACACCTCCTCCTCCGATGACGAGCTGCCTTCAAGCAAGTGTGCTGGTGGTACTGGTGGTGGCACATAGGAAGGATCCAGCACGTCATCATCATCCCCAAACATGTCCTCTGAGCCCGCCTCAACCACATCCGGAGGCCCAAAATCCCCTGCATCACGCCCCTCCTCATCAGCGCCAACAATAAACTGCTCCACCTCCAACTCCTCCTCCTTGCATGATGATGTCCCCATTATCTCCAGCTCAAACTTCTCCAGAACATCCCTGTACACGGCTGCAGTCACTGGGGTGAAGGACGAGCTCAGTGAGGGCAGGCTGGTCGGTGGGGTCACCGTGACCATGACCTCAAGCGGTGGTGGAGGCCTGCTGCGGATCGGAGTGCTGGTGGTGGTGGCACTGGTCTCGCTGGTGCTGGAGGCCTGGCTGGAAACGGTGGCTTCCTGCACCGCCATCATTTCCACCACAGCCTACGCTTGACTCTCCAGAATGGGCCGGGAGCGACGACCCGTCTCAAAGATGGGCGCAACGTGCTGCTGTTGTGCCTCTGCTCCCTCCTCCACAACTCTGCGGTCAGTGGCTGGTGGCGGACCAGTCACAGACCTGCTGCTGCTGGCAGTGGCTGCTGCAATGGCGCTGCCTCTCCTGGTGGTGCCTCGCCCTCTACCTCTGCCAGTCATTTTGCACTTATATACGAATACAGTAAAAAAAAAAATGTGTAGAAAACGGCGGGAAAGGGTGTAAACTTTAATTAAGTCTGGTGGTGGTGGTGGTGACTGACTGGTGGTAAGTGTTTATAAGTAATAGTAGCAGTAGTAGTAGTAGTGGTAGTAGTAGTACTACTAACAGTGAGTCTCTACAGTACTATCTCGTGTGACAGTGGGTGACAATTACGGTCGGTCACACACAGTCAGACGCAATCAATAGGGTGCGCCGGCAAATGACAGTCACAGCAGGTGACAACAAGGGATGCTGGCCTGCGAATGTCACAATTTACTACAGAAAGGTAATAAATCACACAGTAAAAAATGGAAAAAATTAAATGAAAGGGTGGGTGGTGGTGGTAGACTAGTAGTGGAAGACTACCACCTACCTAGTAGTAGTACGGTTGTACGCGCAGGTAGTAAGTAACTATGAAACTTGTGTGCTGAAGGGAATAGAAAAAAGGAGGGGACGGGAAGACACCGGGAGCCCAATCTGGTGTAGTATCTCACGAGCAGGTTTTCTTAGTTAGTAAGTAAAAGATCGTATATACTCACAAAGCTAGGTTGCACCTGAAGCAACCAATGTATCACGCATGTGGGGAAGTACCGTCCCCACTCGGCCTTGTGAGGAAGTGTTGTTGGTCGCAGCTCCTTCAAAAAGATACCACCTGCCAAGGTGGTGACCCCTGGTCCCAGGGGAAGTAGACAACACGGGAGGGTAGGAGGCGCCCTTGGAGGTACTTTAGGTCTAGCTTTGAACTTAATGGATGTGTTTATGCGTATATCATTAGCCAATTCATCGGCATGGATGGAAGTAACTATACACTACAAATTTGGTGGTGCTGATTTTGCTTAATTATTGATTTGAATATATGGAAGATCCTACCTTAGTAAGTAGTCACTCTCGTGTAGTTGAATATAAAACAAGAATTTATTGTAGCACTTTAAATGACAACGCGTTTCGCGGTTACAACCGCTTCATCAGGTCGTGTTTCGTGCCTTTAGGACAGAAAAGAAATAGCAGGGCACTGAGACATAGAAACACCTCTTATTCATACTTAACAATTATATCTAAAAAATTATATTGCAAACAGTAATAGGGTAGTCATAGTAGTCTATTAAAAACCATAGGAGTAATTTATTTACTGTCATATTAAATAAATAAAACCATGTTGGTAATCTATACTCCAAGGTGTCTTATGATAGGTCACATGCATAAACATATAGAAATAAAACAATAAAACAATAAAATCTATATATACGCATAAACACATCCATTAAGTTCAAAGCTAGACCTAAAGTACCTCCAAGGGCGCCTCCTACCCTCCCGTGAAGTAACTATGAAACGCCTGCTGTACTAAACAGTAAACAATATAACTAACGGCCAGACAGTGGGTGACCAAGTACAGACGGTCGGTCACACACGGTCAGACGCAATCAATAGGGTGCGCCGGCAAATGACAGTCACAGCAGGTGACAACAAGGGATGCTGGCCTGCGAATGTCACAATTTACTACAGAAAGGTAATAAATCACACAGTAAAAAAAGGAAAAAATTAAATGAAGGGGTGGGTGGTGGTGGTAGTAGTGGAAGACTACCACCTACCTAGTAGTAGTACGGTTGTACGTGCAGGTAGTAACTATTAAACGCCTGCTGTACTAAACAGTAAACAATATAACTAACGGCCAGACAGTGGGTGACCAATTACAGTCGGTCGGTCACACACGGTCAGACGCAATCAATAGGGTGCGCCGGCAAATGACAGTCACAGCAGGTGACAACAAGGGATGCTGGCCTGTACACAGTCAATCAGTAACCAACTAGTATTAACTAACAGTACTGAAGCTATAAACTAACAGACTACAGCAAACAGCAGCAGTACAATTTAACTAAACTACTAAGTACACAACTAACTAGAACCCCTAACCTACCTAAGCTAGTAGTAGGCTAAGGCTGCCCTAGGCTAGCAGGCCTAGCCTGCACACAGACTAACACTAGCCTAGCACAGTATACAGTACACACTAGCTGACTACAAACAATCAAATTACTATCTATCTATATAACAGTACAATGAATGTGTTTAGGAGGTGTTTAGGAAGCAAAACGCTAGGTTTAGCACAGAATACACTTGATCAGACACGCAGCACAGCACTGGAGATGCTCTCAGTACCCGGGCTAGTAAAAAAGGGCGCACAGGGATAGTGGACAAAAAGGGCGCCGCCATAGACTGCAATGCAAAATATCGGCAATTCGGCGCCCGGCAGGAAAAAAGGGCGCCAAGGGAAATAGCGGTTACAGGGATCGTGTTAACAAAAGTTTTAGTTCACAAAATAAGGTTTATAACAAATATCGTTTACAAGTTCATTTTGAGTTTGTGTTTTACTTATTTTTTCGTTTTTAAATTTCGCTTATATCAGTTTTAACTTATTTTTTAGTTTTAAAATTTCGCTTACAAAAGTATAAGAACTACATTTTCGTTTACACTTCTTTGATCATTTAAAAATTTGTTTTCATATGTATAATGCTTAAATACCGTTTTCAACCTTATTGTATTAGAAATACATCGCTTTTGGTATTAACTTTGTTTTTACTCTTATAATGCGTTGATTATAGTTACTAAAATATCGCTTTTAATATTACTGTTATTTTAAGTTTTCTAATGCGTACATGATTGTAAGGCTATCTATTGTATTATATATATTTATATATACTTTTCTCTATTTATAATATTAATGTATATGTGATTTTAAGGCTATTTATTCTATTACAAATTTATAAATTATTTTATTCAAGTTATTTGTAGAGAAGATAAATTATTTTATTCATGTTATTTGTAGAGAAGTATTTTAAGGATTACATATATTATTGTTTATATGTGTTTAGAGTGTTTGTGCGGTGGGGATGGTTAGGTTTAGGCATTACCAGGGAGGTCTAGGGGTTAGGGATAGGTACAGGGAGGGTTAGGTATAGTTACAGTATAATATACGCAACCAGGGGGTGGTTAGGGTTAGGCATCACTAGGGGGGTGCTTAGCTTTAGGCACCACCAGGGGGGTCTTAGGGTTAGGCACCACCAGGGGGGTCTTAGGGTTAGGCACCACCAGGGGGGTCTTAGGGTTAGGCACCAACCGGGGGGGTCTTAGGGTTAGGCACCACCAGGGGGGTCTTAGGGTTAGGCACCACCAGGGGGGTCTTCGGGTTAGGCACCACCAGGGGGGTCTTAGGGTTAGGCACCACCAGGGGGGTCTAGGGGTTAGGGATAGGTACAGGGAGGGCTCTGTGTGAGAGTAAGGTTAGGTATAGTTACAGCACAATATATGTAATATATACAATTTATTAAATTATATATATTTAAACAAAGAGGGGGTCTAGGGTTTAGGGATAGGGAGAAATCTGTGTGAGCCTACAGTTTGGTAAAATTACAGTAAAATATCTGTAAAACCTACCATTGTATTACTATGCTTAATACAAGTGTAAATATCGTTTTTGTTATAGACGCTATTTGATGTTTTTTTCAGAATTCGTTTGTTGTTATAGACGGTATTTTGCCATTTCATTTCCGTTTATTTAACCTATTTAGCACTAAATTTTCGTTTACAACCTCTTAAACGAAAAATATGGTTTTGCATTAAAACTTACAATTTCGGCTATACCCTGCGCCCCTTTTTTCCAGGCGCCCTTTTTTGATACATGCCCCAGTACCAGCTCAGTCACACAAGTGCGTAGCTCCGCAAAATGGCCGCCGCCTTATATAGAGGAGGGGAGGGCCAGGCTCCCCTCCTCTGATTGGTTGCTACCGTTGCCAGGGACTCGGCAGGAGGAATTCTGATTGGCCCGCGTCACTCCCGAATCCCGAAGCTGAACCCAACGCGTCATCTGGCCGAATTCAAATGCGTACATTCGCCCGCCTTCGGCTTCGGGAACGCTGAAATATACCCGAATAATTCGGGTAAATTCGCATTCGGGAGTCCTGGAGAGCACCCCTGGCAGCGGGCTTCTAAATACAGGAAGTATGGGAACCAGAAGAGAGGGAGCAGAGAGAAGCATATCGGTAAAAGGAAGCAGCAGCTGCACAGTGCGCCATTGTAGCATCATTGCAGCTTAGCTAGCTGTAACAATGTGTCCCTTCAGCCCTCCCTCTGCCCTCTTCACAAACTTCTGGTCAGCTGCTTCTGCAGCCAGGACAGGGATTGAAGGAACTGAGCAGTAAGAAGAGGGGTCCATGCTGTTAGAGCTGAGCCGAAATTTTAGTAATTTCGCATTACTATAATTACGCATGCGAAATTTGCGATTACGATGCGAAATTGCGGTAGCGTAATTGCCATTAAAATCGTAATTGAAAATACCGTAAGCGTAATTTTCAACGCGTAATTTCGCGTTTCGTTCATGCCGTAATTTCGCATTAAACGCTACCGTAATTTCGCGTTAAACCGTAACGCTCCGTATACTATAAAAAAGCCGCCGACTTTAAGGGTTAATAGCAAAGCCCCCTTAAATGCTAAGAGCCTCAAATTTGGAGAATATATTAAGGAGATCAGGAGGAATAAGAGGAAAAAATTTTTTTTCAAAAAGACCTTATAGTTTTTGAGAAAATCGCTGTTAAAGTTTCAAAGTAAAAATGTATACATTTAAAAACCCGCCGACTTTAACGGTTAATAGCAAAGCCTGCTTAAAGTTTAGGAACACCAAATTCACAGGGTATATTAAGGGGATCAGTGGGAATAAGAGGAAAAACATTTTTTCAAAAAGACCTTATAGTTTTTGAGAAAATCGATTTTTAAGTTTCAAGGGCAAAAATGTCTTTTAAATGCGGAAAATGTCAGTTTTTTTTGCACAGGTAACAATAGTGTATTATTTTCATAGATTCCCCCAAGTGGGAAGAGTTTTACTTACTTCGTTCTGAGTGTGGGAAATATAAAAAAAAACGACGTGGGGTCCCCCCTCCCAGACCTCTTTAACCCCTTGTCCCCCATGCAGGCTGGGATAGCCAGAATGCGGAGCACCGGCCGCGTGGGGCTCCGCACCCTGACTATACCAGCCCGCATGGTCCATGGATTGGGGGGTCTCGGAAGGGGAGGGGCAGCCAAGCTTTCCCCTCCCCCTCTGAGCCCTTGTCCAATCCAAGGACAAGGGGCTCTTCTCCACCTCCGATGGGCGGTGGAGGTGGAGGCCGCGATTTCCTGGGGGGGGGGGGTTCATGGTGGAATCTGGGAGTCCCCTTTAAAAAGGGGTCCCCCAGATGCCCACCCCCCCTCCCAGGAGAAATGAGTATAGAGGTACTTGTACCCCTTACCCATTTCCTTTAAGAGTTAAAAGTAAATAAACACACAGACACTTAGAAAAAGTATTTTAATTGAACAAAAAACATAACCACGAAAAAAGTCCTTTAATATTCTTAATTAACCATTAATACTTACCTGTCCCTTTAAAAGCCAGTTCCCACGCAATATCCTCGGAAATATACTAATCAGTTACAATGTAACAAAGTTGTTACAATGTAACAACTTTGTTACTTTGTAACACTACCGCACCCGACGTCACTCGCCGCTCACCCGCCGGCCGCCGCATACACGCTAAGTCCCTGCCGGCTCCCGCCGTCCACTCCGCCTACACCTGTCACCCATATACATGCTGGCACCCATGGATGCCAGCATGTATATAGGTGACATGTGGGAGAGGCGGGGAGGGCAGCGGAGCCGGCGGGGACTTAGCGTCCTTCACCCGACAGAGCTCTGAGCTATATAGCTCAGAGCTCTCGAAAGCATCTTTGTATTTGGGCTCCAAGGAGCCCCATTGGTCCTTAGCAGACCAATGGGGTTCCTTCTGATTTGAAGGAACCCCATTGGTCTGCTAAGGACCAATGGGGCTCCTTGGAGCCCAAATACAAAGATGCTTAGGGAGCTCTGAGCTATATAGCTCAGAGCTCTGTCGGGTCCGTGCGGGTGCGGCGGCGGCGGCGAGTGACGTCGGGTGCGGCGTAGTTACAATGTAACAAAGTTGTTACATTGTAATAACTTTGTTACATTGTAACTGATAGAACATTTCCGAGGATATTGCGAGGGATCATTTATTTAAAGGGACAGGTAAGTATTAATGGTTAATTAAGAATATTAAAGGACTTTTTTCGTGGTTATGTTTTTTGTTCAATTAAAATACTTTTTCAAAGTGTCTGTGTGTTTATTTACTTTCAACTCTTAAAGGAAATGGGTAAGGGGTACAAGTACCTCTATACTCATTTCTCCTGGGGGGGGGGGTGGGCATCTGGGGGACCCCTTTTTAAAGGGGACTCCCAGATTCCACCATGAACCCCCCCCCCCCAGGAAATCGCGACCTCCACCTCCACCGCCCATCGGAGGTGGAGAAGAGCCCCTTGTCCTTGGATTGGACAAGGGCTCGGAGGGGGAGGGGAAAGCTTGGCTGCCCCTCCCCTTCCGAGACCCCCCAATCCATGGACCATGCGGGCTGGTATAGTCAGGGTGCGGAGCCCCACGCGGCCGGTGCTCCGCATTCTGGCTATCCCAGCCTGCATGGGGGACAAGGGGTTAAAGAGGTCTGGGAGGGGGGACCCCACGTCGTTTTTTTTTTATTTCCCACACTCAGAACGAAGTAAGTAAAACTCTTCCCACTTGGGGGAATCTATGAAAATAATACACTATTGTTACCTGTGCAAAAAAAACTGACATTTTCCGCATTTAAAAGACATTTTCGCCCTTGAAACTTAAAAATCGATTTTCTCAAAAACTATAGGGTCTTTTTGAAAAAATGTTTTTCCTCTTATTCCCACTGATCCCCTTAATATACCCTGGGAATTTGGTGTTCCTAAACTTTAAGCAGGCTTTGCTATTAACCGTTAAAGTTGGCGGGTTTTTAAATGTTTACATTTTTACTTTGAAACTTTAACATCGATTTTCTCAAAAACTATAAGGTCTTTTTGAAAAAAAATTTTTTCCTCTTATTCCTCCTGATCTCCTTAATCTCCAAATTTGAGGCTGTAATGCGAAAATCACGCGAAAATCACGCGAAAATTACGCGAAAATTACGCTTACGCGAAATTTCGCGAAATCCTTCTTCATTACGATTATGTACTTACGGCCATAATCGTAATTACACTAATTACGCGAAATTTCGCGAAATCGTAATTACGTCATTACGCTCATCTCTACATGCTGTGCGTGTCTGCTGCCGTTTTGCATTCTCTCCTCCACAACTCACTGTACATTAGCTCCTCTGTCACCTCCATCCCGTGCCTGTGATCTCTCCCCCTCTACTGATTAGCTCTCAGCAGGCTGTCTGCAGGCAGGTACAGTTAACCAGTTGCTCAGAAGTCTAATCTTTGCAATCTTTACACCAGTCATCAGAGGAGTTTAGAGGTCTAATGTCTGGCTGCTGTGGCTGACATGAAGTTTGTGAATGAAGGAGAAAGCTCTGATTTCAATTATTTCCCCTGCCTGTGTTTTAACCCACACTCAAACTCACTCTTTCACTTTTTAACCACTTGAGGACCACAGTCTTTCTACCCCTTAAAGACCAGGGCCTTTTTTTCCCATTCAGACCACTGCAGCTTTCACGGTTTATTGCTCGGTCATACAACCTACCACCTAAAGGAATTTTAGCTCCTTTTCTTGTCACTAATACAGCTTTCTTTTGGTGCTAAAGACAAAAGAAATACCGAGAGCCCAATATAGTGTAGTATGCAAAACAAAGGGTTGGAAATGAAAAGTATATAATGTATATACGCACAAACGTGGGTTACCTCCTAGGTAACCACTGTATAGGCAGGTGAGGAGATTAGACCTGTCCTCACTCAGGATTAAAAGTCGCTCTCTGTAGATAAGGACATAAGGGGCAACACCCCTCCACCAGAGGTGGATATTGATAATGTTAGAGTGAACAGAGGCGCCAGCAGGATAAAAGGTTCTAAAAGGCTTAAAATCCCTCAGGAGGTGGTGGTGGACTCGCCTTCCCGAAGCAGACAAGATACCGTCAGTTTTATGACAACAGGTTTATTAATAAACAGTGCAACGCGTTTCACGGGTATGTTCCCGCTTCTTCAGGCAATAAACAGATAGGAGTACACAGTATAGTCTCAAGGTCACGAATAGCACCTCTGTACCGGTGAGTCTGAAGATCAAGGTTTATAATAAAGATCAAGGTTTATAATCAAGGTTTATAATAAACCTGTTAATAAACCTGTTGTCATAAAACTGACGGTATCTTGTCTGCTTCGGGAAGGCGAGTCCACCACCACCTCCTGAGGGATTTTAAGCCTTTTAGAACCTTTTATCCTGCTGGCGCCTCTGTTCACTCTTACATTATTCTTTTGGTGCTATTTGATTGCTGCTGTGATTTTTAGTTTTTATTATATTCATCAAAAAAGACATCAATTTTGTCAAAAAAAATGATTTTTTTAACTTTCTGTGCTGATATTTTTCAAATAAAGGAAAATTTCTATATACATTTTTGTCCAAATGTATTCTGCTACATGTCTTTGATAAAAAAAAAATCCAATCAGTGTATATTTATTGGTTTGGGTAAAAGTTATAGCGTTTACAAACTATGGTGCCAAAAGTGAATTTTCCCATTTTGAAGCAACTCTGACTTTTCTGAACACCTGTCATGTTTCATGAGGGGCTAAAATTCCAGGATAGTATAAATACCCCCCAAACGACCCCATTTTGGAAAGAAGACATCCCAAAGTATTCACTGAGAGGCATGGTGAGTTCATAGAAGATTTAATTTTTTGTCACACGTTAGCGAAAAGTGAAAACAATAATATAAAACAAAACAAAATAAAAACAAAAATAAAAATGAAAACAAAAAACAAAACAAAAATAAAACAAAAAAAAAGTTTCCATTTCTGCTAACTTGTGACAAAAAAAAAAGAAATCTGCCACGGACTCACCATGCCCCTCTCTGAATACCTTGGGGTGTCTACTTTCCAAAATGGGGTCATTTGTGGGGTGTGTTTACTGTCCTGGCATTTTGGGGGTTGCTAAATTGTAAGCACCCCTGTAAAGCCTAAAGGTGCTCATAAGACGTTGGGCCCCTTAGCGCACCTAGGCTGCAAAAAAGTGCCACACATGTGGTATTGCCGTACTCAGGAGAAGTAGTATAATGTGTTTTGTGGTGTATTTTTACACATACCCATGCTGGGTGGGAGAAATATCTCTGTAAATGACAATTTTTTGATTTTTTTAAACACAATTGTCCATTTACAGAGATATTTCTCCCACCCAGCATGGGCATGTGTAAAAATACACCCCAAAACACGTTATACTACTTCTCCTGAGTACGGCGATACCACATGTGTAACACTTTTTTGTAGCCTAGGTGCGCTAAGGGGCCCAACGTCCTATGAGTACCTTTAGGATTTCACAGGTCATTTTGAGGCATTTGGTTTCTAGACTACTCCTCACGCTTTAGGGCCCCTAAAATGCCAGGGCAGTATAGGAACCCCACAAATCACCCCATTTTAGAAAGAAGACACCCCAAGGTATTCTGTTAGGAGTATGGTGAGTTCATAGAAGATTTTATTTTTTGTCACAAGTTAGCGGAAATAGAATTTTACTGTTTTTTTTTCCACAAAGTGTCATTTTCCGCTAACTTTTGACAAAAAATAAAATCTTCTATGAGCTCACCATACTCCTAACAGAATACCTTGGGGTGTCTTCTTTCTGAAATGGGGTCATTTGTGGGGTTCCTATACTGCCCTGGCATTTTAGGGGCCCTAAACTGTGAGGAGTAGTCTTGAAATCAAATGTCTCAAAATGGCCTGTAAAATCCTAAAGGTACTCATAGGACGTTGGGCGCATACATTTAAAAAAGTCGCGGTCAAATTTAGGCGCGATTTATCGGGAAAAGAAAAATACCGTAATTTAGAAATATCGATAATTTAACGATATTTGTATTGTAAAATTGATATTTCTGATTATTAATATTACAGGTATAAAACAGATGTGAGATAAAAACGAAAATATAATAACGTTAAATATCGTAATGTAATTCAACAACACAGCTTAACCCAACCCTACTCTCACACAGAACCCTCCCCTGGTGGTGCCTAACCCTAAATGTACCTAACCCTACTCTGACACAGAACCCTCCCTGTACCTATCCCTAACCCCTAGACCCCCCTGGTGGTGTCTAACCCTAACCACCCCTCTGGTGGTGCCTAACCCTAAGACCCCCTGGTGGTGCCTAACCCTAACCACCCCCCTGGTGGTGCTTAACCCTAACCACCCCCCTGGTGGTGCCTAACCCTAACCACCCCCCTGGTGGTGCCTAACCCTAACCACCCCCCTGGTGGTGCCTAACCCTAACCACCCCCCTGGTGGTGCCTAACCCTAACCACCCCCCCCCCCCTGGTGGTGCCTAACCCTAACCACCACCCCTGGTGGTGCCTAACCCTAACCACCACCCCTGGTGGTGCCTAACCCTAAAACTCCCCTGGTGGTGCCTAAACCTAACCATCCCCCCTGGTGGTGTCTAACCCTAAATTATCGTAAATACTTCATATATTATCGTAAATAGAAATGTCAAATATCATTATTACATCTGTACAGTGAATGTTATATTTTCGTAATTACAAAATGAAATGTATTTGGACATAATTTGCTTACATTCCATCATTAAAAATGTTCATTTACCGTTATTACACCAAAATACTTTTTAAGTTATCGTTATGACTGACATCGTTTTTCTTTATTTAGTGTTATGATATTCGTTTTGATATATTATCATAAACTTTAAATTACCGATATTACCGATTCTACAACAAAATTAGGAATATTACCGAGTTTACTTTATCGATTTACGTAAAATATCGATTTTAGGCACTTGCGCCCAAACATATGCAAAATTGAGTGTAAATTTACAAAAACGATAATTAACATTAGAAATATAGCCGCGCCCAAATTTATTAGCGCTATTTTTAGCTGATCCGCGTTGGGCCCCTTAGCGCAGTTAGGGTGAAAAAAAGTGCCACACATGTGGTATCGCCGTACTCAGGAGAAGTAGTATAATGTTTTTTGTGGTGTATTTTTACATATACCCATGCTGGGTGGGAGAAATATCTCTGTAAATTACAATTTTTTTATTTTTTTTTACACACAATTGTCCATTTACAGAGATATTTCTCCCACCCAGCATGGGTATGTATAAAAATACACCCCAAAACACATTACACTACTTCTCCTGAGTATGGCGATACCACATGTGTGACACTTTTTTGCAGCCTAGGTGCGCTAAGGGGCCCAACGTCCTATGAGTACCTTTAGGATTTCACAGGTAATTTTGAAGCATTTGGTTTCTAGACTACTCCTCATGCTTTAGGGCCCCTAAAATGCCAGGGCAGTATTGGAACCCGACAAGTGACCCCATTTTAGAAAGAAGACACCCCAAGGTATTCCATTAGGAGTATGGTGAGTTCATAGAAGATTTTATTTTTTGTCACTAGTGGAAATTGATTTTTTTTTTTTTTTTCACAAAGTGTCATTTTCCACTAACTTGTCTCAAAATGACCTGTGAATAGGACGTTGGGCCCCTTAGCGCACCTAGGCTGCAAAAAAGTGACACACATGTGGTATCGCCATACTCAGAAGAAGTAGTATAATGTGTTTTGGGGTGTATTTTTACACATACCCATGCTGGGTGGGAGAAATCTCTCTGTAAATGGACAATTGTGTGTAAAAAAAAAAATCAAAAAATTGTCATTTACAGAGATATTTCTCCCACTCCAAAACACATTATACTACTTCTCCTGAGTACGGCGATACCACGTGTGACACTTTTTTGCAGCCTAGGTGCGCTAAGGGGCCCAACGTCCTATTCACAGGTCATTTTGAGGCATTTGGTTTCTAGACTACTCCTCACGGTTTAGGGCCCCTAAAATGCCAGGGCAGTATAGGAACCCCACAAGTGACCCCATTTTAGAAAGAAGACACCCCAAGGTATTCTGTTAGGAGTATGGTGAGTTCATAGAAGATTTTATTTTTTGTCACAAGTTAGCGGAAATTGATTTTTATTGGTTTTTTTTTTCACAAAGTGAAACTAACTTGTGACAAAAAATAAAATCTTCTATGAACTCATCATACACCTAACGGAATACCTTGGGGTGTCTTCTTTCTAATATGGGGTCACTTGGTGGGGTTCCTATACTGCCCTGGCATTTTAGGGGCCCAAAACCGTGAGGAGTAGTCTGGAAACCAAATGCCTCAAAATGCCTGTTCAGGGGTATAAGCATCTGCAAATTTTGATGACAGGTGGTCTATGAGGGGTCGAATTTTGTGGAACCGGTCATAAGCAGGGTGGCCTCTTAGATGACAGGTTGTATTGGCACTGAAGTGCAGGAAGTGCATGATGTTCTCAAATCGTGAACTGGACATGGCAGCAGAGAACATGGGCATGTGATGTATTGGGTGCGTAGACCAATAAGACCGCAATACATTATTTTTGACTAGACCCATGTTAAGGAGAAGGCCCCAAAAAATGTTACGTTCGGAAACTTGGAGTGGTTTCCACCGAAAAGGCTGGGCATGGTAGCTTCTTGGATTGGCGGTTGCGTATTGTGTGGCATAACGGTTGGTCTCAGCGACAATTAAGTCGTAGAGACCAGCAGTGATCAGAAGAAAAAATTCTGTCACTGCGGTGGGGCGGGTGAGGGTTTGGCCGGGTGATCAGAAGCCCGCAGGGGGCAGATTAGGGCCTGATCTGATGGATAGGAGTGCTAGGGGGTGACAGGAGGTGATTGATGGGTGTCTCAGGGGGTGAATAGAGGGGAGGATAGATGCAATCAATGCACTGGGGAGGTGATCGGAAGGGGGTCTGAGGGGGATCTGAGGGTTTGGCCGAGTGATCAGGGGCCCACACGGGGCAAATTAGGGCCTGATCTGATGGGTAGGTATGCTAGGGGGTGACAGGTGGTGACAGGAGGTGATTGATGGGTGTCTCAAGGTGTGATTAGAGGGGGGAATAGATGCAAGCAATGCACTGGGGAGGTGATCGGGGGGGGGGGGGGGTCCGAGGGCGATCCGGGGGTGTGGGCGGGTGATTGGGTGCCCGCAAGGGGACATATGAGGGTCTGATCTGATGGGTATGATGGGTAGTAGTGACAGGGGGTTATTGATGGGTGATTGATGGGTGATTAGAGGGGAGAACAGATGTAAATAATGCACTGGAGAGGTGTTCAGGCGGGGTCTGAGGGTGATCTGAGGGTGTGGGCGGTAGTTTGGGTGCCCGCAAGGGGCAGTTTAGGGTCTGATCTGATGGGTAGTGGTGACAGGGGGTGACGGGGTGATTGATAGGTGATCAGGGTGTGAATAGAGGGGAGAATAGATGCAAGAAATGCACTGGCGAGGTGATCAGGGCTGGGGTCTGAGGGTGTTCTGAGGGGGTGGGCGGGTGATTGGGTGCCCGCAAGGGGCAGATTAGGGCCTGATCTGATGGGTAGCAGTGACAGGTAGTGACGGGGTGATTGATGGGTGATTGATGGGTGTTCAGTGGGTGATTAGAGGGAAGAACAGATGTAAACAACGCACTTCGGAGGCGATCTGCGGGCGGTCTGCGGGCGATCTGAAGGTGCGGGCGGGTGATCAGGTGCCTGCAAGGGGCAGGTTAGGGTCTTATCTGATGGGTGTTAGTGACAGGTGGTGACAGGGGGTGATTAATAGGTGATTGACAGGAGATCAGTGCGTGATTACAGGGAAGATGTATACAGTACACAGGGGGGAAGGGGGGTCTGGGGGGGTCTGGGGAGGTCTGGGGAGGATCTGAGGGTGTGGCGGGGGGTGACCAGGAGCCCCCAGGGGGCAGTTTAGGACCTAACCTAAAAAATAGCGTTTACAGATAGTGACAGGGAGTGATTGATGGGTAATTAGAGGGGAAAACAGATGTAAACAATGCACTTCGGAGGCGATCTGAGGACGGGTGTGCGGGCGATCTGAGGGTGTGGGGGGGTGATCAGGTGCCCGCAAGGGGAAGGTTAGGGTCTGATATTTGATGGGTGTTAGTGACAGGGGGTGATTGACAGGTGAGAATAGATGTATACAATACACAGGGGGGATCTGGGGGAGTCTGGGGAGGATCTGAGGGTGTGGGGAGTGATCAGGAGTCCTCAGGGGGCAGTTAGAACCTAACCTAAAAAAAATAGCGTTGACAGATAGTGACAGGGAGTGATTGATGGTTGATTAGGGCCGGTGATTGGGTGCAAACAGGGGTCTGGGGGGTGGGCAGGGGGGGTCTGAGGGGTGCTGTGGGCGATCAGAGGGAAGGAGGGCAGATCAGTGTGATTAGGTGCACAGTAGGAGGGCTGCAGCCTGCCCTGGTGGTCCCTCAATCACTGGGACCACCAGGGCAGGAGGCAGCCTGTATAATACTCTTTATATGCGGCAGATCGGGGGTTAACATCCCGCCGGCGCTTCCGTATGGCCGGCGGGATGTTGCCACGGGTGGGCGGAGCCTGTTGCCAGGGGCAGCGCGCGTCACCAGTGACGCGATCGCTGCCCCTGCATGCCGAAAGGACGCGCCTCCGATGGGCGTATTGCGGTCCTTTCGGCATCCACTTTGCCGCCGCCCATCGGCTGTGGGCGGTCGGCAAGTGGTTAAACTAAGCCTGGCTGACAAACAAAATGGCCATAAGTATTTATGCTTACCTAGGGCTGCTTCCAGCCCCCTGAAGTCTGTTGTGGTCCCCTCCATTGTGCCAGGGTGGAGTCCACAATCAAGCTGGGTTGCGGGGAATGGCACATGTGCGGTCCCAGCTACACACACTCCAATCACGAACCAATAAACAGGATTGTTTTGCCTAAGTGCAATGACCATCTTTGTGAACTGCCCATGGACAATATGCTCCCTGCAATAGGAGCACAATCAGATGGTGCACACAGCTGAGAATGTGAATGCGCAGTGGCCGTGACTCAGTCGAGTTGATGAATTTACAGGCCTGACAACAGTAACTCTGAGGGAGTCAGGAGGATAGAAAGTGAGCTAACGGACTACAGGAGGCTGGAAGATGCCCCAGCCCCAGGTAAGTATAAATCCTTGTGGTCGTTTTGTCTCAGGTACACATTGAGCTGAATACTCACCTGACGACCCAAGAAGATGGATTCCAGTGATGTCTCTTGATGATGAACGTCCCTGATCCATCTCCCTGCGGGTGGTACACATGATGACACACGACAGATGCAAACGGGAAGTCAAACGTTCACGGTACTTTGAGTTGAGTCGCCAAGGATTTAAAGATCGGATCTGCTGTGACGGACGTTTTCACCGCACATCTCCAAACGTCGCTAGCGTAATCACGCATCTGTACCAATGTCGCATAATTGCAAAAACGATCGCTTGTCACTCACAAAATTGCCTGTCGTTGGAATAATTGCATAGTGGGTGTGGGCCTTTAAGCAAGCCTGCAGTGAATAAAAATGCATTTATTAGAAAGAGAGCTTAAACAGTACCCCTTTGGTTTTTGCTCTCAAAAATAAATGTATATATAGATATCATACCTTAGATATTATTTGTATATCGATAGTCCCTTAGTGGGATGCCTCTGGACAGTCCTTAGGTTTCCCGTAACACGCAATAATTGTCGCCCGTCTGGGATTTTCACATGATCTCTCGGGAGAATTCAGAGACTGCAGCTGTGCAGAGGGATCACTAGCCTTCAGGCAAGAGATGCATTCTGTTGCTATGGAGGGGTGAGGACAGATGAAAAATGGCAAAGGAGGGTGCTAGTTCCTGTGCATGTAGCGCTGAGGGGTAGTTGATGAGGATGTTGTCAGTTGGGGCGGCCGGTGACAGTGGGCGTTTGGCGGTGAAAAGTACAAATCCGTCCCTGATTAGAGCCCAAATAAACATGAGAAACTTTCATCCTTTCTGCCCCCTCCAGTACCTGTAATTATGAGTGAAATTCCGTTTTATACTGTTGTCTGTGTCAGGAGTGACAGTGCCGGATGCAGCAGTCACCTCCACCAGCATCAGCTTCCGGACCTCATGTTCTCCTGATTGTCCTCCTGGCTGGAGATTCACCACCACCTGCTGTGATGAGACATCATCTCCATCATGTAACACTTCATCTGATGCAAGAAATGGGACATTCTCCAGCCTACAGCCTCTAACACTGTACAGGATCACCACCACACTGCACAGGGATGGGACGTCACACCTTGTATGGAGCAGCAACATCACAACACTGGAGCCAGGTGAGACAGCTTTGCTCATTGTCTGTATATAAGGTGAACTTGGGAAAGAATAACTCATCCTATGTAGATGTTTTGGGCAAAACAAATGCTTTTTAACCACCTTACGACTGCCTAACATCACTGGGAAGTCGCAACGTGGCTCACCCAGGAACGACCTAACGCCGATTGGCGTGAAGTCCTGGGGCAGATATTAGCAGGAAACGCTCACACGCATGGGCCCTCAAAATCCACCTCTTTAAGACGGCCTACCCACCCCCTACCCCACAGTAACTCTCTACTAAATATTTATTCCACAGCCCTACCTAGTATTTCCATCCCCCACCTTATATTGTAAGCAGCAGGGTCCTCCCTTCCCTAGTATATTTTACGTTGTGTGCTCCTTTCCTATGACCACCTCATACTTGTATTACTGGCCCTACCTAACCAGCCCAAATCACATGATCATGTATCTTGTACCCTCTCCCTTCCCTAGTGTATTCTACATGATAGTGTGCTCCTTTCCTATGACAGCCTCGTACTTGTATTACTGGAGCTACCTAACCATCCCAAATCACATGATCATGTACCTTGTACCCTTTCCCTTCCCTAGTGTATTCTACATGATTGTGGGCTCCTTTCCTATGACAGCCCTGTACTTGTATTACTGGCCCTACCTAACCAGCCCAAATCACATGATCATGTATCTTGTACCCTCTCCCTTCCCTAGTGTATTCTACATGATCGTGTGCTCCTTTCCTATGACAGTCCTGTACTTGTATTACTGGCCCTACCTAACCAGCCCAAATCACATGATCATGTATCTTGCACCCTCCCCCTTCCCTAGTGTATTCTACATGATAGTGTGCTCCTTTCCTATGACAGTCCTGTACTTGTATTACTGGCCCTACCTAACCAGCCCAAATCACATGATCATGTATCTTATACCCTCTCCATTCCCTAGTGTATTCTACATGATTGTGTGCTCCTTTCCTATGACAGCCCTGTACTTGTATCACTGGCCCTACCTAACCAGCCCAAATCACATGATCATGTATCTTGTACCCTTTCCCTTCCCTAGTGTATTCTACATGATTGTGCGCTCCTTTCCTATGACAGCCTCGTACTTGTATTACTGGGCCTGCCTAACCAGCCCAAATCAGATTATCATGTATCTTGTACCCTTTCCCTTCCCTAGTGTATTCTACATGATCGTGTGCTCCTTTCCTATGACAGCCTCGTACTAGTATTACTGGCACAGGCGTCTCACCCACCAGGCAGCTATAAATTCTTGCCTAGAGCAGCAGGAGGAGCCAGGAGCACTGCTGAGTAGTGAGAGAAGAAATGCCTCTCAGCCCACTTAGGTATCAGTTTACACAGCAGCAGCTAACAGCAGCGCCTGACTGGACTCATTACTGATTCACTCACTGATTAATTCAGTTCCTTCAGCTCAATGATTCAAAGAACCACAGTAATGAGTCAGTGAGAGAAGGTTCCGAGTACAGCATCAGCTCCTGAGTCCTGACTCTTCACTCTGATTCACTGATTTATTCAGTTCCAGTCTCTCTGCTACTGGTAACTGTGTGGATGTAGAGACTGAGCGTAGCCGGATTAGCAGCCTGGCATGGACTCCCCCCCCCCCCCAGGCCGCCTTTTATTCAGTGATTTAGGGCTGGGCTAGTGTCTGGTGTATTCAGGTTTGTTGTTGTACAGCAATGTGAAACACTAGGCTAGCTGATAAAAGTGCAATTAGAGGACAGGCAAACTGGTAAATATACACAGCATGATGCAGAGCTTGCCTGAAGGGTCTGTGGGAAAACATCTGTCTTGTCTCTTCCCATTGTTATAATGACTGCATGTGCAGATAAGGTGTTAAACAGGTTGAAAAGTTTTGACAGTCCCTAGACTCCAGGAGGGCTGCTTTCTGACTTGTGTGGGAGACTGGCAGGGACAGCAATCCTATTACTGGCAACTAGTCTCTGTCTCTGTGTAATGTGGGACTGCAATACAGATTAGCTCTCTGCTCTATCTCAGGCTATTCTCAGTCTCACTCCACTCCTCCTATCTCTGGGCTAGTGCACGACAAAAATCGCAATAGCAATCGCTAGCAATTTGCAAATGCGACTTCATAATTTGGGCTGAGGCTGCCATGATAACGGGCCTCAAGTCTATGTTTCCCCACAGGCCAAAAGGTCCCAGTCCTCCCCTGGTAGCAGCATAGTGTGTGTGTATAGTGTATATCTACTGTGTGCTGTGTGTGTATAGTGTGTGTGTACGTGTATAGTGTGTGTGTGTGTGTGTGTGTACTGTGTGTGTGTACTGTGTGTGTGTGTGTGTACTGTGTACAGTGTGTGTGTTGTGTGTACTGTTTGCGTGTGTGTGTGTGTGTGTGTTTGTGTGAGTGCATGCCGCGATAAGTATATTTTATGGTGAAACGCTCTGCTGCTTTACAACTATTTTCTGGTGAAACCATGCCGCAATAAGTGTACTTTCTGGTGAAACGCTGCTGTTTTATAATTTTCGGGGGTCTTGGGGGTGGGGTTCATCACAGGGGTGGTGTTCACCACGGGGGTGCGGGGTATGGGGCTGGGGGGAAATCATCGCGCCACAGGATTTCTCGCCTGGAGTGACAAAATGGCTAGAGATGCCCCTGATTACTGGGCCTGCCTAACCAGCCCAAATCACATAATCATGTATCTTGTACCCTCTCCCTTCTATAGTGTATTCTACATGATTGTGTGCTCCTTTCCTATGACCACCTCGTACTTGTATTACTGGACCTACCTAGCTAGCCCATATCGCATGATCATGTATCTTGTACCCTCTCCCTTCCCTAGTGTATTCTACATGATCATGTGCTCCTTTCCTATGAAAGCCTCATACTTGTATTACTGGACCTACCTAACCAGTCCATATCACATGATCATGTATCTTGTACCCTCTCCCTTCCCTAGTGTATTCTACATGATCGTGTGTTCCTTTCCTATGACTGCCTGTACTTGTATTACTGGACCTACCTAACCAGCCCAAATCACATGATCATGTATCTTGTACCCTCTCCCTTCCCTAGTGTATTCTACATGATCAGTGCTCCTTTCCTATGACAGCCTAAAAGACAAAAGACAAAGACAAACACTTATATAGCGCTTTTCTCCTGTCGGACTCAAAGCGCCAGAGCTGCAGCCACTAGGACGCACTCTATAGGCAGTAGCAGTGTTAGGGAGACTTGCCTAAGGTCTCCTGCTGAATAGGTGCTGGCTTACTGAACAGGCAGAGCTGAGATTCAAACCCTGGTCTCCCATGTCAGAGGCAGAGCCCGTAACCATTACACTATCCAGCCTAATGCTTGTATTACTGGACCTACCTAACCAGCCAATGGGAATAAGTTAATTACTTGAGCAAGTTGCGTGTAACTTAGAAATAACTGCCCCTACCATTCTTAGTAAGATCTATTGTTTTATTAGCAGTAACCAACGCCTTTGCTCCTCCTCCTTTCATCAGGTGGTGCAGTAAATCCAGCCGTTTTACCTACCTGTTCACTGCATAGCATGTAAAAATGTACAATTTAAAAGTTTTACCAACTGACTTCGGGGAAAAAAATTACATCTATAGGTTAATCAGTGGGGAAGCTAATGAGCTTAAAACCAATGCAAACTGAAGTTGCATTGTATCACGCCAAAACACTTTAACCACTTCCCCTCCCCCGGCACGAGTATCTATGTCCCTGTTTACCTTGCAGGGACATAGATACTCCTGCCTCCCTGCTGCGCGCTCCTGCTTAACCCCCCCCTCCCCGCACGCTCCTGCGCTCATTACCGCCACTGATTGTTAGCTGTGTGATCGATGAATGGGAACACAGTTCCCATTCCTTAATTTAAGTCCCCGTGTGAATGACCGCAGCTATCTATGAGATGGCGCCGTCATTGACAAGACCCGACCTTACATGTCCACACATTGCTTGCTCTTTGTGTAGTAATACTACGCATCGAGAAGTTCTACCTGAGGTCATCTTGTGGCCAAATAGTAATACACACAATTTTTTAAATAAAAACACCATTTTTACTTGTTAAATTAACCCCTTACCTCCCACACTCCCCAATATTTACCTTTTTTTTTTTTTTTTGTAAAAAATAAATAAACAATTAAAAAAAAAATAATCATAAATAGTTACCTTAGGGACTGAACTTTTTTAATATGTATAGCAGGAGAACAGAGGCACCAGCAGGATAAAAATGGATAATACCTTTAAAATTTGCTGGGAGGAAGTGGTGGACTTACCTCCATAAAGCAGACATGGAAGACTGTCTGAATAGTAGCAATGACATTTATTATATAGTACCCCAAAAAGTGCAGTGCAACGCGTTTCGCAGGCCCAGCCCGCTTCATCAGACAATAAACGTGGGGACAAAACAGAATTTCAGCAATATCAGGTATAGCGCCTCAGGCAATACATGTGATTGCTACTATTCAGACAGTCTTTCATGTCTGCTTTATGGAGGTAAGTCCACCACTTCCTCCAAGCAAATTTTAAAGTTTTTATCCACTTTTATCCTGCTGGCGCCTCTGTTCTCTTACTGCTATACCGTGTCCACCCCTGGTGGAGGGATGATCTACACCCTTTCACATCTACAGAGAGCGACTTCTTATCCCTGAGTGAGGACAGGTCTAATCTCCTCACCTGCCTATACAGTGGTTTCCTGAGTGGTAACCCACGCTTGTGAGTATACTCTTCTCACTGATTATCCTTCCTTTATTTTTGCATAACATACTACACTATATTGGGCTCTCGGTTTCTCTAATTTTTTTAATACAGTATGTATGTCAAGATTGTATATATCTGTTAATTTTGAAACTGTGGGCTTGTAAATAGTGACAGACGCAAAACTGAAAACAATGTACCTTTATTTCCAAATAAAATATTGGTGCCATACATTGTACTAGGGAAAAAATGTAATGCTGCAATAACCGAGACAAAGGGGTAAATAAAATGTGTGGGTTTTAATACGGTAGCATGTATTATTTTAAAACTGTAATGGTTGAAAACAGAAATAAATTTTTTCCATTTTTTTTCTTATATTTTCTGTTAAAACACATTTGGAATAAAATAATTCGTAGCAAAAAGTACACCCCAAAGAAAGCCTAATTGGTCTAAAAAAAAAAAAAAAAAAAGAAAAGATTGTTTAGTTGTGATAAGTAGTAATAACGTTATAGGCAAATTAATGTAAGGAGCGCTATTGCTCTGTTTTTTTTAGGGGGAAAAAGCTTGGAGGTGAAGTGGTTAAAATGGACTACAAGGTCTTCTTTTTTTTTCATAATGTCACTAGTGTCACTGGCATTTATAACAATAGGATGATAGCATGTTTGAGCACTGGACTAGTACTGACTAGGTCAGCACTGCCCACGCTGCTTACGTAGCTATTTTCTATAAGCAGAAGGTGAGGCCTGATCTTCACTGCTACAGAGGATCAGCCCATAATAGGCAGGAGTGCAGCACTTCCTCTGCCTCTGGTGCTTCTCACAGAGACTCATGGAAGATAGTGCAGCCTAATATTAACCCAGGCTTGGGGCAAAAAAATCATGCTGCTAGCAATAATCCCAAGCCTGGGGCGGGGTTACTGCAGAGAACGCAGCGGAGTGGCATTCAAAACTCACTTCCCAGGCAACCAGACAACCTCCTTTGTGTCCTCCAAAGATTCCTCAGGTTAGATTGCCATCTGTTGTATAAAATGCAGCACTGACCTAGATTCCAGGGGGAGGGAATTCTGGGGGAGGGCTGCTTATACTGGAGGGGGTTATCTCTTGAATATATGATTTGTTCTATTTGCATTGCTTTAATACCTTAAATAAAACCTGTAACTTAAAAAAGTTCCCCTGGGGGGTACTAACCTCGGGTGGGGGAAGCCTCTGGATTCTATTGACGCTCTCCCCGTCCTCCTGTGTCCCACGGCGGTCTCGCTGTGCCCCTCCGACCAGCAGGGATGTAAATATTTACCTTCCCGGGTCCATCGCAGGCGTAGTATCTTCTCTCCGCTTGGGGAGATAGGCAGAAATAGCCGATCGCTGTCAGTCCACTCTACTGTGCAGGCGTAAGTCTCCTGCAAGTCTCCTGCACCTGCGTAGTAGAGCGGACCCGACAGAGAAGGATAAATAAATCAGCACTTATCAGCGCTTGCCAGGCTTGTCGAGGGAGGATTCCGGGACACTTCGGGGGAGCCAGCGCTGGACTGCCTACAGCTACAGGGGTGGGGGAAGATTCATTGGGACAATGAGACTTCCCCCTCCCGAGGTGAGTACCCCCCAGGGGACTTTTTTTTTAAAATAGGTTCTCTTTTAAATCCAGCACTAAGCAAAATGCCAAAGAGTTTAATCTATGGTAGAACCTAATCTTATGCATTAATGACAATAATTATCTTCCATGTTCAGTCTTATTCGTTGAGTTCATTCAACTGAAGAACAACTACACCGAATATTCTCGCTAATGTTGCTGAATTATGATGAATATACTATGAATATGATATAGAATATAGATGAATATGAATATAGTAATTATTTTCTCTTGTTGTCTCTATGATAGTTTTACAGCCTTTGAGTAGCACGAGTCCTGCGATTGCTGGATCTGTATCGGCTGTGATTGTTCTGCTCGTTGTCGTGATTCTGGTGATATTCTGGAGGCGTCACTCATCCCGGTATGGACCTATTCTGTGTTTAGTGAAGATTATTTTTAGGTGTAAAATTAATTCTACAGATGTACAAAATAGACTTTTTTTCTTTCAAAGAATTTTTATTTAGCTCTTTAAAAAAATTTTTTTACAACCATTTGGAAAGAAAACAATATGAAACAACACAATAGGATTTTGAAATAAAAATCCCCCCCCCCCCCCCCATTCCTTCTTAGTAAAGAAAACTCAAGACAACATTGAAGCAGGAAGGTATCTCAGGAACAAAAAGTGTTGCTCTAGGGAACAAACAGTGATCAGTGCACTGTGTACACAGCCTAACGTTTTCCCACTTAAGTTTTTTATGTTTGAGTGCCCTTTAAGACCCTCCAATAAAATAGATTCTTTAACTAGCTATACATGAAGGATGTGAAAGTGTGGCCTCTGGTATTGCTCCTCTAAGGCCAATCAATAGAAAACCCGTCACTCAGGCTCGGTTCACACTGCTATTTGTGAGCCAAATGGATCTGGTAAGCGGATCCGATCTCCGCTTCACTGGATCTGGATGGCTCTGTGCACACTTCCAAAATGGATCTGATCAATGATCAATCGGATCGGTTTTCACTTCGCTTGCCGGCAAATACACACCTAATGCTGTTTTTTTTCAGTTTTACATCCTTCAGTAATTACTAGCCTATAATTTAATAACATACCCTCTTGACATACATATTTTAAAAAAAATATTTCCTAAAGTCTGTAGGAGCAATTTTACAATTTGGCCACATTACTTCCTATTCGTGTATAAGTACGCTAAATAGTAAGTAATGCGTCGCAGTGTTACTTCGGAAATGACGCAGGCATTTCATTGATGCCTTCGATCACGTCAACCTAGAGGGGAGATGAATGAATGGGAACTTTGAACATGGTGAACATTCATCTAACGATTGGCGGTGGGAGCGGTGGAAATGAGCCGGAGGCAGTGCCGCGGCACAATCAGAGAATGATCACTGTTTGTGAACAAAAACAGTGATCATTCTCAGTAGACATGCACAGATTTGCTCAGGAGACTTCTGTTCCCTGCCACCAATCCCCCCTGTTGCCGGGTCCTGTTGTGCCGCAACCGCACGGCCACGCACGCAGCCCCACACATTGCATGGATGAGAGTCTCGAGTCCCTGCAGCTGCGGACGTGAGACTCACATCCATGCAGCAGTAATGGTTAAAGGGAATTGTCAGGAACCGGCCTGCGGCACGCCTGCATATACGGTTCCCGACTGCAGGTTTGACCAGATCAAGCGGGAGCAGCCTTATTCAAGCTACAAACAAGGCTGGGATCCCTCAAACGCTCCTTACTGACACCACTAGCTGTTGCTAGACACGTCCACTCGGCTGTCGAGTGCTCTGCACGCAGTCCGCGCTTTCGTATTCGGGGCAGCTTTGCGCTTTAGGCCGAATACGGGAATGCCACGCACCCACACACACACACAGTACAGTTGTACAGTAACACTGCACAATCAGGCACTGACTTATAATGCAAGTTACACTGTAGTGCAGCAAAACCACTAACAGTCGTTCCGAATGATACTGTTAGCCACTCTGCTGTCAAGCGCAAAAGTGCCCCGTACACACAATGCAATTACAATCTCATACGGTAGGGTTGCTCAAACGTACAATCAGGCATGAACTTATACACAGTTACACTTCAGTCTCTTCTAGGCTATGAGTGTTAATTTAGTACAGCAGAAGTCAAACTTATTAAGTAACGATTTAATATTCCAGGAAAAAAGTGGACAAATGCTGAAAATAATATATACAAAAGATGTACAAAAAACAAAGTAAAAAAAGTTACAAAGTAAAAGTAACAAGGATAAACGGTACAACGATACACACAAGGATATTTGCATAAAAATAAAAATGGGATAACGTTACCAGCATATCGATCTGAACGTTGTTTGCGGGAGGACGCAACTTCTGGTCAGGAACCAGGTTAGTCCTAGCGTTGTGCTATCTCCAAAGACTACAAGTTGTGACTGTCCTAGTTTCTGTTTTATAGTCCCAAGTGTTGCCCGGGCAAAGGATGTTTCATCCCACAATCTAATGCAATTTCCCAGACTGTAACAGGCAAACTTCAAAGCTTTTCCTGTCACACTTTGCAGACTTCAAAGCAATTCTGTGTTAGTTTTGGATCTTTCAGAGATTTCAAAACACTTCAATAAAATCCAATTTGCACAGGCAACTATAGTCTAGTCCATACATCAAAAGATTGTATTTTGGTCACAGGTAGCCGTTTGCATGTAATTACCTGTAACCAGACACAGACAATCACATCTGAGATCGTATGCTATTGTTCCCCCTCAAATGCAAATGTACTACAGGAGAATAAATTAGCAGCATCCAACTTCCAGAGGAACTGACTACAAAAGCTCAAAGTACTTCATTCTGCCATAAAAACAAACCCAGCTTTCCCCAAAGCCAGAATGGCTGTAGCTGACATCACATATAATACAGTCAGAAAAATGAAAAATATGCTTCTGTATTATCCCAACATCCTAACTAGCTGCTATATCATGACAGGAATCTGAAGTGAAAATGATTTGTATGTATAGTACAGCTAAGAAATAGAACATTTGTAGCACAGATATAAGTCTAATATTGTTTCCAGTACAGGAAGAGTTAAGAAACTTCAGCTGTTATCTATGTAAAAGAGACTCTCTGAGCTCTCCAACCCACTGGGTTGCTGTTTTCTGGAGCACTTATCTTAATCTGTCCCTGACTGTTTCTTTGATGTATAAGATTTTAACTGCAGGGAAATTGAAAGGGTCACTCATTAGCTCTACTTGTATTATAGTTTGAAATACAGAGTGTGGTTTGTAATTGCAAATATGACAGAATTATGCAATGTTATAAAAAAGCTATATATCTAAACATTCAAATTAGACTATTATCTTTGCTACTAATGATCTATTAATTGTCAGTATGACACATGCAAATCATTACATCATGAGTGTTTTTTTTCACTTCAGTGTCACTTTAAGTTCTACGTTTCAGTTAAGAAAATAGTTGTTTTTGTTTCACTTATTTTCCCATATTAACTCATTTGCTATATCCAAAACTGGACTTCATTAGTACAGCAAATTACGTGGCTACCTAATACTGCATTTGCACTCATGCATTTTTGTGCACACACTTTCACATACACCTTGTGAGTACATATACAAGTTACTTCATACGCATCTTGAACAGTGCAAATAATGCCAATGGAAAAAGTAAGAGAATAAAGTGAGGCAAGTCTCCCGAGGCTGAGGGGGACGCACCAGATTGTGTGAAGACCGCATTGGAAATTGGGGCATAGGACCTGGTAGGAAGCCAAGAGATTCATCAGGCCTTACAATGCACCTCATCATCCTCAAAACATTTGTCCTTTCTCTTTGGGTGTAGAGCAGAATGCAGAAGGAAGGTGTCTAAATGACATATGCTTCTGTTTTAGAAGCAGCATCCGAGTAACCAACTAAATTGGCCTAAATAGTTTGTCATGCTTTATTTTTTTCTTTTCTTCATCAAACTACTTTCTAACTTGTATGTTTTTGACCTTTTAATAAATGTGAGTAAACAGAAATACACTTGTTTTATCATCTCCATTCAGAACTAGAGTTGGGCCGAACCTCCGATTTTAGGTTCGCGAACCGGGTTCGCGAACTTCCGCGGAAGGTTCGGTTCGCGTTAAAGTTCGCGAACCGCAATAGACTTCAATGGGGAGGCGAACTTTGAAAAAAAAAAATTATGCTGGCCACAAAAGTGATGGAAAAGATGTTTCAAGGGGTCTAACACCTGGAGGGGGGCACGGCGGAGTGGGATACACGCCAAAAGTCCCCGGGAAAAATCTGGATGTGACGCAAAGCAGCGTTTTAAGGGCAGAAATCACATTGAATGCTAAATGACAGGCCTAAAGTGCTTTAAAACATCTTGCATGTGTATACATCAATCAGGGAGTGTAATTAAGGTACTGCTTCACACTGACACACCAAACTCACCGTGTAACGCACCGCAAACAGCTGTTTGTGTAGTGACGGCAGTGGCGGGTTCACTGAACAGAACAGGTATGCAGTGGCGGGTTCACTGAGCAGTACAGGTATGCAGTGGCAGGTTCACTGAACAGGTATGCAGTGGTGGGTTCACTGAACAGGTATGCAGTGGTGGGTTCACAGAACAGGTATGCAGTGGCAGGTTCACTGAACAGGTATGCAGTGGTGGGTTCACAGAACAGGTATGCAGTGGCAGGTTCACTGAACAGGTATGCAGTGGTGGGTTCACAGAACAGGTATGCAGTGGCAGGTTCACTGAACAGGTATGCAGTGGTGGGTTCACAGAACAGGTATGCAGTGGTGGGTTCACAGAACAGGTATGCAGTGGCAGGTTCACTGAACAGGTATGCAGTGGTGGGTTCACAGAACAGGTATGCAGTGGTGGGTTCACAGAACAGGTATGCAGTGGTGGGTTCACAGAACAGGTATGCAGTGGTGGGTTCACAGAACAGGTATGCAGTGGTGGGTTCACAGAACAGGTATGCAGTGGCAGGTTCACTGAACAGGTATGCAGTGGTGGGTTCACAGAACAGGTATGCAGTGGCAGGTTCACTGAACAGGTATGCAGTGGTGGGTTCACAGAACAGGTATGCAGTGGCAGGTTCACTGAACAGGTATGCAGTGGTGGGTTCACAGAACAGGTATGCAGTGGCAGGTTCACTGAACAGGTATGCAGTGGTGGGTTCACAGAACAGGTATGCAGTGGTGGGTTCACAGAACAGGTATGCAGTGGTGGGTTCACAGAACAGGTATGCAGTGGCAGGTTCACTGAACAGGTATGCAGTGGTGGGTTCACAGAACAGGTATGCAGTGGCAGGTTCACTGAACAGGTATGCAGTGGTCTCACTGAACAGAACAGGTATGCAGCCAGGAACAAGCTAAGCCTAACTAATCTTTCCCTATGAGAGACAGTCTGCAGCAGCTCGCCCTACTCTCACTAATGCAGGCACACGAGTGACCGTAATGGCCGCCGCTGCCTGCCTTATATAAGGGGGGTGGGGCTCCATGGGGCTAGTGTAGCCTAATTGGCTACACCGGGCCTGCTGACTGTGATGTAGAGGGTCAAAGTTGACCCTCCATGGTGCATTATGGGGCGAACCGAACTTCCGCAAAGGTTCGCCTGCGGGACGCGAACGCGAACCACGGAAGTTCGCATGGAACCGTTCGCAGGCGAACCGTTCGGCCCAACTCTATTCAGAACTTATAAAGACTTCACACTTCATTTTCAGCCAGGTAGCATGTATAAATAAGTGCATAATGTGTGTCAAACTAGACTATTTGTGGTTTACAGTCAGTGAATTCATAGAACATGCATACGTCTTATTCATTAACTTCATTCATGAACTGATGAAGTGACTTCTAGAGGTCATGCGATGTCTACTCAAACACATACGTGTTCTATTGATTTTTATTCTGATAAAATACCATAGCTGGGATACATGGCAACCTTTACAGATGTCTGAATACCCAGAGATGCCTCAGGAAATGTCCCTCACCATGATGCTGGATCTGCCATGTTATTGCCAAAGGATTGTATTGACCATGCGCAATTCACGATAACTGTCCCATTTATTTCTTCACAGGAAACCAGTGAGGTCCTCTGACATCCCGCTAAAGGCTCCAGCTGGGCTGGGTAGGTGGGAAATTGGAGTTCTTCTTCGTAAGATATAGAGCTGAAGATAATGAGTGGTCAACCAATAAAGCAGCCAAGCTGTTTCACTGTAGAACTTCCTTTTTCATACACATAGTTAGATGTTGAAGGCTGAAGTCTGACAGACTGAGGCCTTACAGAGTTCTGATGTCTGATAAAGTGAGTCCTGAGGTCTGGTGGAGTGAGGTCTGAGGTCTGATAGATTGAGGTCATACAGAGTGAGTCCTGAGATCTGATGGAGTGATGTTTGAGGTCTGATAGACTGAGGTCTTACAGAGTTCTGATGTCTGATGGAGTGAGGTCTGAGGTATGATAGACTGAGGTCTTACAGAGCGAGTCCTGAGGTGTGATATAGTGAGGTCTGATGTTTGATAGACTGAGGTCTTATGGAATGAGTCCTGGGGTATGGTGGAGTGAGGGCTGAGGCCTTATAGACTGCGGTCTTACGGAATGAGTCCTGAGGTGTGATGGAGTGAGGTCTGATAGACTGATGTCTTACAGAGTGAGTCCTGAGGTGTGATAGAGTGAGGGCTGATAGACTGAGGCCTTGCAGAGTTCTGATGTCTGATAAAGTGAGTCCTGAGGTGTGATAGAGTGAGGGCTGAGGTGTGATAGACGGAGGTCTTACAGAGTGAGTCCTGAGGTATGATGGAGTGAGGGCTGAGGTGTGATAGACGGAGGTCTTACAGAGTGAGTCCTGAGGTGTGATAGAGTGAGGGCTGAGGTGTGATAGACGGAGGTCTTACAGAGTGAGTCCTGAGGTGTGATAGAGTGAGGGCTGAGGTGTGATAGACAGAGGTCTTACAGAGTGAGTCCTGAGGTGTGATAGTGTGAGGGCTGATAGACTGAGGTCTTACAGAGTTCTGATATGAGTCCTGAGGTATGATGGAGTGAGGGCTGAGATGTGATAGATGGAGGTCTTACAGAGTGAGTCCTGAGGTGTGATGGAGTGAGGTCTGATAGACTGAGGTCTTACAGAGTGAGTCCTGAGGTGTGATGGAGTGAGGTCTGATAGACTGAGGTCTTACAGAGTGAGTCCTGAGGTGTGATAGTGAGGTCTGATAGACTGAGGTCTTACAGAGTTCTGCTATCTGATGGAGTGAGGTCTGATAGACTGAGGTCTTACAGAGTGAGTCCTGAGGTGTGATAGAGTGAGGGCTGATAGACTGAGGCCTTGCAGAGTTCTGATGTCTGATAAAGTGAGTCCTGAGGTGTGATAGAGTGAGGGCTGAGGTGTGATAGACGGAGGTCTTACAGAGTGAGTCCTGAGGTATGATGGAGTGAGGGCTGAGGTGTGATAGACGGAGGTCTTACAGAGTGAGTCCTGAGGTGTGATAGAGTGAGGGCTGAGGTGTGATAGACGGAGGTCTTACAGAGTGAGTCCTGAGGTGTGATAGAGTGAGGGCTGAGGTGTGATAGACAGAGGTCTTACAGAGTGAGTCCTGAGGTGTGATAGTGTGAGGGCTGATAGACTGAGGTCTTACAGAGTTCTGATATGAGTCCTGAGGTATGATGGAGTGAGGGCTGAGATGTGATAGATGGAGGTCTTACAGAGTGAGTCCTGAGGTGTGATGGAGTGAGGTCTGATAGACTGAGGTCTTACAGAGTGAGTCCTGAGGTGTGATGGAGTGAGGTCTGATAGACTGAGGTCTTACAGAGTGAGTCCTGAGGTGTGATAGTGAGGTCTGATAGACTGAGGTCTTACAGAGTTCTGCTATCTGATGGAGTGAGGTCTGATAGACTGAGGTCTTACAGAGTGAGTCCTGAGGTGTGATAGAGTGAGGGCTGATAGACTGAGGCCTTGCAGAGTTCTGATGTCTGATAAAGTGAGTCCTGAGGTGTGATAGAGTGAGGGCTGAGGTGTGATAGACGGAGGTCTTACAGAGTGAGTCCTGAGGTATGATGGAGTGAGGGCTGAGGTGTGATAGACGGAGGTCTTACAGAGTGAGTCCTGAGGTGTGATAGAGTGAGGGCTGAGGTGTGATAGACGGAGGTCTTACAGAGTGAGTCCTGAGGTGTGATAGAGTGAGGGCTGAGGTGTGATAGACAGAGGTCTTACAGAGTGAGTCCTGAGGTGTGATAGTGTGAGGGCTGATAGACTGAGGTCTTACAGAGTTCTGATATGAGTCCTGAGGTATGATGGAGTGAGGGCTGAGATGTGATAGATGGAGGTCTTACAGAGTGAGTCCTGAGGTGTGATGGAGTGAGGTCTGATAGACTGAGGTCTTACAGAGTGAGTCCTGAGGTGTGATGGAGTGAGGTCTGATAGACTGAGGTCTTACAGAGTGAGTCCTGAGGTGTGATAGTGAGGTCTGATAGACTGAGGTCTTACAGAGTTCTGCTATCTGATGGAGTGAGGTCTGATAGACTGAGGTCTTACAGAGTGAGTCCTGAGGTGTGATAGAGTGAGGGCTGATAGACTGAGGCCTTGCAGAGTTCTGATGTCTGATAAAGTGAGTCCTGAGGTGTGATAGAGTGAGGGCTGAGGTGTGATAGACGGAGGTCTTACAGAGTGAGTCCTGAGGTATGATGGAGTGAGGGCTGAGGTGTGATAGACGGAGGTCTTACAGAGTGAGTCCTGAGGTGTGATAGTGTGAGGGCTGATAGACTGAGGTCTTACAGAGTTCTGATATGAGTCCTGAGGTATGATGGAGTGAGGGCTGAGATGTGATAGATGGAGGTCTTACAGAGTGAGTCCTGAGGTGTGATGGAGTGAGGTCTGATAGACTGAGGTCTTACAGAGTGAGTCCTGAGGTGTGATGGAGTGAGGTCTGATAGACTGAGGTCTTACAGAGTGAGTCCTGAGGTGTGATAGTGAGGTCTGATAGACTGAGGTCTTACAGAGTTCTGCTATCTGATGGAGTAAGGTCTGATAGACTGAGGTCTTACAGAGTGAGTCCTGAGGTGTGATAGAGTGAGGGCTGATAGACTGAGGCCTTGCAGAGTTCTGATGTCTGATAAAGTGAGTCCTGAGGTGTGATAGAGTGAGGGCTGAGGTGTGATAGACGGAGGTCTTACAGAGTGAGTCCTGAGGTATGATGGAGTGAGGGCTGAGGTGTGATAGACGGAGGTCTTACAGAGTGAGTCCTGAGGTGTGATAGTGTGAGGGCTGATAGACTGAGGTCTTACAGAGTTCTGATATGAGTCCTGAGGTATGATGGAGTGAGGGCTGAGATGTGATAGATGGAGGTCTTACAGAGTGAGTCCTGAGGTGTGATGGAGTGAGGTCTGATAGACTGAGGTCTTACAGAGTGAGTCCTGAGGTGTGATGGAGTGAGGTCTGATAGACTGAGGTCTTACAGAGTGAGTCCTGAGGTGTGATAGTGAGGTCTGATAGACTGAGGTCTTACAGAGTTCTGCTATCTGATGGAGTGAGGTCTGATAGACTGAGGTCTTACAGAGTTCTGATGTCTGATGGAGTGGGGTCTGATAGATTGAGGTCTTACAGAGCGAGTCCCGAGGTGTGATATAGTGAGGTCTGATGTTTGATAGACTGAGGTCTTACAGAATGAGTCCTGGGGTATGGTGAAGTGAGGTCTGAGGTCTGATAGATGGAGGTCTTACAGAGTGAGTCCTGAGGTCTGATGGAGTGAGGTCTGATAGACTGATGTCTTACAGAGTAAGTCCTGAGGTCTGATGGAGTGAAAGGCTGAGGTCTTACAGTGTATGTGCTGAGGTC
The DNA here is from genome assembly GCF_040937935.1 of Hyperolius riggenbachi. Classification (NCBI taxonomy): domain Eukaryota; kingdom Metazoa; phylum Chordata; class Amphibia; order Anura; family Hyperoliidae; genus Hyperolius; species Hyperolius riggenbachi. The sequence goes on from NC_090646.1 coordinate 678,413,620, forward strand.
TGATGGAGTGAGGGCTGAGGTCTAACTGACACAAAACAGCTGCATTAGTAACCACAAGCATGGTGGAAGGAGGAGGAGATATGAAATATATATTATAAATATTTCACTAATTACAGCAAGCCTTATAGCGGGGATTCTGAGAAATGTCCCTACATTAGATATTGTATTGGAATAAGCAATAGTAATAGTAATAGTAGTAGTAGTATCTTGTTTACATACTATTGTATTCTATGGTTGGAGGGAGGGGGAGAAGGGGGCATAAGGCTAAATTATTTCTGAGCGCCACTGAAACCCAATGGGGGAATATTTTTAAAGGGGGAAACACTTGTAAGGAGGGCCACAGGGCCTGAATCATAGGGAGACGCTGCACCAGGTTAAAGATATAACATATTATAAAGGGGCACATTAGTTGAAGAAGGCACAAACGTACACTTGTTATAATGAGCACACATTTTAGATAGGAGTAATGGCTGCTGCATTTGTCATTTAAGGGGTCATGGCCGCTGCATTTGTCACCAAGGGCTCGTAGCTGCTGTCCCAAGTGATAAACGCAGTAGCTGAGAGCCCTGGAGGACAAGATGTGTCAGACTTTTCTTTCTGTAAGCAATGTTGCTAGCACACCGGGTGCTTCTCTGTTAGGTGTCAAACATTTGCTGCAAGAATAACACTGATAATGATCAAAGCTGCCCTCACATGTGATAATGAATAAGAAAAACTGTATTTAACACTTTATTAGAATGAGTTTTGTGTGACAGTCAGAAGGGTTCTCTCTACCAGTCAGAGAGCTGCTCATGGGGAGAGGGGTCTTCAGTTTCTTTACATAGCACCTGTATGTTCATTTGATATGATATGAGTCATTTTTCCATATAGTTTTTAATAATAATATTGTGCTCTTGTATGTGGCAGACAGTACAAAGTTACTCACTCTTCCATGGAAGAAGAAAGACATCTCCGTCCGTCATTTCCTGGCGGTTGTGAAAAATTTCCATATGAAGGAAACACAGGACTATGTTGAAGATAATGAGGAGAAAAATTCCAATATTTCACCTGTTGGACGGTACCTGGAATACACAGTAAGGAGATAAAGAATTAGATTTATCAGTCGATAACTCTTTGTCCACTTTGACAAAGGCTGTTGCCATTGAGTGAATATTATTATTATTATCATTATTATCAATAATAATAATAATAATAATTGTATTTATAAAGCGCCAACATATTACGCAGCGCTGGACAATAAATATATACAATAATACAAGGATGACAGACATAACAAGGTTATACAACATAGAACAAAGTTATACATGCAAATTGTACAAAATACATGATCATGCAATATGGGCTGGTTAGGTAGTTCCAGTAATACAAGTACGAGGCAGTCATAGGAAAGGAACACACAATCATGTAGAATACACTAGGGAAAGGGAGAGGGTACAAGATACATGATCATGTGATTTGGGCTGGTTAGGCAGGCCTAGTAATACAAGTATGAGGCTGTCATAGGAAAGGAGCACACAATCATGTAGAATACACTAGGGAAGGGAGAGGGTACAAGATACATGATCATGTGATTTGGGCTGGTTAGGCAGGCCTAGTAATACAAGTATGAGGCTGTCATAGGAAAGGAGCACATGATCATGTAGAATACACTAGGGAAGGGAGAGGGTACAAGATACATGATCATGCGATATGGGCTGGTTAGGTAGGCCCAGTAATACAAGTACGAGGCAGTCATAAGAAAGGAGCACACAATCATGTAGAATACACTAGGGAATGGAGAGGGTACAAGATACATGATCATGTGATTTGGGATGGTTAGGTAGGCCCAGTAATACAAGTACGAGGCAGTCATAGGAAAGGAGCACACACTCATGTAGAATACACTAGGGAATGGAGAGGGTACAAGATACCTGATCATGTGATTTGGGCTGGTTAGGCAGGTCCAGTAATACAAGTACGAGGCAGTCATAGGAAAGGAGCACATTATCATGTAGAATACACTAGGGAAGGGAGAGGATACAAGATACATGATCATGTGATTTGGGCTGGTTAGGCAAGTCCAGTAATACAAGTACGAGGCTGTCATAGGAAAGGAGCACACGATCCTGTAGGATACACTATTGGAGGGAGAGGGTACAAGATACATGATCATGTGATTTGGGCAGGTTAGGTAGGTCCTGTAATACAAGTACGAAGCTGTCATAGGAAAGGAGCACACGATTATGTAGAATACACTAGGGAAGGGAGAGGGTACAAGATACATGATCATGTGATTTGGGCTGGTTAGGTAGGTCCAGTAATACAAGTACAGGCAGTCATAGGAAAGGAGCACACGGTCATGTAGAATACACTAGGGAAGGGAGAGGGTACAAGATGCATGATCATGTGATTTGGGCTGGTTAGGTAGGGCCAGTAATACAAGTACAGGCTGTCATAGGACAGGAGCACACCATCATGTAGAATACACTAGGGAAGGGAGAGGGTACAAGATGCATGATCATGTGATTTGGGCTGGTTAGGTAGGTCCAGTAATACAAGCAGAGGCTGTCATAGGAAAGGAGCACATTATCATGTAGAATACACTAGGGAAGGGAGAGGGTACAAGATACATGATCATGTGATTTGGGCTGGTTAGGCAGGCCCAGTAATACAAGTACGAGGCTGTCATAGGAAAGGAGCACACCATCATGTAGAATACACTAGGGAAGGGAGAGGGTACAAGATACATGATCATGTGATTTGGGCTGGTTAGGCAGGCCCAGTAATACAAGTACGAGGCTGTCATAGGAAAGGAGCACACGATCATGTAGAATACACTAGGGAAGGGAAAGGGTACAGGATACATGATAATCTGATTTGGGCTGGTTAGGCAGGCCCAGTAATACAAGTACGAGGCTGTCATAGGAAAGGAGCACACGATCATGTAGAATACACTAGGGAAAGGAGGACCCTGCCAGAGGCTTACAATCTAAAGGGGTGGGGTGGAAACACTAGGTGGGGCTGTGAAATAAATATTCAGTAACGTACTGTGTGGTAGGGGGTGGGTAGGCCATCAAATAGGGCAGAAGTCAGACTGAAGGTGATTGTGTTGGTGTTGAGCTGACAAAATAAGTCAGTGAAATGAGTGAACATGTTGCTCAAGTAGTGTGGAGAAAAAAGAAGAAGAGAGATGGGCCTGTAGTTGGGGAGGGCAGTGGAGTTTACAAAACACCCACTTTTGCATAGCCCTGGTTGTTAGCTTTTCACGATGGAGACATTTGTGGCCTTTTTCAGATGTCCTGACTCTTCTGGGGCTATGCACAAAAAAAATGGCTTGCAAACAAAGGCATAGGCTTGAGAATAATGGATTGTTGTGCATCCAGTTTGTTATCAAATGCATAGTCCCTCTTTTGGAGAGACTGTCCCTCTGTGGGAGGCCTGTCCCTCTGTCCCTCTTTCCTCCTCATTTGTCCCTCTTTCTATGTAAATATATATATTTCTCTACTAAAAATGTGTTTCATTGACTCTAAACTTAATTCCCAACCATTACATTATTTACTACTCATTTTAAGATGTTACTATGAAGGAAAATGAACCAGTGTGGTTCGAATTATAAAACAACATATTTTTCTCATGAAATCTTTATGGTATGCGTGAATAGGGGTGTGTCGAAGGGCGTGGTCAGGGGTGTGGCAGGGGCATGGCTTAAGTGTCCCTCTTTCTCAACTCAACTCAAAGTTGGGAGGAATGCAAATGACACATATGTGACCTCATTTTAATCATAACGAGTTGTAGAATAAGTGTTGATGTGTCTTATAGCTTGCACCCCTGTCACATAAAAAATATATAGGGACAAACTCAATCCATCATTCAAAAAAAAAAACAATGAATGTCATTTTAAAAACTATGATCAAACTAAGTCCGTTAGCTTAGGGGAATGAAGAGCTGCAATGTGAAAATTCTTCTCGTCCATAATGTGAAAACAACCAATTAGCTGAAAGAAGCGTGAATATGAGTAGGTTGTGGTCAAATAGTGTGAATGGGGAGTTTATGAAGTTGAATAGGGAACTGCAGTATGTGGGTATTAACATAAATCACAGTGGAGGACCACTGAGGGCAAGGGAGGTGGAGAGTGACAGGAAGCAAAAGAATTTTCGGTGTCAATGGGGATAATAAAGTCTCTAGTAATCAGGGCCGGATTTGTACTCTTTACCTCCCAAGGCTACTGTCACCAGCCTCCCCCCTTTCAGTATAGGTAGTAAGATTACCCCTCAATGCAAATGTGCACAGAGAGCAGGCAGCTAGCAGTAGAATGCCGCCGTCAGGCACTCGCCTGATCTCCCTGCATTGCAGCATTTGCAAGCTTGAAAATGCTGCACCAGTTAGCCTGCTGCTTTGGTGCCCTTGCTCCTGTGGTGCCCTAGGTCATGGCCTAAATCCGGCCCTGCTAGTAATAACTGAGAGAATGTCAGTGGACAGGAGGGCAAGGTATGAACTGACATGGCTCTGTGGGTAAAATTTGATACAATTAATTTAACTTTGCCTTTTTTTTTTTGCATGTTTTTTTTTAGTTGGGGTTGGCTTTTAGTCCTCTACAAAATACCTTAAAGGACAACTGAAGTGAGGGGGATATGGAGGCTGCCATATTTGTTTCCTTTTAAAAAATACCAGTTGCCTGGTTATCCTGCTGATCCTCTGCCTCTAATACTTTCAGTCATAGCCCCTGAACAAGCATGCAGTATATCAGGTGTTTCTGACATGAATGTCAGATCTGACAAGATTAGCTGCATGCTTGTTTCTGGTGTTACTCGGCCACTACTGCAGCCAAATAGACCAGCAGGGCTGCCAGGCAACCGGTATTGTTTAAAAGAAAATAAATATGGCAGCCTCCATGTTCTCCTCACTTCAGTTGCCCTTTAAAGTGGAGCTGAACTCTTGCACAGGACAGAAGGAAAACACAGAGAAATGCACCCTGTATGTATTTAGAGAGTTTAGCCTGTCTACTTCCCCCTCATCTGTGACTAATCACAAGCTGTAATTTTATCTCTCAGCTGTGTCAGCTGGCTGCCATGATAAACACATAAGCTAATTGGTAAACGCAGGATGTTAACCCTATGTCTGCTTCCATGAAAGCAGGAAGTTGATACACTGCAGATTTATTGCAGGAGTTGTATCAGCTGTAACAAAGAAATGTTTTCCTTTAAAGGTTATTATGCTGCTGCTTATCTCTCAGAGCAGAGAGGAAGTTCTGAGTTCAGGTCCGCTTTAAGGGAGCCATTAAGATTTTAGGGATCTTGTCCTGGTGTTTTCTATTCATGGTTACTGGCAGCAGTATTGGTCTGCCTCTGAGTAATGTCTGTACTGTATCCTCATGCAGGAATTCCCATCCGGCCTGGTGCACCCCTGTACTGTGGCCCAGTCTGAGGAAAACCAGCCGAAAAATCGCTACAGAAAGGTTCTGCCGTGTGAGTACCGCCATATATCACGTTATGTGCGCTCACTCACAACACGTTCATGAAAGTACATCTCCAATTATGAAGCCATGTTGCAGTGCAGGTCTATACGCACCTCACCTCACCCCTCAACACTGCGGAACTATATCTCATAAGCACAAATTCAGCAAATACCAGGATTTTGGGGGCTCCTCAGAGTGATCATGTGATCCATAACACTCCTTTTCCTTGTCCAGTGACTGGTGAGCTCACTCCCTCATGGCACTCATTTGGGGCCCGTCATCAGAACTCTGTTCCCCCCACCCTGTTGTCCTTCATGCATACTCCCATTCAACCCCATGAAATGTAAGAGGGGTAGATGGCAGCTTAGCCACCCCATCCTCTGGAGTCCTGATTGGGAGAGGTGGTCAGTGACAGCTGGACCACACCATCCTCTGGAGTCCTAATAGGGAGGGGTGGTAATTGTAAGATTGGCTACACCCTTCTCTTAATATGGAGGGGTGGTCAGTGGCAGCTTGGCGACACCATTCTCTGGAGTTCTGATAGGAGCAGTGGTAAGTAGCGAATTAGCAACATCATCCTCTGGAGTGGTCAGTAGTGATCAGTAGCAGATTGGACATACCTCCTCTGAAGTGTGTTAGGAAGGGGTGGTCAGTGCAAGCTCGACAACACCATCCTCTGGAGAACTGATAGGGAGGGGTGGTCAGTAGCAGATTAGTTACACCATCCTTTGGAGTCTTGATAAGGAGGAGTTGTCAGTGGCAGCTCTGCTACACATTCTCTGAAGTTCTGATATGGAGGGGTGGTCAGTGGAAGCTCAGCCATAACATCGTCTGAAATCTTGATAGGAAGGCGTGGTTAGTGGCAGTTCAGCCACACTATCCTCTGGACTCCTGACACGGAGGGAAGCTCTGCTACACCATCCTCTTAAGTTCTGATGCTAAGGGGTGGTCAGTGGCAGTTTGGCCGCCTCATCTGAATTCTGAACAGAAGCATGGTGAGTGGTGAAGATGGCCATTAGTGTGATCAGGAGTACCAATATTTCTGTATTTGTTGCTCTGTCTGCTGCCTGTTTTGTTGCTCATTATACGTGTTACTGGGCAGACCATTATTTGCTTCTCTCTTGGCTGCAGATGATGAGTCTCGGGTGAAGCTGAGGTCCAGTCCTTCTGGATCAGATTATATAAATGCCTCCTACATTCATGCAAGTATTTGGCTCCACTTGGGGTTATTATATGCCTACATAAGCCTACATGCTGAACAATAATATATTTATCTAATCATGTCTTATGTCTTCTCTTCCAGGGCTATAAGGTGCAGAAATCTTACATAGCAACACAAGGTGAGTAACAAGGATTTTTACCAGGATCAAGTTTATGGAACCCAAAGAGCCAGGTTTATGGAAAACCCGAGGCACATATACATATACATATACTATGGGCCCAACATAAGACAAGTACTGTGGGCATGATTTCCTAAAGCTGCACTACAGTAGGTAGCAATGTCTTAGCATTGTGTAAGGAGATAGAAGTGTGGTGTGCTGGCACAGGCTCCACACTTGGCACTTCAGACAGCACATTGGCCAATCACAAACTGACTCCCACGTATCGCTGTTCTCCTGACAATGGCTGAAGTGTTTCCAACTAGTTAGTGGTAAGGGCACTACTTTTGCATGCCAAGACATGCAGGGATGCCATAAAACGCTAGCATTTCTGCAACATCTTTTTCAGAGATGTAGATAAAACATTTCTGCAAGCTTGGAAAAATCTTACTTTTTTATACAAAGCCAATGGCATGCTCCCACCAGAAGCCTTGCTAAACACCTTATCCCCATACAGGAATGAATGGCAGGGTGGCCAGAAAATTCAACTAAATTCCACTACTTTGAATTCAATCACAGTGATTTGTTTTGGTGCAAATGATTGGACCAATAGGAAGCCTCGTCAGGGAATTCAAACATGTCCCTTAGTGTTGTGACGAGGGGTGGTAGTTGAGTAAGTGGGGCTCTAGAGGCACAACTTTTGTTCTCTAGTGTTCCTCACTGTTCCCACACTCAGCAGAACCTTACTAAATGAGTCCCAATGTGCAATGTATCATAGAGAACTAAAGGCGACTCTGAACACTTCCAGATTCTTTTATCTCACATTTTCTCTCTGTATATACATTTATCAACCTTTTTGCTATTAGAATTTTCCTTTTTGGGTATAGGTTGCCTTTTCTTGATCCCTATAGCTTAAAGCTAATGGGAACCGGGTTTAAAAAAAAAAAAGTCAGATACTCACCTAAGGAGAAGGAGGCTCTGGGTCCCATAGAGCACACCCTTTCCTCTCCCGGTGCCCGCTGCTGTCCTGGCTCCCCCGTAGCGGTATTCGACCGTTTCGGTCAAATACCGCTGTCTCCCGGCCGAAGGGAGGCTTCGGAGATGCTTTGGGAGCCCGAGTGCTCCCGAAGACGGGCCGCTCTACACTGCGCATGCCTGTAGACAGGCGTGTGCTTCCGAAGTCCCCTCGGTGTGGGACAAGAACGGAGGAGCCAGCGCAGCACCGGGGCCACTGGGAGAGGAGAGGTATGGCTCATTAGGACCGAGCCTTCCCTCTCCTTAGGTGAGTATCTGACTTTTTTTTTTAACAAACCCGATTCCCATTAGCTTTAAGAGACCTCCATTAATTCCAGACTCCATGTATCCTCTTCCAGGCCCCCTCCTACAGACTCTGGCAGACTTCTGGAGCATGGTGTGGCAGGAGAACACTTCTGTTATCGTGATGCTGACCGGACTGATGGAAAACAACAAGGTGAGATGGTGCTGAGATGTTGCTGGGGAAGACTTTATACCATGTCACTGAGGTGACAGAGAGTGTTGTACAAGGTAGTGGACAATGGCAGTGAAATGACAGACTGTGCTGGAGAAGACGATAGACAGTGTTGGAGAGATAATACAGTGCTTTGGAAAATGGTTGAGAGTTGAGGGACAGTGCTGCAGAATATGGTGGACAATCCTGGTGAGATGACAGACTGGGGAACATAGTGGACAATGCCGGAGAGTTAAGGGACAGTGCTGCAGAATATGGTGGACAATCCTGGTGAGATGACAGACTGGGGAACATAGTGGACAATGCCGGAGAGTTGAGGGACAGTGCTGCAGAATATGGTGGAGATGACAGACGGTACTGAGGAAAATGCTAATGAGATGACAGAGAATGTTCATAAAGACAGTGGCAGTGGACAATGCCAGTGAGATGAAGTGTGAATGCAAGTGAGTTGTCAGACAGTGCTGTGGAAGAGGATGGATAATGATAATGAGATGTTGTAACAAATGCGGAATTATCTCCGTGGTCAGCGCACAAGATATGCGCTGACACTGCGGAAATCCTCCACAAGCGTCTGAATAACAGAACCCAGCTGTGGTGGTGCAATGCACCTGTAGAGGGAGAATTCCCACCGGCAGATGGAGCTGTGGAGTGCAGAGGAATAAACCCTCTGCACTGCCACAGATGCCAGATAGGAATTGTACGAGGGGAAGCAATACAAGGCAAGTTAGCCCCTAGTGAAAGAGAGAGAGCACAGAGACAGAATGTATGTATGTCCACCAATCTAGTCGCCACCTAGCGACGGTGAACACACAACAGCGAAGACCAAGTGGGAAAGCAATCGCAAGAATGGCGATTGCTAATAGTGACACAAGACTGAGTAAAGACAGAGCATAGGTGTAGTAAGAAATACACAGCAAACAATAACGATCAGAATGGCAAGGAAAATAACAAACACACTAGCTAAACACGGTCTCCGCACGAGAAGCGCAACAGCGACAAAACACGTTAATGGCGCAGTCTCCGCACAAGAAGCGCAACAGAGACAAAACGCGCCAACCCTGACTAACAAATTAGCACAGAAAACACAAACAAACATATAACAGAAACGCTTGCGAATCGGTTGCCTGCCCTCAGGCAACAGCAACCGTTTGCTACAGACCGACAGATAAACAGACAACAGGAACAGGTCAGATAGGATCCACTACTCTTCCGCAAGAGCGAGTGCGATCCGCACAACAAGACAGACAGGAGTAACCAGTAGCAACCGCAGCTGAGGTTAAACTCCAAGACTGAATACAGAGAGATCCACCGCCTCTAACGCTAGGGCGAATGCGATCCAAACAGACAGAGCGATTTCCTGTCAGCCGCCGCTGGCGACAGAACAATCGCAACAGAAAAACAGAACAAGGCAATACAAACAATAACGACCTCACTAAGCTAGAAGGAATGCTAGTGCACTCCAAAGGATAACTACTCTAAGATAGCAATAATAGCCAGCAATGAGCAGAGGGCTGAGACTCCAGGCAAGTTAGCAGGAACAAACCATCATGACCAGCAAGGAATTCTGGGAGGAAATGGTATTTATACTGCAAGCCATCAAAGGAAGCAGCTAAGCAATTTGCATGCCAAGTGGATGCAAATTCCTCACCAGCAGAGCAACTCTGAAACTTGCAGAGTGAAGACAGGTCTCTTTTCCAGGAACCTGCAGCACTCAGACCTAAAAAATGGTCAAAAAGCTGTCTGCCTGTGCAGATCATTACACGTCAGGTAATCCTGGGGAAGGCAGTGGACAATGCGGGTGAAATGGCTGGGGAAGACTGTGAGAAAAGGGATACTGCTGGGGAGGATGATGGATAGTGCTGGTTAGATGACAGGTGAAAGGATATGCAACACAAAAAGGATGGACAATAGAGTAGAGTTGGGCCGAACGGTTCGCCGGCGAACGTGGTTCGCGCGAACGTAGGTGGTTCGCGTGCGGGTACCGCACGCGAACCTTTTGCGGAAGAAGTTCGGTTCGCCCCATAATGCACTGAGGGTCAACTTTGACCCTCTACATCACAGTCAGCAGGCCCAGTGTAGCCAATTAGGCTACACTAGCCCCTGGAGCCCCACCCCCCTTATATAAGGCAGGCAGCGGCGGCCATTACGGCCACTCGTGTGCCTGCATTAGTGAGAGTAGGGCGAGCTGCTGCAGTCTCTCATATAGGGAAAGATTAGTTAGGCTTAACTTCTTCCTGGCTGCATACCTGTTCTGTTCAGTGAGCCCTCAGCCCACTGCATACCTGTTCAGTGATCCTGCCACTGCATACCTGTTCAGTGATCCTGCCACTGCATACCTGTTCTGTTCAGTGAGCCCTCAGCCCACTGCATACCTGTACTGTGATCCTGCCACTCCATACCTGTTCAGTGATCCTGCCACTGCATACCTGTTCTGTTCAGTGAGCCCTCAGCCCACTGCATACCTGTACTGTGATCCTGCCACTGCATACCTGTTCAGTGATCCTGCCACTGCATACCTGTTCAGTGATCCTGCCACTGCATACCTGCTCTGTTCAGTGAGCCCTCAGCCCACTGCATACCTGTACTGTGATCCTGCCACTCCATACCTGTTCAGTGATCCTGCCACTGCATACCTGTTCTGTTCAGTGAGCCCTCAGCCCACTGCATACCTGTACTGTGATCCTGCCACTCCATACCTGTTCAGTGATCCTGCCACTGCATACCTGTTCAGTGATCCTGCCACTGCATACCTGTTCTGTGAACCCGCCACTGTATACCTGTTCTGTGAACCCGCCACTGTATACCTGTTCTGTTCAGTGGACCCGCCACTGTATACCTGTTCTGTGAACCCGCCACTGTATACCTGTTCTGTTCAGTGGACCCGCCACTGTATACCTGTTCTGTTCAGTGGACCCGCCACTGTATACCTGTTCTGTTCAGTGGACCCGCCACTGTATACCTGTTCTGTTCAGTGGACCCGCCACTGTATACCTGTTCAGTGAACCCGCCACTGCATACCTGTTGTGTTCAGTGAACCTGCCACTGCATACCTGTTGTGTTCAGTGAACCTGCCACTGCATACCTGTTCTGTGAACCCGCCACTGTATACCTGTTCTGTTCAGTGGACCCACCACTGTATACCTGTTCAGTGAACCCGCCACTGTATACCTGTTCTGTTCAGTGGACCCGCCACTGTATACCTGTTTAGTGAACACGCCACTGCATACCTATTGTGTTCAGTGATCCTGCCACTGCATACCTGTTCTGTGGACCCGCCACTGTATACCTGTTCTGTTCAGTGGACCCGCCACTGTATACCTGTTTAGTGAACACGCCACTGCATACCTATTGTGTTCAGTGATCCTGCCACTGCATACCTGTTCTGTGGACCCGCCACTGTATACCTGTTCTGTTCAGTGGACCCGCCACTGTATACCTGTTCTGTTCAGTGGACCCGCCACTGTATACCTGTTCTGTTCAGTGGACCCGCCACTGTATACCTGTTCTGTGAACCCGCCACTGTATACCTGTTCTGTTCAGTGGACCCGCCACTGTATACCTGTTTAGTGAACACGCCACTGCATACCTATTGTGTTCAGTGATCCTGCCACTGCATACCTGTTCTGTGGACCCGCCACTGTATACCTGTTCTGTTCAGTGGACCCGCCACTGTATACCTGTTTAGTGAACACGCCACTGCATACCTATTGTGTTCAGTGATCCTGCCACTGCATACCTGTTCTGTGGACCCGCCACTGTATACCTGTTCTGTTCAGTGGACCCGCCACTGTATACCTGTTCTGTTCAGTGGACCCGCCACTGTATACCTGTTCTGTTCAGTGGACCCGCCACTGTATACCTGTTCTGTTCAGTGGACCCGCCACTGTATACCTGTTCTGTTCAGTGGACCCGCCACTGTATACCTGTTCTGTTCAGTGGACCCGCCACTGTATACCTGTTCTGTGAACCCGCCACTGTATACCTGTTCTGTTCAGTGGACCCGCCACTGTATACCTGTTTAGTGAACACGCCACTGCATACCTATTGTGTTCAGTGATCCTGCCACTGCATACCTGTTCTGTGGACCCGCCACTGTATACCTGTTCTGTTCAGTGGACCCGCCACTGTATACCTGTTCTGTTCAGTGGACCCGCCACTGTATACCTGTTTAGTGAACACGCCACTGCATACCTATTGTGTTCAGTGATCCTGCCACTGCATACCTGTTCTGTGGACCCGCCACTGTATACCTGTTCTGTTCAGTGGACCCGCCACTGTATACCTGTTCTGTTCAGTGGACCCGCCACTGTATACCTGTTCTGTTCAGTGGACCCGCCACTGTATACCTGTTCTGTTCAGTGGACCCGCCACTGTATACCTGTTCTGTTCAGTGGACCCGCCACTGTATACCTGTTTAGTGAACACGCCACTGCATACCTATTGTGTTCAGTGATCCTGCCACTGCATACCTGTTCTGTGAACCCGCCACTGTATACCTGTTCTGTTCAGTGGACCCGCCACTGTATACCTGTTCTGTGAACCCGCCACTGTATACCTGTTCTGTTCAGTGGACCCGCCACTGTATACCTGTTCTGTTCAGTGGACCCGCCACTGTATACCTGTTCTGTTCAGTGGACCCGCCACTGTATACCTGTTCTGTTCAGTGGACCCGCCACTGTATACCTGTTCTGTGAACCCGCCACTGTATACCTGTTCTGTTCAGTGGACCCGCCACTGTATACCTGTTTAGTGAACACGCCACTGCATACCTATTGTGTTCAGTGATCCTGCCACTGCATACCTGTTCTGTGAACCCGCCACTGTATACCTGTTCTGTTCAGTGAACCCACCGCATCAGTGCGCATACCTGTGCAGTTAAGTGAACCCACCTACCTACGTGAGTGCACGCAGTGTGATATACCACTCCGTGCATACCCAATATGGACAAAACAGGTAGAGGAAGAGGAAGAGGTAGTGGCAGAGGCAGAGGAAGGCCACCCGGCAGGTCTGCGCGAGGTCGTGTAAATGTAATTTCGTGTGGACCTGGCCCACAGTACAGTGCTCGGAAGAAGGCACGTCCCATCACCTCCCAAGATTGTCAGGACGTGGTTGAGTATTTAGCGACACAGAACACCTCATCTTGCTCAGCCACCAGCGCTACTACTAGCACCACTTCCGCTGCATTTGACACTTCGCAAGAATTATTTAGTGTTGAAATCACTGATGCACAGCCATTGTTGTTACAGCCAGATGAATTTTCACCAGCTAATATGTCTGAGTTACGCGGCAACACTATGGATGTAACGTGTCAGGAGGATGAAGGACCTACTGATGGTGCAAGTTTGGATTTGTCTGAGGCAAGCGAAGCTGGGCAGGATGACTACGATGATGACGGTAATAGGGATCCTCTGTATGTTCCCAATAGAGGAGATGAAGAGGGGGACAGTTCAGAGGGGGAGTCAGAGAGTAGTAGGAGGAGAGAAGTTGCTGAAAGAAGCTGGGGCAGCTCTTCGTCAGAAACAGCTGGTGGCAGAGTCCGGCACCATGTATCGCCACCTATGTACAGCCAGCCAACTTGCCCTTCAGCATCAGCTGCTGAGGTCCCCATAGTGCCCACATCCCAGGGTGGCTCAGCGGTGTGGAAATTTTTTAATGTGTGTGCCTCAGATCGGACCAAAGCCATCTGTTCGCTCTGCCAACAAAAATTGAGCCGTGGAAAGGCCAACACTCACGTAGGGACAAGTGCCTTACGAAGGCACCTGGAGAAAAGGCACAAACAGCAATGGGATGGCCACCTGAGCAAAAGCAGCAGCAGCACACAAAAGAAAAGTCACCCTCCTTCTCCTCTTCCTCCTTCAGGTGCATCATCTGCTTCTGCCGCTTTCTCCCTTGCACCTTCACAGGCACCCTCCTCCACTCCGCCTCTGCCCTTGAGCGGTTCCTGCTCCTCTGCCCACAGCAGCAGTCAGGTGTCCGTGAAGGAAATGTTTGAGCGGAAGAAGCCACTTTTGGCCAGTCACCCCCTTGCCCGGCGTCTGACAGCTGGCGTGGCGGAACTGTTAGCTCGCCAGCTGTTACCATACCGGCTGGTGGACTCTGAGGCCTTCCGTAAATTTGTGGCCATCGGAACACCGCAGTGGAAGATGCCAGGCCGCACTTATTTTTCGAGAAAGGCCATACCCCAACTGCACCGTGAAGTTGAGAGGCAAGTGGTGTCATCTCTTGCGAAGAGCGTTGGGTCAAGGGTACACCTGACCACGGATGGCTGGTCTGCCAAGCACGGGCAGGGCCGCTACATTACCTACACAGCCCATTGGGTGAACCTGGTGGTGAACGATGGCAAGCAGAAAGCGGCGGACCAAATTGTGACACCTCCACGGCTTGCAGGCAGGCCTCCTGCCACCTCCTCTCCTCCTGCTACATGCTCTTCGCTGTCCTCCTCCTCCTCCTTGGCTGAGTGGCAGTTCTCCTCTCCAGCTACACAGCCCCAGCTCCGCAGGGCCTATGCTGCATGCCAGGTACGACGGTGTCACGCCATCTTAGACATGGCTTGTCTCAAAGCGGAGAGTCACACTGGAGCAGCTCTCCTGGCTGCTCTTAAGAAACAGGTGGATGAGTGGCTGACCCCGCACCACCTGGAGATAGGCAACGTGGTGTGCGACAACGGCAGCAATCTGCTTGCCGCTTTGCATATGGGGAAGCTGACACACATACCCTGCATGGCACATGTCATGAATCTAGTGGTTCAAAGATTTGTGGCAAAGTACCCTGGCTTAGCGGATGTCCTGAAGCAGGCCAGGAAGTTCTGTGGGCATTTGAGGCGCTCTTACACAGCCATGGCACGATTTGCAGAAATTCAGCGTAAAAACAACATGCCGGTGAGACGCCTCATTTGCGATAGCCCCACTCGCTGGAACTCGACCCTGCTCATGTTCTCCCGCCTGCTAGAACAGAAGAAAGCCGTCACCCAGTACCTCTACAACTGGAGTAGAACGAAACAGTCTGGGAAGATGGGGATGTTCTGGCCCGACAACTGGACACTGATGAAAAATGCATGCAGGCTCATGCGGCCGTTTGAGGAGGTGACCAACCTGGTGAGCCGCAGTGAGGGCACCATCAGCGACTTAATTCCCTACGCGTACTTCTTGGAGCGTGCTGTGCGTAGAGTGGCGGATGAAGCTGCGAATGAGCGTGACCAGGAACCGTTACGGCAGGAACAGGCATGGGACCAATTTTCATCAGACCCAGCTGTTTCCTCAACACCTGCGGCAGCACAGAGGGGGGAGGAGGAGGAAGAAGAGAGGTCGTGTGCAGAAGACGAGTCAGACTCAGAGGATGATGAGCAAGGTGTTTCTTTGGGGGAGGAGGAGGAGGAGGGGACAGCGGCAGGAGAACAACCGCAGCAGGTGTCGCAGGGGGCTTGTGCTGCTCAACCTTCCCGTGGTATTGTTCGCGGCTGGGGGGAGGAGGTTGACTTACCTGACGTCACTGAGGAAGAGCAAGAGGAGATGGAGGGTACTGGATCCGACTTTGTGCAGATGTCGTCTTTTATGCTGTCCTGCCTGTTGAGGGACCCCCGTATAAAAAACCTCAAGGGGAATGAGCTGTACTGGGTGGCCACACTACTAGACCCTCGGTACAGGCACAAAGTGGCGGACCTGTTACCAACTCACCGGAAGGTGGAAAGGATGCAGCACATGCAGAACCAGCTGTCAACTATGCTTTACAATGCCTTTAAGGGTGATGTGACGGCACAACGCCAGCAAGGTACCACTGCCACTAATCCTCCTCCCGTGTCCACGCAGTCAAAGACAGGACGCTCCAGCGATCTCATGGTGATGTCGGACATGCGGACGTTCTTTAGTCCAACGCCTCGCCGTAGCCCTTCCGGATCCACCCTCCACCAACGCCTCGACCGGCAGGTAGCCGACTACCTGGCCTTAAGTGTGGATGTAGACACTGCTGTGAACAGCGATGAGGAACCCTTGAACTACTGGGTGCGCAGGCTTGACCTGTGGCCAGAGCTGTCCCAATTTGCCATCCAACTTCTCTCCTGCCCTGCCGCAAGCGTCCTCTCAGAAAGGACCTTCAGCGCAGCTGGAGGCATTGTCACAGAGAAGAGAAGTCGCCTAAGTCACAAAAGTGTTAAGTACCTCACCTTTATCAAAATGAATGAGGCATGGATCCCGGAGGGCTGCTGCCCGCCCCAAGACTAAGTCAGTCCCCGCACACACAGCATCTCTGCCTGCACGCCGTGTGACTGGCTGCCTGGCCTGCCCCAAAAAGACTAAGTCGCTCCCAGTCCCTCCACACAGCATGTCTGCCTGCAGGCCGCTTCACTACCTTCTCCGCCACCACCAACAGGGTCCGGGACTCCAGGCGGATTGCTGAATTTTTTAGGCCGCTGCTAGCAGCGGCCGCTGTAATAATTTTTATGGTGCGTGTACATGACTGCCTAATTTTTCTGGCTGCACTGAGGGCAGCTGCAACAACAAAAGAAAAGGCATGTACATGCGCCCATTCCCCTTCGTGATCATTACCTTGCCGTGGTGAAGGGGCTTGCGTATCACAATGAAGCAATGACCGGCGCCTAGATGAGTGTCTCGGGGGGCACACAAAAGATAATAAGGTCGTTGCTTCATTGTGGTCAGACCAAATTTGATCAGCTGGACAGTCACTGTTCTGTCATTCAGCTACATCAGCCAGGCCGACCATATGGGCTGTAAAGCCACCAAAACCTGCACTCTCGCCATGGTGCGCACCAGTCCAGCACGGCCGTCACTAGTACAAACAGCTGTTTGCGGTGCGTTACACGGTGAGTTTGGTGTGTCAGTGTGAAGCAGTACCTTAATTACACTACCTGATTGATGTATACACATGCAAGATGTTTTAAAGCACTTTAGGCCTGTCATTTAGCATTCAATGTGATTTCTGCCCTTAAAACGCTGCTTTGCGTCAAATCCAGATTTTTCCCGGGGACTTTTGGCTTGTATCCCACTCCGCCATGCCCCCCTCCAGGTGTTAGACCTCTTGAAACATCTTTTCCATCACTTTTGTGGCCAGCATAATTATTTTTTTTTTTCAAAGTTCGCATCCCCATTGAAGTCTATTGCGGTTCGCGAACTTTAACGCGAACCGAACGTTCCGCGAAAGTTCGCGAACCCGGTTCGCGAACCTAAAATCGGAGGTTCGGCCCAACTCTACAATAGAGACTAGGGATAATCAGTGAGATGCAAATTCTTCCGAAATTATGCACATTTTTATGCTAATGTATGCATTTTGCAAATGGACCAATCAGTTTAACCACTTCGGGACCACAGTCTTTTCGCCCCTTAAGGACCGGCCACTTTTTTTCCATTCAGACCACTGCAGCTTTCACGGTTTATTGCTCGCTCATACAACCTACCACCTAAATGAATTTTGGCTCCTTTTCTTGTCACTAATAAAGCTTTCTTTTGGTGCGATTTGATTGCTCCTGCGATTTTTACTTTTTATTATATTCAGCAAAAAAGACATGAATTTTGGCAAAAAAATGATTTTTTTAACTTTCTGTGCTGACATTTTTCAAATAAAGTAAAATTTCTGTATACATGCAGCGCGAAAAATGTGGACAAACATGTTTTTGATAAAAAAAAAAACATTCAGTGTATATTTATTGGTTTGGGTAAAAGTTATAGCGTTTACAAACTATGGTGCAAAAAGTGAATTTTCCCATTTTCAAGCATCTATGACTTTTCTGACCCCCTGTCATGTTTCATGAGGGGCTAGAATTCCAGGATAGTATAAATACCCCCCAAATGACCCCATTTTGGAAAGAAGACATCCCAAAGTATTCACTGAGAGGCATAGTGAGTTCATAGAAGATATTATTTTTTGTCACAAGTAAGCGGAAAATGACACTTTGTGACAAAAAAAAAAAAAAAAAAAAGTTTCCATTTCTGCTAACTTGCGACAAAAAAAAATGAAATCTGCCACGGACTCACTATGCTCCTCTCTGAATACCTTGAAGTGTCTACTTTCCAAAATGGGGTCATTTGTGGGGTGTGTTTACTGTCCTGACATTTTGGGGGGTGCTAAATTGTAAGCACCCCTGTAAAGCCTAAAGGTGCTCATTGGACTTTGGACCCCTTAGCGCAGTTAGGCTGCAAAAAAGTGCCACACATGTGGTATTGCCATACTCAGTAGAAGTACTATAATGTGTTTTGGGGTGTATTTTTACACATACCCATGCTGGGTGGGAGAAATATCTCTGTAAATGACAATGTTTTCACTTTTTTTACACACAATTGTCCATTTACAGAGTTATTTCTCCCACCCAGCATGGGTATGTGTAAAAATACACCCCAAAACACATTATACTACTTCTCCCGAGTACGGCGATACCACATGTGTGGCACTTTTTTGCACCCTAACTGCGCTAAAGGGCCCAAAGTCCAATGAGTACCTTTAGGATTTCACAGGTCATTTTGCGGAATTTGATTTCCAGACTACTCCTCACGGTTTAGGGCCCCTAAAATGCCAGGGCAGTATAGGAACCCCACAAATGACCCCATTTTAGAAAGAAGACACCCCAAGGTATTCCGTTAGGAGTATGGTGAGTTCATAGAAGATTTTATTTTTTGTCAAAAGTTAGCGGAAAATTGATTTTTATTGTTTTTTTCACAAAGTGTCATTTTCCACTAACTTGTGCCAAAAAATAAAATCTTCTATGAACTTACCATACTCCTAACGGAATACCTTGGGGTGTCTTCTTTCTAAAATGGGGTCATTTGTGGGGTTCCTATACTGCCCTGGCATTTTAGGGGCCCTAAACCGTGAGGAGTAGTCTGGAAATCAAATTCCGCAAAATGACCTGTGAAATCCTAAAGATACTCATTGGACTTTGGGCCCTTTAGCGCAGTTAGGGTGCAAAAAAGTGCCACACATGTGGTATCGCCGTACTCGGGAGAAGTAGTACAATGTGTTTTGGGGTGTATTTTTACACATACCCATGCTGGGTGGGAGAAATAACTCTGTAAATGGACAATTGTGTGTAAAAAAATCTAAAGATTGTCATTTACAGAGGTATTTCTCCCACCCAGCATGGGTATGTGTAAAAATACAACCCAAAACACATTATACTACTTCTCCCGAGTACGGCAATACCACATGTGTGGCACTTTTTTGCACCCTAACTGCGCTAAAGGGCCCAAAGTCCAATGAGTACCTTTAGGATTTCACAGGTCATTTTGCGGAATTTGATTTCCAGACTACTCCTCACGGTTTAGGGCCCCTAAAATGCCAGGGCAGTATAGGAACCCCACAAATGACCCCATTTTAGAAAGAAGACACCCCAAGGTATTCCGTTAGGAGTATGGTGAGTTCATAGAAGATTTTATTTTTTGGCACAAGTTAGTGGAAAATGACACTTTGTGAAAAAAACAATAAAAATCAATTTTCCGCTAACTTTTGACAAAAAATAAAATCTTCTGTGAACTTACCATACTCCTAACGGAATACCTTGGGGTGTCTTCTTTCTAAAATGGGGTCATTTGTGGGGTTCCTATACTGCCCTGGCATTTTAGGGGCCCTAAACCGTAAGGAGTAGTCTGGAAATCAAATTCCGCAAAATGACCTGTGAAATCCTAAAGATACTCATTGGACTTTGGGCCCTTTAGCGCAGTTAGGGTGCAAAAAAGTGCCACACATGTGGTATCGCCGTACTCGGGAGAAGTAGTACAATGTGTTTTGGGGTGTATTTTTACACATACCCATGCTGGGTGGGAGAAATAACTCTGTAAATGGACAATTGTGTGTAAAAAAATCAAAAGATTGTCATTTACAGAGGTATTTCTCCCACCCAGCATGGGTATGTGTAAAAATACACCCCAAAACACATTATACTACTTCTCCCGAGTTCGGCAATACCACATGTGTGGCACTTTTTTGCACCCTAACTGCGCTAAAGGGCCCAAAGTCCAATGAGTACCTTTAGGATTTCACAGGTCATTTTGCGGAATTTGATTTCCAGACTACTCCTCACGGTTTAGGGCCCCTAAAATGCCAGGGCAGTATAGGAACCCCACAAATGACCCCATTTTAGAAAGAAGACACCCCAAGGTATTCCGTTAGGAGTATGGTGAGTTCATAGAAGATTTTATTTTTTGTCACAAGTTAGTGGAAAATGACACTTTGTTAAAAAAAAATAAAAATCAATTTTCCGCTAACTTTTGACAAAAAATAAAATCTTCTGTGAACTTACCATACTCCTAACGGAATACCTTGGGGTGTCTTCTTTCTAAAATGGGGTCATTTGTGGGGTTCCTATACTGCCCTGGCATTTTAGGGGCCCTAAACCGTAAGGAGTAGTCTGGAAATCAAATTCCGCAAAATGACCTGTGAAATCCTAAAGATACTCATTGGACTTTGGGCCCTTTAGCGCAGTTAGGGTGCAAAAAAGTGCCACACATGTGGTATCGCCGTACTCGGGAGAAGTAGTACAATGTGTTTTGGGGTGTATTTTTACACATACCCATGCTGGGTGGGAGAAATAACTCTGTAAATGGACAATTGTGTGTAAAAAAATCAAAAGATTGTCATTTACAGAGGTATTTCTCCCACCCAGCATGGGTATGTGTAAAAATACACCCCAAACCACATTATACTACTTCTCCCGAGTTCGGCAATACCACATGTGTGGCACTTTTTTGCACCCTAACTGCGCTAAGGGGCCCAGAGTCCAATGAGTACCTTTAGGCTTTACAGGGGTGCTCAAAATTTAGCACCCCGCCCACTTGCCAGGACAGTTAACAAACCCCACAAATGACCCCATTTTGGAAAGAATACACGCTAAGGTATTCCATGAGGGCCATGGTGAGTTCATAGAAAATTTTATTTTTTGTCACAAGTTAGCGGAAAATGACATTTTGTGAAAAAAAACAAAAAACCACAATTTCTGCTAACTTGTGACAAAAAATAAAACATTCTATGAACTCACCATGCACCTCACGGAATACTTTGGGGTGTCCTCTTTCCAAAATGGCATCATTCGTGGGGTCTGTCCTGGCATTTTAGGGTCTCTGCAATCATTACATGTATGGCCAGTATTAGGAGTTTCTGCTATACTCCTTATATTGGGCATAAGGGTAATGCACTGTGGGCTGAAAGGAAAAATGAACGTCAAACAATCAATCAATGTGGATGAAAAAATATCTGCCAAAAAATTTGAAAAAAAAAAAAAAAGAGAGGAGGAAGGCGTCTGCCAGGACATAGGAGCTGCCGCCCCAAAAATCCAAACCCACCAGCTCGTATGCCCTGGCAAACCTGATTTATCCATTCACACCGATCGATGTGGATGAACAAATCATTGCCAGAGTTCTTTTTTGATACAAAGTGTTTGCCAAAGCATATGAATCCCCAACACCACTCCTCGGCCCATATGCCTCGGCAAACGTATCTTTTTGACTGCGGAGGAGAAATCTCGTCCTGCAGCGCTGCATGCACCGACTTGTGTGTAAGCTGACAGACGCGCAATGTTCTGTCAGGATGCACCATCAGTGCTGCAGCTGATTGGTCAGTCTGGATAGAAAAAAAGAGAGAAGAAAAAAAGACAAAACAATACAAAAAGGAGGGGAAGGCGTCTGCCAGGACATAGGAGCTGCCGCCCCAAAAATCCAAACCCACCAGCTCGTATGCCCTGGCAAACCTGATTTATCCATTCACACCGACCGATGTGGATGAACAAATCATTGCCAGAGTTCTTTTTTGATACAAAGTGTTTGCCAAAGCATATGAATCCCCAACACCACTCCTCGGCCCATATGCCTCGGCAAACGTATCTTTTTGACTGCGGAGGAGAAATCTCGTCCTGCAGCGCTGCATGCACCGACTTGTGTGTAAGCTGACAGACGCGCAATGTTCTGTCAGGATGCACCATCAGTACTGCAGCTGGTTAGTCGTTCGCTCGGTCCACCTGGAAGGTTATTGGATGGAAAAAGAGAAAAAAAAATACAAAAAAACCCAAAAAACAAGCAAGCAGCAAAGCAATTACTTCATTAACATTAATAACCTTTGAACTTTTTTACTTAAAAACTTAACATTGCAAACCAAACATTAACTTCTTTGCTTACCTGTTTTTTGTTTTTTTTTGTTTTTTTTAACTTACCTCCCGAGGACAAACCTCTCCTCCCCCATGGAACAATGTGCGAAGTGCAAATCGCACAGAGTTGTGGCGAAATACATTACGCAATTTGTCCCAAGTGAAAGGAGAGGTTTCTGGCAGCCCTGTGTATTAGGGTCCCTGGAAACCCGATGTTTGGTTTCACACTGCATATTGACATATCCGGTGGGTCGAGCCCGCCGCACCGTATCGTCCAAAACAGACCTTCAGACAATACCACAAGAGTAGCATTCGGCCTAGTAATGGACTGCGTCGCCATAGACTAACATGACTTCCGGGCCGATCGATATTGCCACAGAAGCCACGCAGTAACGTAGGCATGCACTAGCGTTAAGTCAAGCACTTCCGGCGTAGGGGGGGACCGCAAAGTGTGACTTTTGCTAGGCATTTTGCCCCAACGCATCGCAGCAGTGTGAAATAGCACTGAGAGACCCTTGTGTGCCTACCGCTGTGTGTGGAGTTCCCTACTCTCTAATAGTGTACCTGCTCGTGGTACCTCTCAAAACACTCCCCTAGGCATAGGCCAGGCTGGTCAGGACAGGTGGGACAATAAACGGTGGTGTCACGCCTTATTCCAGCCCTGCTGCAGACACGACAGCGTTTTCTTCGGATTCGTTGACCTGGGGTAGTCGGAATTGGATAGGCGTAATGCCTTCCATGCAGCCGGCTAGTTGCATCTTGGGGTTGGGCCACGGCACCTCCTGGATACAGGAGTTCCATCATGATCTGTTTATTAAATTGAATAAACGATCCAGTTCTCCCAGCCTTACTGTAGAGAACAAAGCTGTTGTAAATTGCCAATTGAATGAGGTAAAAAGACACTTTTTTATACCAGCGTCTTGTTTTTCGGGAAACTAAATAGGGCGCTAACCTCTGGTCATTGAAGTCCACCCCTCCCATGTTAGTATTATACTCGTGGACGACAAGGGGTTTTTCAATGACCTCAGTTCGCCGTTGAATTTCAACTGTCGTGTCTGCGTGAATGGTGGACAGGAAGTAAACCTCCCTCTTGTCCTTCCATTTCACCGCGAGCAGGTCGTCAGCACACAAGGCGGCCCTCTGCCCCCGCTTAAGTCTGGTGGTAATGAGCCGTTGGGGGAAGCCCCGGCGACTAGGCCGCACGGTGCCACAGCATCGGATTTTTTCTATTTTTAAGTGCTGAAAGAGGGCCACACTTGTGTAATAATTGTCCACAAAAAGATGGTACCCCTTCTGGAACAAGGGTGACACCAAGTCCCACACAACCTTTCCACTGCTCCCCAGGTAGTCAGGGCATCCGACCGGCTCCAATTTGGAGTCTTTTCCCTCATAGACCCTAAAATAAGATGTATAGCCTGTGGCCCTTTCACAGAGCTTATACAGTTTCACCCCATACCGGGCGCGCTTGTTTGGGATGTACTGTTTGATGCGAAGGCGCCCGGTAAAGCGTATGAGGGACTCGTCTACGCAGATGTCCTGGTCAGGGGTATAAGCATCTGCAAATCTGGATGACAGGTGGTCTATGAGGGGTCGAATTTTGTGGAGCCGGTCAAAATCAGGGTGGTCACTTCGATGACAGGTTTCGTTGTCATTGAAGTGCAGGAAGCGCAGGATGTTCTCAAATCGTGTCCTGGACATGGCAGCAGAGTACAGGGGAACATGATGTGCTGGGTCCGTAGACCAATAAGACCGCAACACATTCTGCTTTACTAGTCCCGTGTGAAGGAGAAGGCCCAAAAAAATTTTCATTTCGGAAACTTGGACTGGTTTCCACCGAAAAGGCTGGGCAAGGAACTTTTCCGGATTGGCGGTTATATATTGTGTGGCCTTACGGTTGGTCTCTGCCACAATTAAGTCCAAGAGATCCTGGGTGAAGAACAGATAGAAAAAGTCTAGGGCCGATCCTAGATTATCTGTCTCCACCTGGACTCCAGACTGGGCGGTGAAAGGGGGAAGTACGGGTGCGGCGGAATCAGGGGATTGCCAATTTGGGTTTGCCAGCACCTCTGGTAAATTAGGGGTAGTACGGGCCCGTCTTCTTGGTGGCTGCGACTGGGATCTTACTGCACGTGCCACCGAACCAGTTTCAACTTCCATGCTGGTGCTCGCCACTTCACCAGGGTCTACGGAAGTACTGGTTCTAGGTCCAGGAGATGTTGTGCTGCTGGTGCCTGCCCCACCATGAAATCTCAGACCAGCACGAACACCACTCTGCTGCCCTTGAGGCTGATCCTGCGCCACCTGCGGTCCAACAACATGGGGTGTGGTACGCCTGGCTTTAGCCGGGACCTCAACCTCATCATCACTATCGGTCAGTGAGCCACTGCTCAATTCAGGTTCAAACTCTGACCCGGAAGATTCATCAAATGAGGCGTCCCAATCGTCCTCATCCGACTGGGCCATGTACCTGAGAACCTCATCATCGGAATACCCCTTTCTTGCCATGGTGGGCTGCTAAATTTAGGGGGTATTCCTCTGAGACTACCCAGAAAAAAAGAGCACCTACCTAGCAAAAGGGAGTATTTGAGAGGTAGAAAGCTGTGGTCACTGAGTTTTGATAAAAAAATAAATCAAAACTGAGGTTTACAGTGCCACAGCTATTGTACAGTGTTTTTTGCAGTGATCAGAAAAAAAATTCTGTCACTGCGGTGGGGCGGGCTGAACGCAAGTGCAGGCGAACGATCAGGCCTGATCGGGCAAACACTGCGTTTTTTTTGTGGATCCTAGTGACCCTAATAGATCTGACTGCGATCAGTAATGATCACTTACAGATACTATATAGTACCAATGTTGATTAGCGACAGTGATGATGCTAATTAGTGACTGTGGTGCAGTGGGCTGAGCACTAACTGACACTTACAAAGGGGCCTAGCTAACTGGCCTAACTGCTAACACTAGTGATACTAAAAAAGTGACAGTTTTCACTGATCACTGTTTTTAGATCACTAGGATAGTGACAGGGGGGTGGTGGTGAGTGGGGAATCAGAGGCAATCAGAAACAATCACAGGACAATCAAAGGCAATCGCAGGCCAATCACAGGGCACTCAATTCACGGGACAATCAAAGGCAATCACGGGACAATCAAAGCCAATCACAGGCCAATCAAACCAATCACGGCACAATCAAAGCCAATCACGGGACAATCAAAGCCAATCACAGGCCAATCACAGGCCGATCACGGGACAAAGCCGATCACGGGACAATCAAAGCCAATCACAGGCCAATCAAAGCCAATCACAGGCCAATCAAAGCCAATCACAGGCCAATCACGGGACAATCACGGGACAATCACGGGACAATCAAATACAATTACAGCACAATCAAATTGAATGTCAGCACAATGAAATTGAATGTCAGCACAATCAAATGCAATTACAGCACAATCAAATACAATGCACTGGGAAGGTGATTGGGGGGGGGGGAGGGGGGGGGGGTCTGAGGGCGATCAGAGGGTGTGGGGGGTTGACTAGGTGTCCGCACGGGGCAGACTGGGTCCTGATCTGGTGGGTGGCAGACACAGGGGGTGACGATAGGAGATCAGTGAGGGATTACAGGGGAGAATAGATGTAAACAATGCACTGGGGAGGTTATCAGCAGGGGGGGGGGCTGAGGGCAATCTGAGGGTCTGGGTGGGTGATCAGGTGCCCCCAAGGGACAGTTTAGGGTCTGCGCTGATGGGTGGTGGTGACAAGGGGTGATAGACAGGTGATAGATGGGTGATAGACAGGTGATCAGTGGGTAAGGCAGCTATATAGCTGTATACAGCATACAGGGGGGTGGTCTGGGAGGGGGGTCTGGGGGGGATCTGAGGGTAGGGGGGGTGATCAGGGGACCCTAGGGGGCAGTTAGGGACCTAACCTAGAGGATAGCGTCCCTAGATAGTGACAGGGAGTGATTGATGGGTTTTTAGGTGGGTGGTGGGGTGCAGATACTGGTGTGCTGGGGTGGTCAGGGGGGGTTCTGAGGGCTGGGGTGGGCGATCGGGGGGTCTGTGTGGGGCAAAGTGTGATTTTTTAGCACTTAGCTAATGGCTGCCGTCCTCTCTGATGGTCGCACGACGAGTGACCATCAGCGGAGGAGGCAGCCAGTATAATACACTTTGTTACCATAACAAAGTGTATTATACACTCTGATTGGCCGGATCGCGGAGGTTTGAAACCCGCCGGCGCTGCTGATTGGCCGGCGGGTTTCCGAGTAGGGTGGGCGGAGCCTATTGCCGGCGGCGATCGCGTCATTGATGACGCGATCGCCGCACAGCCGCCGCTGATGCCGCCCCCGCCGATGGGCGTATTGCGGTCGTTTGGGACCGGTCTTTGCCGCCGCCCATCGGCTGGGGGCGGTCGTTAAGTGGTTAAACCCAGGTTTAAATTCATTGGTCCATTTTAAAGCTGCATACATGTGCATAAATATTTGCATAAATTTGCATAAACTCAGAATAATTTGCATATCTGTGATCATCCCTAATAGAGACTAATTGAGAATATGTGGACAATAGAGATGAGATGACAGGCAGTAGAAGTAGACCTGAACTACCTTGAAAGACGAAAATTTAATCTAAAAACATTTCACCGTTGCATTGTAAATTTTTTGCATAGTAAAAGTGAAATGGCATAAGGTGAAAGGTGACATGGCACTTTGTAGTAACTTTTCATTTGTTACATGCTGAAAATTATTCTTTAGATAAGATGTAACAAATATCTCCTGGGAGTATTCTGAGGAGAAAAGTCCATTGAATAGGGGCCCATGCCACATGTCCGTTCAGGATCTTTGTAGAAAGTTTGGCAACTCCTGATAATAAATGGTGACAACTCTTGTCCGTTTCTCACATTTCCTCTCCTCAGGTGAAATGTGAGCGCTACTGGCCGGATCAGAGTCAGACTTATGGTGACATCACCGTTTCCACCCAGAAGATTAACCAGACTGGGGCCATCACCATCCGCAGCTTAAGCCTGAAGAAGGTAAACATATCTGCATGACTATCTGGCCTACAAGCCTGGTCTGCTTTTTCCCCAAGCAGTTCATCTGTTAAATGCCAGTTCCTCCCCCTCTGTAGCCTACACATCCACCAGCGGGCCACTCTGGCCCTCATAACTCCCCCTGGGCCGCCTCGGCCGCAAGCCCCAGCACAAAATAGCTTAAAGAAGCTCAACGGGGTTATAGTGTACTAGCCAACCCGCGTCGTAGCATACGCCGCATCTATCTATCTAATAGAGTACGTGCCTCAACCTTGAAGCAAGAAGAAGTAGGCTTTCCATGAGAAAATGTATGCATGCTCAAACACCAAGTTTAACCCTAGCAAGTCTGGCTTTGCAAATCTGGCCTAATTGGCTATTCATGAGGCAATGCTCATGCAAATATGCATTTGCTTTCGCATGCCAAACTATGCAGGGTCAAAAAACCAATACTGCAAAGTGCTCTCTCGCTGCCTGGGAACCACAGCGGCACCCCGGAGTGGGAGGCTGGGTGGCGCAGCTGCCCCCCCCCCCCCCAAGCGTGGCCAGCGCTGGGGATAGCCGTCCGCACCCACCTCCTAATATTAAAAACAGCCACTTACCTTAACGTCCATTGGGTTCTGCTACATGCGCATTAATTTTCTCATGGAAAGCATTTTGTGCAGTTTGTATCCTTTGGAGGCAGGTGGTGGATGGCTTGCTCCGGTGGTGTGAACCCTGGAGTGAGTGCGCCTGTCCTCCCCCCACCCCCTCTGGAGTGCTGTATGTGAGCCAGCCCTGAGCTCTAAAGCTCGGGGTGACCCATGCTTCTCTCCTTTCTCATGTGGTGCCCCCAAATTAATGCGCATGTAGCAGAACGCAATGGACGTTAAGGTAAGTGCCTGTTTTTATTATTGGGAGGTGGGTGCAGACGGCTCTCCCCGGCGCTGGCCAAACTTGGGGGGGGGGGTCGTCCACGCCACCCAGCCTCCCCCTCCGGGGTGCCGCTGTGGTTTCCAGGCAGTGAGAGAGCCTGGGACCCTGCGGTCCCCCCAGTTGTATAAAAAGGGGGCATTGGGAATCCTCCCCGTGGCGCTCCTGGAGGCCTGGAGCACACCAAAAACTGCTAGCAGATCCGCAAAATGCTAGCAGATTTTGAAACGCTTTTTCTTATTTTTCTGTAGCATTTCACCTAGCATTTTGCGGTTTTGTAAAGCGTTTTTGGTGTAGTAGATTTCATATATTGTTACAGTAAAGCTGTTACTGAACAGCTTCTGTAACAAAAACGCCTGCAAAACCGCTCTGAACTGCCGTTTTTCAGAGCGGTTTGCGTTTTTCCTATACTTAACATTGAGGCAGAAACGCATCCGAAATCCCAAAAAATGCCTCACCTCGGGAGTATGCGTTTCAGCAAAACGCCTCCCGCTCTGGTGTGCACCAGCCCATTAAAATACATTACCCAAGCGTATCCGCAGCCGCAAGTGGATCGCAAAACGCTGCCGAACCGCTCTGGTGTGCACTAAGCCGGATAGTGCTAATGTAGCATGTAGCAGGGTGACTGCTTTGTGGTATTGGTTTGTGCATGCATTTGCATGAGCATTGCCTCATGAATAGCCAATTAGGCCAGATTTGCAATGTCAGACTTGCTAGGGTAAGGTAGGCTTTTCCATGGACTGTGAATAGGCAGTGAAATGGCTCTCAAACTCTCACAACTGCTCACTGCTGCCTGGTAACTGCTCACTGCTGCCTGGTAACTGCTTGCTGCTGCCTGGTAACTGCTTGCTGCTGCCTGGTAACTGCTTGCTGCTGCCTGGTAACTGCTTGCTGCTGCCTGGTAACTGCTTGCTGCTGCCTGGTAACTGTTTGCTGCTGCCTGGTAACTGCTTGCTGCTGCCTGGTATCTGCTCACTGCTGCCTGGTAACTGCTTGCTGCTGCCTGGTAACTGCTTGTTGCTGCCTGATATCTGCTCACTGCTGCCTGGTAACTGCTTGCTGCTGCCTGGTAACTGCTCACTGCTGCCTGGCAACTGCTTGCTGCTGCCTGGTAACTGCTTGTTGCTGCCTGGTAACTGCTCACTGCTGCCTGGTAACTGCTTGCTGCTGCCTGGTAACTGCTTGTTGCTGCCTGGTAACTGCTTGTTGCTGCCTGGTAACTGCTTGTTGCTGCCTGGTATCTGCTCACTGCTGCCTGGTAACTGCTTGCTGAGCACACAGCTCAACAGTCCGTGGAAAAGAGGCCTTAAACTTGGTGTTTGATCACGCATAAATTTTCTCATGCAAAGTACTTCTTCTTGTTTGAAGGTTGAGGCACTTAGTCTATTATATATATAGATGCCCCACATGCCTGCCTCAAATAGTTTCTGAATGATAGAACAACACGTACCGCTGCACATCTCTGTCCTGCATATCTATTGTACTAACATCTATGCATCCTTGTATTGTATATTTATTGTAGTATTGGATGTATGTTTAACGTCTATGTACTCTCTGCCTATGCCATGTGAACCACAAGCAATTCCGGGTTTGTCTTGACATACCTGGCGAATAAATATGATTCTGATTCTGATTCTGCTTATAACCAGATGTACAACTATGTCTGTAACGATAGGCGTAAGCGCACAGAGAGAATCTGATTATTGGTGATCTGCAGTATCCCCAACAATCCAGATGTATACCCGATTATTGATGACCTGCAGAATCACCAATAATACGAGTATGACTAACCTCTGGACACCTAGAACAGTGATAACAATAACGACAATGTCAATTCACGAGATCGTGGAAATATCCACCACACAGCGATTCCTCAGAGGTGTGGCTACCTCTGAAAGGTAACCCCGTGTGTGAGATCCTCTAAAGGCTAGAAGAGAAATCTCAGCCACAGGCAGTAACAATCTGCTAGGGCAGGCGTCTCAGAGAGGCAAGCCTCAGAGATAGCCCACCAGTGGGAGACATTCCACTGGAGGGAGAAAGGTCAGACAAGCAGAGGTTCGGCAACAGAGAGGCGGCAGCAGTACAGAAACAGAAGACTGATTCCGAGTCGGTAAACAGGCAGGGTCGGCAACTTGAATCAGATAGGGAGAGGTACAAGATCAATTAGAATAAAGAGTAGTCAGGGATAGCCAGAGTCAAAACACAGGTAATATACAGATACAATCCTAAACTGAGGTGTGACGTCCTTAGTATCAACACCTAGGAACTGGACTAAGGTCTGAGCGTTAACACCAAAGTATTCACGACAGCAGACAAAGATCAACTGACAGGCAGGGTCTAAATACCCTTGGAAGACTCCCAGCTCCACCCCATTCATTCAACCAATCAGAAGGGCGGCTTGAGTCAGCTGACCGGCCGGTCAGCTGACTGCCCTTCTACAACCATAAAGGTCCTGTCGCCTCGCGCGTGACCCTCAACCTCTGTATACCAGAGAGGCCAGGCCCCAGGTCCGCACGTGAACGCGCACCAAAATCCGCCGGCTGAGTTGCGGGACCCGCCGCCATGCTAACGGCCGCGGCGGCGGTGTCCCCACTGCTCCGTGACACCAGCGCTGCGCTGGGAAAAGGCTGCGCAGCGGAAACCGCCGGCTGTGATGCGGAGACCGCCGCCATGTTGCCCAGCGCGGCGGCGGTGCCTCTGCCAACTCTTACAGTACACCCCCCCCCCTTGAGGAGTGGACTCCGGACACTTCCTACACGGTTTCTCAGGATGTAACTGATGAAACTTCTTCCTTAATTTCTCAGCATGCATGCGATCCTCTGGTACCCAAGATCTATCTTCCACACCATACCCCTTCCAATGGACCAGATACTGCACAGAATTCTGTACCAGACGAGAATCCAAAATGTTTTCAACCTCGTACTCTGGCTGGCCCTCCACTACCACTGGGGAGGGGAGAGGAATCCACATACGCTGCTGGCTTTAATAAAGAGACATGGAATGATCTCCCACTTCTCATGCTGGCTGGGAGATCAATCACATAAGAGCTACCGGCCGCGGCGGCGGTGTCCCCACTGCTCCGTGACACCAGCGCCGCGCTGGGAAAAGGCTGCGTGGCGGAAACCGCCGGCTGTGATGTGGAGACCGCCGCCATGTTGCCCAGCGTGGCGGCGGTGCCTCTGCCAACTCTTACAATGTCACTATAAAGAATGGGAACATTGAGGCATTCTGAGGTTATGCTAGTTATTATATGCTGGTTCTCACTGAAAACCTTCCAACATATTTATGAAGCAAGAAGATGTTTCTAGAGACAGTTATTGACCCTAGTCTCTGGAGCTGGAGAAAAGCTGAGAACATTAGAGAGACTCTGAAGTCTCCCTATAATGAGGTTTTTAGTTTAAAAACCTCATTAACATTATAGTCCGACCTAAAACGCTGCAGAACCGCGGCTGAAAACCCCCTCGATCACCCCAAACTCATGGGGGTACACGGAGGCAACTTCCGCATAGAGGCAGCACCGTTCGACGCCTCTACCCCGCCCCTCTCAGTCTTCCTTCACTGAGAGGGGCGGGGAGAGGCGTAGATACGCGCTCATTGATGCGCATAGAGGCGGCAGCAAAATCTACGACCAAGAAAGTACCCCCGTGAGTTTGAGGTGATGGAGGGGGTTTTCAGCCGCGGTTCTGCTGCGTTTTAGGTCGGACTATAATGTTAATTAGGTTTTTAAACTAAAAACCTGATTTTAGGGAAACTTCAGAGTCTCTTTAAGCAAATCAGCAAACTGGGTCAGAAGTTATTCAAAATTGATCAATGTTATCTGGTAAAGTTGGCTAAAATGATTGTAATATAATGAAGGTTGTCTTGGATCTATTACCTAAGGGTGGGTTTACACTAGCACTGGCCATTCATCTCAGAGACGGATGCCGGCACTTGTTCTGCATTCAGCCCCAGTGTAAACAGGCCCTAAACTTTTTACTGTAGGTGTGCTACTGCAATAACATCGCTGCTATTTCACTAACTGTGTAGCATTCTTTTCGGTGGTCTGATATGACCAAAGCAAGGAATAAAAACATTTCCCACCTAGTAACTGACACTTTACAATAAGCCTTGTCCATGCTTAATGGGTCCTCTTGGTTCTTCAGCTTTCTTCAGTATTATTAGTTCATTCTCAAGGGCGTAACAATAGACCCTGCAGGGGATGCCTCCGCAGGGGGGCCCAGAAGCCACAGGGGGCCCATGGGGGGAAAAGTTTGAGAGACTGAAAGCTAAGGGCAGGAGAGAAAAAAAAAACGTATTCTGCTCTCACAGCATTGTTATATTGACTGCATGTGTCCACCACACAGATAAGGACTCCTACACACTTTGGAATTTGTACACTGTCCCTGCTCCCTAGGGTTCGTAAAAAACATCTGTCTCTCACTGCTGCAAAGATCGGATGACTGCATGTACAACCTAACAAAGAACGGAGTCACATTTTGAAAAAAAAAGTTGTAGACTTTCCCTTTTTTACTCTGAAAGGAATCCTAGATTCTTATCACACAGGCTAATGACCTTATGGCCTCTAATTACTTTTACAACACAGCAGAGTGGAGATTGATGTCTTACTGTTGCTGATTCATTGAGAGCTTGTTGTCTCATTCATACTGAGTCCAAGATCCCATAATAAGAGTATCAATCAGTGACATTCTGAATGTTCTGCCAAAGTTACAGTGAGTACTATATCTTATGTTCAGCATGTCATTGTTGTTCCTCCATATAGCATGTGCTCTCATGTAGTAACATAATACGGCTGTGTGTGTATGTATGTACTGGGAGCAGAGCTGCAATGAGGGACTTGTCAGCTGCAAGGGGCTGGAGGAAGCCCCGGGTAAGTAGATCTGGGGGTAGCATAGATTGCCTGACATTTCCTTTAAGTCTAAGTGTTTTTATCTGCATGGGGAAAACACATTGGTCCTCAGTTTTCCTGTGCAGAAAGTGAGGGGGGTGGGGGGCCCCATCCAAAGTTTTGCGGGGGGGCCATCCAAAGTTTTGCAGGGGGGCCCAGTGATGTCTAGTTACGCCCCTGTTTATTCTGATCCATTTCTTGAAAAGTAAATGATGGGATGTGGTACAATGCAGGAGGTGGATAAAGTGAGCTTGATGGAAAAATACGCACAAGAAGGACAGGAGCCCAATATCGCGTTGTAGGTCTTGACACGTGGGAGAATGCATACAACAAGACAAGGTCCTCACAAACCCAACAAAGCAACCACCTTCTGTGCTCGTGGGTAAACGTTACTCATCCCACACTCAGGATAGCAGAGGGTCTCCCCAAGGAGATGTTGCTCTGTCTGAAAATTGAAACTAAAAGTCTCGTCCCCCAATGGAGGGTAACACAGGTAGGAAAAAGGAGGTAAGAGGTGCCCAAATAGAGTCTAAAAAATGTAAAAAAGACAAACGTTTTTAACCTTGCTCTCACCGGATGCGGTACAGATCAGTGTACACAGTAGTACAATTCTCGTCCCATCTGGTATTATGTCCACAGCAGATTACAATATGTGCACAAGTCCTAGCAGCTAAGACACCATGACAGCAACACACGGCATCCCCGTCAGAAGCATTACTCTGGTGAGACTGGCTGCTCCTCACTGTCTTCCTCCTTCGCTCATCTTCACCTGAAAGCATACAGTCTGCAGTTCCCGCCTTCCCTGGGGGGTGGCCTCTCCACCCATAGAGCTTGCAGCATGGCCTCCCAGAGAAACAGGGAGTGCCGAGGTTAGGTTGCAGTACGGGGACTCCACACAGGTGGATTTACAGATTGGGCCACCACATGTCAACATATGTGCAAGATAATAATACCTTCTGCCTTGTGCAGTCATATAACACTAATGTATTTTCTCAACTGCCTCTAATTAGGTCACAGAATAATTCACTACATTCGTACTGAACATTTTTGATTGGCTCAATTATTGATCTAAAATAGATATTGGACGTTGCGCAGGAATCGGCTGCAGAGTTTTGTTTTTTGTGGTTTCTTTTTTTTCTGTTTAGAAGTTCCCTAGATTAGCTAATGTCAAGGAAATCGTGTAAAGCATTCTCTTTCTGTGAAGAAAAATGTGAGCACATGTGGCTGAACCTGCTCCATCTTCCAAAGAACCCAAGTGAGGTATAGCTAATAAGAATTTTTAGGGTTTGCCTCCAATTCTGATCCATGTGGAGCTGCAGGTTTCCTTCTCTCACTAAGAAAGAAGAAATATTTATCTAGATATATTTCCAAACCCCTCAGTCTGAGGTCACGTGTTTTCCATCCTCAGAAGTCTGTGTGTGAAAGATTATATGGTGATTGTGGTTTTAATGTACATTTTACTGACCCAGGCACAGTCCATGGAAAAGAGGACAGTGGAGCAACTTCACTATCTGCGCTGGCCGGACCATGGAGTCCCCAAGAACTCATCAGACCTGGTGCAGATGGTGAAACTCATGAACCAATATAACTCACCTCAATCAGGACCCATCGTAGTACACTGCAGGTACAGTATGATTGTGAGACATCAAGACAGGAACGGGTTGCTACAACCACTTCACACACATACTATCAGGAGCAGGGAATCAGAGGGCCATGAGCGTAACGGTTCAAAGGAAGAACTCTGCTACACCAACACCGATTGTTAAGTAAAATTCCAATATTTATTGCAGCTTCTGAGAACAAACGGCATTACAGCTCGCACATACGGGAGTGAAGGCATAGTTCCTTAGTCATGTCTTAGTCATGCCTTTGCTCCGATTCGCGTAAGCTGTAATGCTGTTTGTCCACAGATGCTGCATTAAAAATCAGACTTTTAACAGTGTGTAGGTGTAGTGGGGTTCTTTCTTTGAACTGATGGTTGTGAGATATTCCGAGAAACATGAGCATCATTTGGGAACACCAGCCGAATTAACAGATCTTGATCCTTAAAGGGGATCTGAGATAAAAACTAACTATAGCAAGTAACTTGTCTATATATCCTATCTAAAATTTAGATGTTTACACAGCAAATCTAACTGCAAACAGTTTATGATTATTTCTTCCTGTGATACAATGAGAGCAGACATATTCTGCTTGTCATCATTACACAGGCAAGCTGCTCTGCATCTCCAATCTTCCGCCTGTAAAAACTCCACTCCTCTCTCAACCCCTCCACTCCATTCTCCGCACCCTTGCCTCTGAAATCTCAGCATCTCCTGGCTGGTAACACCTCCTCCCAGGGGCGTAACTAGGCCCCACCGGGGCCCCCTGCAGAAATTCGGAGCGCCCCCGCTCAGGGTCGTTTTGGGGGGCTGGAGGGGTCGCAGCATGAGGGGAAAGCCATGCCCACAGTCGGCGGGGAGGGGGGACGGCCCCCCTCCCTCATCTCGGGGCTTTCCCCTCTGCGCTCCCCTCCAGCTTAACGAGTGTCCGGGCAGCGGCGGGCAGCGGCAGGCAACAGCTGATACATACCTTCCATCTTCCGTGCGCTCCAGCGTCTAGTCTCTGACGCGTCTTCCTGTTTTATACAGGAAGTCGCGTCAGAGACCAGAGTGAGGAACGCACCCTGGAGCGCACGGAAGACCCCTCCAGCCCCCCAAAACGGCCCCTGTGGGGGCAGGGGTCACATCCCCGATTGTTACGCCTGTGCCTCCTCCTCCTGCCTCAGGAAAAGCCTCCTCCCCAAATTGAGCTTCCATGAGCACTTGCCACATGGGACTCAGAATGCCATGGCACTGGAGGAGCTGTGGGCACTGCTTGTTTAGTTTGTAGGGAATTAGGCCATTAGAACTAAAAAGAAAAGTATTTGCCTCAAGGAATGCCCTATAAAATATATGTAAGGGGCACAATTATGAAATGTGTAAAAGTTTATCTTGGATCCACTTTAAGGTCAACTTTACCTATAAATGATATTTTGAAAATTGTATTAAGTAAAAGTAAAGGAGTTAAAGTAGTCCTAAACTCTAGTGAATAAGACAGGTCTCAGATGTTCTGTTATGTTACATTATACAAAGGTTTTTAATTCAGTAACAAAAAATAGCATATAGATGATAGTAAAACATAAATAACATGCAGGGCCGGCGCTACCATTAAGGCAAAGGAGGCAGCTGCCCCAGGGCCCCAGAGCATGTAGGGGCCCCCAGTGGCTACAAGAGGGAAACATTTTTTTTCAAATCGGCCTTATAGTTTTTGAGAAAATCAATTTTAAAGTTTCAAAGGAAAAAAAAAATACACATTTAAAAACCTGCCGACTTTAATGGTTAATAGCAAATCCACCTTAAATGCTAGAAACCCTAAATTTGCAGGATATGTTAAGGAGATCATTAGGAATAAGAGGAAAAAACAATTTTTCAAAAAGACCTTATAGTTTTTGAGAAAATCGATTTTAAAGTTTCGAAGGAAAAAAGTAAACTTTTAAATGCAGTAAATGTCACTTTTAGTAGTAAACCTAACGGTAGTGTAATTTTACATGCATCAAACGAAAGCGCAATAAATTTCCTGACGGGGTTTCCAGGGGGTCTATACGCAGCCGCAGCACTTAGGCCAGGGATCGCTATACAGCCGCAATATGGCTGTATGAAGATCCCTGGCATTTTTTCCTATTTTCCTAATTTTTGTTTTATGTTTAGAGTGTGGGAATTTAAAAAAAAAAATTATGTGGGGTCCCCCTCCTGAAACTTTTTAACCCCTTGTCCCCCATGCAGGCTGGGATGGCCAGAATGTGGAGCTCCGACCGATTGGGACTTCACACCCTGACTATACCAGCTGCAAAAAAGGTCCCCTAATGTCGATTTTTGTTCCGGGGTATATGTTGGGGGGGCCCCCAGGTTTATTTTGCCCTGGGGCCCCATTGTTGCTTAAACCGGCCCTGATAACATGGTAATACAGGCAATAGGATCAATTACAGATTCTTACAATTACAATTGAAACAATGTCGAATGATTGGCACACATCAGATGCTATGTTGAAAAGCAGAGTCCATACAAGTCATGTGTGATGGAGAATTAGGGCCGGTTCACACTTGCGGTTTTGCAAAAACCGCACCGGATGTCCGGACCGCACCGGAGCCGGATCGGACCTGAACCGTACGGTTCCTGTCCGGATCCGGTCCGGTTGCATACGGTTTCCGTGCGGTATGAACACGGTTGCGGTCCGGATCCGGATTCTTAAAGAGTAACAACCTGTATAAAAACAAAAAAAAATGTTGGGGTCTGGGAGGTCAGCAGAAGGGGGACCTGTGGAATCAGGCCCTCTGCTGTTTAGCACTCACCTCCACCTCCGACATGCTGCCAACATCTCCGGATCCGGATCCAGCTGTGCTGCTCCACTCCAAAATGCTTGCCCATGTGTCCCCAGCCAATATCGCCGCAAAAATCCGCATAGGAAGTGGGGTAGAACATCCGGATTTTTTGCCAGTGTGTTGTGCGCTCTCCGGTTCTCATTGGTTTCCATTGGCCGGATGGTGCAGTCCGGCTCCGCCCCGGATACGGCTGCCGGAGGAGCCGGACCAAAAAATAGCGCATGTTGGAACGGACACCGGAGTCCGGATCCGGTCCGGCTCCGGTCCGGACGAAACGGACACATGTGAACCCTGGCATAGATTTACATTGCTATGCCATGCGTCCGTTTCGTCCGGCCAGCATGCGGTGCGGCTCCGGCACGGCTATTCCGGATAGCCACCGCTAATGTGAACCGGGCCTTAGAGTTATACATGTATGTGATAAAAGTAGGATTGGAGGGTTAGATGGTCTAAATGAAGCCTTTATCATCTACATTCTGGGTGTGGATGTTTCTGCTTTTTTATGTCCCTCATTTACACACAGTTCATGGTCTATTACTTTTATTATTTACTGCTCCATTAAATAGTAAGCGATGGACCTATGGCTGCTCTCCTACTGGTTCTGTCACTGCAGGTGAGGTATAACAAAGACCCCTGCTCATCAGTGACTATCTATCTATTTATTATCAGTGACTATCACATACCTTGGTTACAGTCTAAGATAATGAAGATGGACTCACAGTCCCAGAACATAAAAGGTGGGGCAGGAGACTATTGACTTACTTTGGTAAATGTTTAATGGTTGCTGAGTCCAGGAGAGGATAGGCATGTCTCTACAGGTATCAGGACAGAAAGGTAGTAAGGACGGGTAGGCTGTAATCAGCAGAAGCAGAAGACAGGCTCCTGGTCAAGGTTAGGTCAAGTTAATGTGGAGCTTGAAGTGGAATCAGAAAGTGTGGGAACAAGACAAGGCTAGCAACAAATCCATCTTGATAACAGTGGAGTGGAGCAAAGAAAGCAAGCAGAAGCAAGGTCGGGGCAGGGCCAGGTCATGGGGATGCAGGAGCAAAGCCAGTAGACGGAAGCACGGTCACGGACAGGGCCAGATCAGCAACAGGTGAATAATAGTAATAGGTACAGTCACCCCTGCCTATGAGACACACTCACCCGACCCACTACAGTCACCCCTGCAACACAGCCAGGACAAGGTCCTCCAGCACCCAAGGCTGAGACACCAAAGTGTGCCCCTCCATCCCTCCCACCCCAGCCGTCACACACTGATTGCTATTAGACTAAGAGCGCCCCAGGGCCCCCAACATCTTAATCTCTAGTTATCTGGCTGCAGTCACTGCCATGTATCCCCTTTTCTTATTTCTCTCTGCTTCAAACACAATAGGGGAATGATAGCTGAGTGAGTTGTGCGCCCCCTCCGACACTGCGCCCTGAGGCTGGAGCCTCTCTCGCCTCTGCCCCGCTCTGTACAGTATTATGGTGTTTGATGTTATTGGGAGGGAGGAGGGTGATGGGAGTGATAGCAGAGTGAGCTGTGCGCCCCTCCTACACCGCGCCCTGAGGCTGGAGCCTCTCTCGCCTCTGCCTTGGCCCAGCCCCCAGGGCCCCTCCTACACTGCGCCCTGAGGCTGGAGCCTCTCTTACCTCTTCCTCGGCCCAGCCCTGGCTGCCTATGAGGCACACTTTCTCAACCTGTTATAGTCACCCTTGTCTATGAAGCACACTCACCCAACCAGCCACAGTCACCCCTGCCTATGAGGCACACTCACCCAACCAGCCACAGTCACCCCTGACTATGAGGCACACTAGCCCAACCAGCCACAGTCACCCCTGACTATGAGGCACACTCACCCAACCAGCCACAGTCACCCCTGACTATGAGGCACACTCACCCAACCAGCCACAGTCACCCCTGCCTATGAGGCACACTCACCCAACCAGCCACAGTCCTCCCTGACTATGAGGTACACTCATACCTGTTCTCCATGTTTGCAGTGCTGGAATTGGCAGGACGGGAACCTTCCTAGCATTAGACATTCTCCTGAAGATGGCTCGGGCAGAGAAGAAGGTGAATGTGTATCAGTGCATCTTACAGCTAAGGAAGAAACGGGTAAACATGGTGCAGGAGAAGGTGGGTTCCTGTCTCAGTGCCCTGCTTTCACTTCTCTTTATTGCATCTCATAAGTCTTATCATCTATATAATGCTCCAGTCCCTTCGCCAGCATACTCCTCATTTATTCAATATCAGTGTCTTCTGATTCTGATTCTACGTCCTACAGTGGATTGTTCATTGTCTATCACTAATGCAGCAATATCTGTCAAATCCATGCTTGTATGTATGGTATTCATTCCATCATCTATTTAATATCAACGTCCTCTGATTCCCTGTCTACAACAAATTGTCCATCAGAAATAGAGCAACGTTTGTCAGATCCATGCCCGTATACAATATGTTCATCCCATCATACCTCTACCCCTCAACCACTACGGCAAAGTCCCCGTTATGCAAAACGCAGGCAACCGGAAGTCTCAACCAACCAGCATGCCTGAGGAGATAACACGGGGACTGCGTTTTGGGGGTTTTGCAGGGATTAAAATACTTACACAGCCTCCAGCGCCATCTCCGAACCTTCCTGTAGCTCCTAGCAGCATTCCAGCATCTGTGCACCGCTCCCGGCGTGTCATGTGACCCGGCACGAGTCATGTGACAGGCAGGGAGCCACACATGGAGGATGGTGGAAAGCTGCCGGGCGCTACTGGAAGGTTTGAAGATGTTGATGGGGACTCAGTAAGTATTTATCTCTCTGGGAGGAAAGGGGGGGGGGGAGGTAGTTGTGCATTTTAGGCTGGTCGCTCAAGCAACCGGCAAGTACATGTATCCAACATCTGGCAATCCCCGGCGGCGCCGGACAGCAGGAACTTTGCTGTATTATTATTTATTGTATTTATAAAGCGGCAACATATTATGCAGCGCTGGAATATAAATAGTTTATCAACATGTTCTGATTCTCCATTCTACGACACATCGTCCATCAGATATAGAGCAATGTCTGCCTGTATGTAATATATTCATCTCACTGTGATAACGTGGCCATAGATGCTCCTGTTTATCACCTCTTATTTGAAGTAATGCATGACTTATCTCTCCTTATCTGTTTATCTCATGTATTATTCCTACTTACGGTAATGGGGAATAATAAGAGAGATCATTCATGAGAAAATCTATGTGAATAACCCCCTATGATTGTTTCAGGTGATAGTCTGCTATCTGTACTGTACTTTGCTATCCTCTGCTGCTGCCTCTTCATCCATCATCTGTGTTGGGTTTATGTTTCTGATTGCTGTTGTTCTTCCCTGCAGAGCTGTGTCTCCTGCAGTGTTGCTTGCAAATTTTCGCCCAAGTCATTTTCGCATGGAAAATCCCATTTTCGAATTCAGCGAATTTTCCCAAAAATCTTCAGAAATATTTGCTTTTTCAACCAGCATCGAAAATTGAAGAAACTTCACTGTATGCGGACAACTATGCTCTTATGCAGAAAAATGTCCACAATAATCCGCAAGAACCGTCACTGTATGCGGACGCCTATGCCCTTATGCGGAAAAATGTCTGCAATAATCCGCAAGAAACTTCGTTGTATGCGGATGCCTATGCCCTTATGCGGAAAAATGTCTGCAATAATGTCTGCAATAATCCGCAAGAAACTTCGCTGTATGCGGACACCTATGCCCTTATGCGGAAAAATGTCTGCAATAATGTCTGCAATAATCCGCAAGAAACTTCGCTGTATGCGGACACCTATGCCCTTATGCGGAAAAATGTCCGCAATAATCCGCAAGAACCGCAACAAACTTTGCTGTATGCGGACGCCTATGCCCTTATGCGGAAAAATGTCTGAAATAATCCGCAAGAAACTTCGCTGTATGCGGACGCCTATGCCCTTATGCGGTAAAATGTCTGCAATAATCCGCAAGAACCGTCACTGTATGCGGACGCGTATGCCCTTATGCGGAAAAATTTCTGCAATTATCCGCAAGAACCGTCACTGTATGCGGACAACTATGCCCTTATGCGGAAAAATGTCCGCAATAATCCGCAAAAACCGTCACTGTATGCGGACGCCTATGCCCTTATGCGGAAAAATGTCTGCAATTATCCGCAAGAACCGTCACTGTATGCGGACAACTATGCCCTTATGCGGAAAAATGTCCGCAATAATCCGCAAGAACCGTCACTGTATGCGGACGCCTATGCCCTTATGCGGAAAAATGTCTGCAATTATCCGCAAGAACCGTCACTGTATGCGGACAACTATGCCCTTATGCGGAAAAATGTCCGCAATAATCCGCAAGAACCGTCACTGTATGCGGACGCCTATGCCCTTATGCGGAAAAATGTCTGCAATAATCCGCAAGAAACTTCGCTGTATGCGGACACCTATGCCCTTATGCGGAAAAATGTCTGCAATAGTCTGCAAGAAACTTCGCTGTATGCAGACGCCTATGCCCTTATGCGGAAAAATGTCCGCAATAATCCGCTAATACATGCGTATAGTCGCATTTACCCCATACGTACGGTACGACTACGCGGAAATACGTACGCGATGAACTACAAATTTAACGCGAAAATAACAGGCATTATGCGAAAATTAACGCAAAAATATTCGATTGAAAATTCGCCTGTCGAAACAAAATTAGGCGAGAATTCAGCGAAAATAATTTTTGCATTTTCGCTCATCACTGGTGTCCTGCCTTCCCCCCCTTTCCCGCAACCTCCCTCTGCACACAACAGAACATGCTACAGGGCGTAGTTGGAACACAGAACGCTGCTTTTGTGCATTGCGTGGCTTGTGTACTCCAGTCCTAATTGTATGTTTAGAGTCTTCTAGCTCCAAGGATCTTTCAAAAAAAGGTAGAGAAGAGGTCAGCTGCCCAGAGTCACCAAACACAGCATCTGTATCAGTGGTGTACCTAGAGATTATGGGGCCCCATAGCACTACTTTCATAGGGCCCTCTTGAGCAATGCCGCCTGCCCCTACCCTA
Source organism: Hyperolius riggenbachi (assembly GCF_040937935.1). NCBI lineage: Eukaryota > Metazoa > Chordata > Amphibia > Anura > Hyperoliidae > Hyperolius > Hyperolius riggenbachi. The sequence goes on from NC_090646.1 coordinate 678,456,179, forward strand.
TGGATATGAGTTGATTGGACAATTTACATTCTTGTGCAATCTACGCCAGGGCTTTTCAACCCTGTCCTCAAAGCCCACCAACAGTGCATGTCCTGCAGAAAACCACAAACATACACAGGTGGGGTAATTAGTGTCTCAGCAGAGCTGATTAGCTACTTCTGCGGATTTCCACAAAACATGCACTGTTGCTGGGCCTTGAGGACAGGGTTGAAAAGCCCTGATCTACACTACACATAGTCCATGGGCACTGAGACCTAAGGTGGACACACACGATACAACAAAATGATCCGATTTTACGGCAATTCGATTAAAACGATCGGATCTCCCGAAAAAGATGAAAACTTTTTTTCATTCAACTGAAAAATCGAATCGGATTTCCCGTTTTCTTCGATTTTTATCGATCCGGAATGCCAGATATTTTTCTTCAATCTTTCTAAAGATTGTATGGTGTGTGTTAGATTGTCAATTTATTAATATACACACCCTAGCAATTTTCTGTTTCCAATCATTTTTATCATGATTGGGGAAAAAATTGAACATAAGTGTGTGGTACATTGGTCATATTTTTGAAATGTTACAATCAGTCAGAAAAATTGATTGCAATTCTTAAATTGAACAGATATTTAAAAAAAATTGTATGGTGTGTGGCCACCTTAAAGGGAAAGTTCACGCAGGAGCTAAAAAAAAAAAAAAATCCAAATCCACTTACCTGGGGTTTCCTCCAGCCCGTGGCAGGCAGGACGTGCCCTCGCCGCCGCTCCGGTGGCTCCCGTTCTTCTCCGGTGGCTCCCGGTCTTCTCCGGTGGCGCACCCGGCCTGACCAGGCTTGGCTGCCAGGTCGGGCTCTTCTGCGCTCCAAAATGCGCCTCACGGGGGCACGCTGATGTCATCGGACATCCTCCGGGCTGTACTGCGCAGGCGCAGAACTACTGCGCCTGTGCAGTACAGCCTGGGGGACGCCCGATGACGTCAGCGTGCACCAGTGACACGCATGTTGGAACGCAGAAGAGTCCGACCTGGCAGCCAAGCCTGGTCAGGTCGGGTGCACCACCGGAGAAGACTGGGAGCCACCGGAGAAGAACGGGAGCCACCGGAGAGGCGGAGAGGGCACGTCCTGCCTGCCACGAGCTGGAGGAAGCCCCAGGTAAGTGGATTTGGATTTTCATTTTTTTTTTAGCTCCTGTGTAAACCTTCCCTTTAAGTCTGATGGTGGAGGAACACAAGAAAGTAATTAGTGAATACGTCATCAAGAACCATCTGGCCCCCCTCTGCTCCAGGGCCCCATAGCAGCTGCTATGGCTATTGCTACGCCCCTGATCTGTATTATGAAGGATAAATGGATGAATACTGGATATACTCACATACCTCAGCACCACAGAAGATGCCGGGTCTATATAAATCAATAGTAATAATAATAATCTTCCCAGATGCCCACTACGTAGAGCTTTACACCCATTTGGACCTTTCCACTCTTGGGTAAGGAACCTGAATGCTCAGGTGGGTCACTCTTCAATAAAGCTTTCTCAGACAGTTCGACAAGAATACTACAGAATTAGAAGTGCAAGGATGTTGTATTTGGCTGTTGTATAAAAACAATGTTCTCTGTCTATAAGGTTGTTACTTTGTACATTTGGTAGGTGATCGTAGTTTGCACTCCTGCTCTTTCACAATTGTAATTCTTTTACCACTTGTGGAAACTGCTTCCTTCTGAATTCCAATGATATGCTTGGGAGACGTGCTGTGCAACACAATTATTATGGGTTTCCTGCAGGCACTGCACCTGTGGGTGGCACCTCTGCACCCTCCATGATCTGTATGTGACTCTCTCTTCCATGGGGCAGGTACTATTGCTCTCAGGTGACCAGAGTTGGGGCTTGTCTTACTCTTGACATGCGGTCCAGTGATGTTTATGTATGCCTCTAAGCACAGTATACCTGAGAAGTTATCACTTGTGATTTTCCCCATGGTAGGAGCAGTACATCTTCCTGTATGACGTCCTGCTGGAGGCGCTCCTGTGCGGGGCCACCGCCATCCAGGTATCTGAGATCCAGAAACACACCATGTCCATGTCTGTGCAAGACCCCAGGAGGAAGACCACCGGCTATGACATGGAATTCCAGGTAATGACAGAAGCTTCCTACCATATATACTCTGACGAAGAACATCAAGGGTATGGAACATATATTAAAGTGCATTGGTCATAATAGAAATATATGTTCTGTCAGTTGGAGTACACACCAAAAGGCCGGCAGAAGATGATCTGGGAACCTGCAGTGACCGCAAGCCGATGAGCGAATGGTTCCTCAAGTCAAATCTGTATTGTTCTTAAAAATAGTATTTATTGACCTTAATTAACCACTTCCCTACCACAGGTTATTTCCCCTAATGCAAACCTCAAGCAAATTGTATGTGTAGTAAAGCTAAGAAATATAGCTAGAAAATAGAATATTACTAACAAAGAAGAGTCTCATGTTTTCCAGTACATGAAGAGTTAAAAAAAAAACTTCAGTTGTTATCTATGCAAAAGAGCTTCTCTGAGCTTCTCTGAGCTCTCCGACCCACTGGATTTAATACAGACCTGTTTTCTGAAGCACTTATACATCCAAGAAACAGTGAGAGACAGCTTGAGATAAGGTTTTACTGCAGGAAAGTTCAAAGGGTCATTATTTCGGCTTTTGTTTTATAGCTTAAAATACAGAGTGTGGTTTTTACAACTGAAACTGTGACAGAATGATGCAATGTTACAAAAAAAAAGCTTTATAACTGAAAATACAAATATGAGACTCTTTTCTTAGTCAGATAAGAGACTTCTTATCTCGTACGTTTCTTTCACTTCAGGTTTGTGCTAAAAAAAACAGCAATTTTCACATATCACTCTCCTCTCATTCATTTGCCAATAACTGTATTGCTACTTATCACACCAAAATGAGCTATATATTGTTTTCTTTTTTTTTTTTGCGGGACAAACTAGGCTTTCTTTCAGTGGTACCTTTTGCTAAGAATTATTTTTCTTCCTATGTGCTTTATAAGAAATTAGAAAATAAAATGGAAAAAGTCATTATTTCTCACTTTTCAGCCATTATAGTTTTAAAATACAGCTGTAGATATAACCCACACATTACATTTGCCCATTTGTCCCTGTTATTAAGAAGTTTAGATTATGTGGCTAGTACAGTGTATGGTGACAATATTTTATTTGGAATTATTGGTGTATTTTTTGTTTTGTTTTGCATTTCTCTTTACTACATCAATAGTTACAAGCCCTTATTTGCAAAAATAACACTAGTATACCCTCATAACATAAACATTAAAAGAGCTGAGTCCCCAAGGTAACTGTTTATGTATTAAAAAAAAGCTTAAAAAAAGTTGCCTTTTGTAAAATCTTTTTCCTCAAGTGCTTTATTTTGGTAACTATGGGGGAGGGGGTAGAAGGGGTTAATAACTAATGGGTGATTATTGTCTTATTATTTATTTTAATGCATTTTCCATGTCTTTTTTTTTTGCCCACAAAATGTCCCCACGCTTGCCTGTGTACTGATACAGTACACAGGAAGTAGTGCATTTGTTTTTGTTTTGTTTTTCTTTTTTTGTGAATGACCATAAGCATCTTGCTGATGCCGGTGATCATTCACTTCAGGCAGTTACCATTTACCAATCATGGACCGTCAGGATGGTGATGAGAACCCGTGCAATCGTGCTCTTGATTGCACATGCCGAGTGCAAACAGAGACACATATCTGCGCACCTGATCCGCAAGTGAAGTCTTCAGGGGCGTAGATAAGATCTTGAGCAGGTTAATTCAGTAAATAAATATGTTAATAAGTAAAAAAGATAAGTGAAATATAAAAAAAATCTATAAAATATTATATATATATATATATATATATATATATATATATATATATATATATATTTAGCGGGATGTGAAAGTTTGGGCAACGTTGTTAATCGTCATGATTTTCCTGTATAAATCATTGGTTGTTACGATAAAAAATGTCAGTTAAATATTTCATATAGGAGACACACACAGTGCTATTTGAGAAGTGAAATGAAGTTTATTGGATTTACAGAAAGTGCGCAATAATTGTTTGAACAAAATTAGGCAGGTGCATACATTTGGGCACCACAAAAAAGAAATGAAATCAATATTAAGTAGATCTTCCTTTAGCAGAAATTACAGCCTCTAAATGCTTCCTGTAGGTTCCAATGAGAGTCTGGATTCTGGTTGAAGGTATTTTGGACCATTCATCCTCTTTACAAAACATCTCTAGTTCATTCAGGTTTGATGGCTTCCGAGCATGGACATCTCTCTTTAAACCACACCACAGGTTTTCAATTCTATTCAGGTCTGGGGACTGAGATGGCCATTCCAGAACGTTGTACTTGTTCCTCTACATGAATGCCTTAGTGGATTTTGAGCAGTGTTTAGGGTCATTGTCTTGTTGAAAGATCCAGACCCGGCACAGCTTCAGCTTTGTCACTGATTCCTGGACATTGGTCTCCGGAATCTGCTGATACTGAGTGTAATCCATGCGTCCCTCAACTTTGAAAAGATTCCCAGACCCTGTATTGGCCACACAGCCCCACAGCATGATGGAACCACCACCATATTTTACTGTAGGTAGCAGGTGCTTTTCTTGGAATGCTGTGTTCTTTTTCCTCCATGCATAATGCCCCTTGTTATGCCCAAATAACTCAATTTTAGTTTCATCAGTCCACACCACCTTATTCCAAAATGAAGCTGGCTTGTCCAAATGTGCTTTAGCATACCTCAAGCGGCTCTGTTTGTGCTGTGGGCGGAGAAAAGGCTTCCTCTGCATACAGCATCTCCTTGTGTTAAGTGCGCAGAATGGTTGAACGATGCACAGTGACTCCATCTGCAGCAAGATGATGTTGTAGGTCTTTGGTGCTGGTCTGTGGGTTGACTCTGACTGTTCTCACCATTTGTCGCTTCTGTTTATCCAAGATTTTTTCTTGGTCTGCCACTTAACTTGAACTGAGCCTGTGGACTTCCATTTCCTCAATATGTTCCTAACTGTGGAAACAGACAGCTGAAATCTCTGAGACAGCTTTCTGTATCCTTCCCCTAAACCATGATGGTGAACAATATTTGTCTTCAGGTCATTTTAGAGTTGTTTTGAGACCCCCATGTTGCTACTCTTCAGTAAAACTTAAAAGAGGAGGGAAACTTACAAATGGCTTCCTTAAATACTCTTTCTCATAATTGGATTCACCTGTGTATGTAGGTCAGGGGTCACTGAGCTTACCGAGCTTATTTGAGTTCCAATAATTAGTTCTAAAGGTTTTGGAATCAATAAAATGACAACAGTGCCCACATTTATGCACCTGCCTAATTTTATTTAAACAATTATTGCGCACTTTCTGTAAATCCAATAAACTTTATTTCACTTCTCAAATATCACTGTGTGTGTCTCCTATATGCATTTTTTATCGTAACAACCAACGATTTATACGGGAAAATCATGATGATTAACAAGGTTGCCCAAACTTTTGCATCCCACTGTATATAGGGAGTATATGTGGCGTGTGAATGAGCATTTGAATGGTGTGTCATAATCTACTGATTTAAATCGCTACTTGAGTGCCGAAAGAGTTTTGTTTTACTTACAAATCCATATTTACCTAATTAAGGATAATATATTTTGAGGGCTATCCAGGATTCCTTCCTATTTCTCCAGTATTATATTGCAGTGTGGGGTAACACGACAGTTTGGATTTGCTGCTGCTAATAAGCTTTGATCTGGAAGCAACACTTTACCTAGCATTGAGTTAACTTCATGATGAAATATTCATCTTGAGGGATTGGCAGTCACAAAATCAAATTCAATTTACCCTCTGTTCTGTGTTTATTATGTGGCCTGGAACCTCACCCTGCAGTGCAAGCTCTCCAATCTAATCACAAATGTCTTTTTGAGTTTTGTATTTTGGTCAGGAGCCAATTTCATTGCCTCCTGACCCTGTGATCATGGTAAGTCAATCACTGTGATCAGTGCTCATCTTGTTGGAAAAAAGTCTTGAGTCCTCAAGGGGCCAGAGACCAGCGGTACTAAAGTGGTTAATAATACCATTAGTCACTGTGTTTACATATCAGAGTCTAAAATGGGGTTTTTGTTGCGGCCAAAATTCCAGACACCAAAAACTTTTAGTGCCATGTCTGACCACACCCATCTCTAGACACCTGGGAATAATGCTCTGCTCTACTGCGGTAACGTGAACAACTTTCTGATACCAGCTCATCCAGGCTACAGAAGCAAGAGAGAACATACCGGGCCCTGTCTGTTTATCCTTGGATCACCTGGTTATGGTAACGTTGGTAGACAGAGAAGGTGCTGATCACCATGGTAACTAAGCAGGGTACCACTTTATAAAAATGGTGTTCTTGAAGGAGGGCTCAGCCGATGATAAGAGGTGTCAGTCTTTATAATGAGGTCCTACAGAAGAGTAAATATTAATTCACCGGTGCTGAAGCTGTTCTGAAATGAAGGTTTATTTCTGTCCTTTCAGGCTGTGGAGAAACTGACAGAGATATATCAGATTTATCCATGCAAAGTGGCCAGGAAGCCTGAAAATCAGGACAAGAACCGCTTCCCCAACATCCTGCCAGGTAACGCAATGTGGAAATGACTGTTGACTAGACCCTGTTCATCCCCCTCCTGTGAGTGGCTGCTGACACATCTGGGGCTGCACATGGAATGGGAGGGGCTGCTGTACATGGATGTTACACATGGAAGAGGGGGCTGCACATGGAATGGGAGGGGGCTGCTGCACATGGGTATTACACATGCAAGAGGAGGCTGCACATGTAATGGGAGGGGCTGCTGTACATGGATGATACACATGAAAGAGGGGGCTGCACGTGGAATGGGAGGGGGCTGCTGTACATGAATGTTAAACATGGAAGAGGGGGCTGCACATGGAATGGGAGGGGCAGCTGTACATGGATGGTACACATGGAAGAGGGGGCTGCACATGGAATGGGAGGGGCTGCTGTACATGGATAATACACATGGAAGAGGTGGCTGCACATGGAATGGGAGGGGCTGCTGTACATGGATGATACACATGGAAGAGGTGGCTGCACATGGAATGGGAGGGGCTGCTGTACATGGATGGTACACATGGAAGAGGAGGCTGCACATGGAATGGGAGGGGCTGCTGTACATGGATGATACACATGGAAGAGGGGGGTGCACATTGAATGGGAGGGGGGCTGCTGTACATGGATGATACACATGGACGAGGGGGCTGCACATGGAATGGGAGATCTGATATACATGGATGACAACAAACTATGTCCCAATGGATGATACACATGGAAGAGATACATGGATGATACACATTGATGAGGGGGCTGCTGTACATGGATGATACACACGGCAGACAGGTGATGTATTGCAGCTGGTTGGGGGAGGGGAGGCAGGGTGGCAGCGGAAGTTCCACATGTTTCATGCTGAAATCGATTCAAAATCTGTGTGCAGTGTATGGGCAGCAATTAGATCCCTCTGTGATCAGATTCGATCAGAGAGGGATCTATCTGTTGGTCGATCTGGTGGCAATCGACCAGTGTATGGCAGCCATTACTGGGGCTGTAGTAAAGAACATCATATACTGTATATTACGTATAATTACAATGAGAGTAGATAATTGTTTTCCTATCAATACATTAGAGTAGTATTATTCAGTGATTGTTGGTTGCTTTATGTCTCCAGGTGACTCTCCTCGGCCCATCCTGCTGTCCGCACTGACCAGACAAGGAGACCCCGGCTACATCAACGCTGTGTTTGTGAATGTGAGTCTCACACTGTCTGCCCTCCTGTCTCTGGACTCCACAATAATATTGGATGGCGTTTTACAGTACAACAGATCACTATGATCAAATTAACTTCTTCAAATCAACTAACCAACCTCTGACACATTTACATAAACAATGATCAGACACGGCAGGAGTTGTCATAGATGGAGGAGGTTGCATCATGAGATTAGTGGCCACAGCTTTGACCAGTACAAAGATAGTGGACCCATCAGTTCCATAAACTGTCTCCATTAGAAATTTCTGAAGGTAGTAAATCAGTAGTTACCCACAAAATAGCCTTGTGACTATGGACTAATACATTATTTACCATAATCTACTCAAGGACCCCTGCTTTATTTCATACCGAAATCATTAATCTTGAAGTATACCCGTGGTGAACCTTGGATTAAAAAAAACACTTACCTAAGAAGAGGGTAGCTCTGGATCTTGTAGAAGCCTCCAGACCTTCATTACCATCACTCTCAGCGTGACTTTTACTAGTTAAGCCTTTTGGACGTAGCTGCTACATCCAAAAGGATGCTGCTGCGCTGTTGCCCGCTCCCGTGGACGATCGTGTGTGCTCCCGCCCGCTCCCATGCTGCCACCCATTAGACCGGAGATCAATGAATGGGAGCGCAGTTCCCATTCATTGATCTAAGTCCCCATTAGATAGACTGATGGCTTCTATGAGAAGCCGCTGTCTTTCTAAAGAAAAAAAATGTATGTCCTCCCTTCACTTTCTGTAAGCATGAGCACTCACTTACAGGATGAAAAATGACTGAGGCCATCCTGTGGCCAAATAGTAAAACTACATCTACATACATTTTTTTTTTTTATAAACACATAATCAACAGTAGAAGTATAGATAGCCAGCACTCCTGTGCTACGATTCAGCGATGTGCCACAGTCTGAGAGTCAAGCAGCACTCCTGGCTCAAAAGTCCATAGTAGTAGTGTAGAGACCGGCACCATCAAATAGTGAATATGCTCTTTATTGTATAAATTTCAAGTATGTTTCGCGTGGGGGTTCGCGGTCGCGCGGTGCGGAGGTTCATGTGGGGGGTGGCCGTGCTGGGAGTTGGCGCTCTTCTGTGGGTCAGGCCCCATATATTCCTTAATAGGGATATAGGATATTAATGCATACACTTTATATTTGATGACAATCAATCTTTTCTGTTCTGGTTCCTATTTTATTCCCCTCTTTATTTACAAAGTATATAATGGAAGATTTGATTGTGAACAACAGGTATGTGTGGCTGTGGGGTACAGCCATTGGTAGGCAAACCCACATGCTACATATACATATATATGTGGATCTGTGTGCATGATGCCTGTTTTGTTTGTAACCATGTGAAATTGTGAGCGAATTCACTTCATTATACCACTTCCCTTTCTTTATCTATATATACCCTAGGGAACCATTAATGGTACCCCATTATGGTGACTGATTATTGGGAAATTTCAATATTACTTTCCTCTTAAGATCGAGTAATTTAAATTAAGAAGATCCTTTCTAAAAAACCTTACTGCTATATATACAACTTTCAATTGTTTTATTCAGTGATCTTTATAGTATCGTGATAAAGGAGCAGTTTTCTAACTCCTCCTTCTCATTTACATACTCCACCTAGTGGAAGTTACATCATTAGCACCACCTTTATGACCTCACACTATTTTGCATAGTACTGCCCATGTAATGTGGATTGGCCAATCCCAAAGAACCAATGTTTAGCATTTCCTATAAAAAGAGATGCCGCCATCTTGTTTTATATTAGCCTGATGAAACAGAGAACGTTTTCTCTGAGAAACGCGTTGTTTTTACTAATCAATAAGCCCCCCTTTTATACCTTACTACCTCACCACTCTCTATTTTATTTGCGGCAAGTCAGCGGTTATATCTGCTAGCCGCACAATACTACTCAGTGCGCTACTGACATCGCATAGACGCCGCTCACTCCCGTTTGGTCTCGCAAGGTGAGCGTGCGCCAGGATCTAATGTTTGGCCTGCCTACAGCCTCCCTGGAAGTGTCCAAACTGAGAACGTGACTCCCTGGTGGCCCTCCGGATTCCCCGCCTGGAGCTGGATTGTGAGCCTGGTCCCTGGCCCCTAAAGGGACAAACGCTATCAGAGGCTCTGTCCTACGAGCAGCCATTTCTGAACAGGTGAGACCTGTCCTTGGCAGGGTGGATGCTCTTATTTATTTGTCACTCAGAGCGCTCTTTCTTTTGCATGTTTTTACTTATTGTATAAAAAGACACATAGACATATATCACAACGTTTCGGAGGGATTACCTCCTTTCTCAAGTGGATGTCAGTGTCTAAATAAAAACAGTTAAACTCTCATTTATATCGTATATCTACATGGAGCATTCACCGGGTCTATTTGAAAAGGGCTCCTGTAAAAAAGGGCTCCTGGTGTAGCCCATATATACCAAATTCGGCTACAAAAAGGGCACCTGGTGTAGCCCATATGCCAACTTCGGCTTCAAAGGGCACATGGTGTAGCCCATATATGCCAACTGCGGCTACAAAGGGCGCCTGGTATAGCCCATATGCCAACTTCGGCTACAAAGGGCGCCTGATGTAGCCCATATATGCCAACTTCGGCTACAAAGGGCACCTGGTGTAGCCGAAAAAACTAGTTTTAGTTTATTAGGCAAAATTTGTTGGGTTATAAAAGGGCTCTACATATAGCTAAGAAGAGTGATTATTATGACCTAACTTCTCCCTACTCTCACACAGAACCCTCCCCGATGGTGCCTAACCCTAATCCCCTAGGAGGTGCCTAACCCTAAGACCCCCCCCCCCCCCGCCCTCTTGTGATGCCTAATCCTAACCTCCCCTGCACCCTCAAATCAAAAATATCGGCTATAAAAGGGTTCCCTTTTGTAGCAGAATTAAAACCCTATAGCTGAATAAAAAATATGGGCTACAAAGGTGTGCCTTTTTGTAGCCAAAAACCTTAAAGCCGAATAAAAATATGGGCTACAAAGGGGTGCCCTTTTGTAGCCAAAAACCTTGTAGCCTAAAAAAAAATATGGGCTACAAAAGGGCGCCCGCTTGTAGCCTATATCAAAACTCTGGAGCCCTTTTCACCACCTTGTAGCCCATATTTTCAGAAATAACATTGATGTCTATGGAGGAGCCCTTTTCATACAGGCAGCTCAGGAGCCCTTTTCAACGGATCCCGCATTCACCAATCACATTCAAGAACGCCTATGGCCACCAATCCCCTGTCTGCTAACCCAGAGCGGACCTGATGGAAGACTATATTCTTAATATTTAAATGTGTGCTGACGTGGACTGCCCAAGATGCACAGTGCGGGGATGGAGGCGGCACCCGCAGCTCAACCCATAGTATTGGGACGCCGACCTATCAACTGCCAGTCTCAGGTGACGTCATACTGGTCACGCCTACCATGTGAGGCAGACCAGATGGGAGACCGCCCCTAAAGGCCAAAGTGTCAGCGTACCACATGGGTGAGATGTAAACAAACCAACCACGTGGTCGCTACACCAGAGGAATCGCCGCCAGTACCGCCCCCAGTCCAGCGGGTGCTGTCAGTGGACAGTACAAGCAAGTAAAGGGACCGCGGACCAATTACAACATATAAAACAACTATGGCTCAAGACACTACATATATGTAAACATGATTAATGACACTAAAAGAAAGTTAGTAAACAGATGACAAAAAAGAAAATTAGATGACAAAAAAATCACACAAATGGCTGCATGTCATATTTCCTGTTCATCCCACGGGGTTCCAGGGTGTCTAACCCTTGGATCCAGACCGCCTCCCTATAGAGTAACCTTTTAAGCCTATTTCCTACCCTCCTCAAAGGTGGAACTTGCTCTAATATTTGGAATCTCAATTGAATAACTGTATGGCCCGCCTGCATAAAATGAAAAGGGACTGATAGATCACTGCATCTGTTAATCATAGTACTTTTATGGGCTGCCAGTCTGACCTTCATCGCTGTATTTTGAAAGCGGTGCCTAAATGAGGATGTCAAATGACTGGTCCTCTAATGACACTATTACAATTGATACAATTTAAGCAAGGGTAAGTGCCATTGGGACGGTTAGAGAGAGGCTGGACGGCACGACTCGAACCCAAGTCAGCCCGTACCAACTTGTCCCTAATGCTGGGAATACACGGTTCGTTTATGCGCAGCGCGTCCCCGCTGGCTCGATACCGGCGCGTCCCTGCTGGCTCGATACCGGCGCGTCCCCGCTCCTCCCCGCGGGCGTGCGGATCGATTCCCGCTCCTCCCCGCGGGCATTTCCTAATCTTCCGTGTGTTTCTTCTTTTGTTTTCCCCGCCGGTATCGAGCGCGGAATTGATCCGGCGGGGTATCGGACAGGTCGGAAATTATCAATCGAGCCATCAGCTGCTCGATTGATAATTTCAAACAAACCGTGTATCACCAGCATTAGTGTCGGTGCCCGCTTGTAAGACATAAGGGGAGGGACCTGAAATTCAAAAATATCAGGAAAATCATCTTTCAAAATATGCCAATTATGGCGAATTTTGACATCAGCAATTTCACCACTATGGATATTGTAATATTGTATTGTGTAACAAAAGGAATTCTTTTATTGTGTCCACGTCTACGATGGGTGTTGTCAGATTTAGAATAAGATAACCTCAGCCTGGCCCTGCTCAAAACCTGTTGGGGATAATCAACTACGTTTAAAATTAACTGCTTACCTCCCACACCCCAAAATACCCAAAAAACATTTTTAATTAAAAAACATTACAATAAAAAATAAAAAAAAAACATAAATGATTATCTAAGGGTCAGAACTTTTTCAATATGCATGTGAAGATGGTATATTACTATTATTTTTTTAAATTATAAACTTGTAAATAGTGATGGATGAAAAACTGAAAAAAATGCACCTTTATTTCCAGATAAGATATTGGTGCCATACATTGTTATAGGGACATCATTTAAATGGTGTAATAACCGGGACAAATGGGCAAATAAAATGTGTGGGTTTTAATTACGGTAGCATGTATTATTTTAAATCTATAATGGCCGAAAACTGAGAAACAATACATTTTTTTATTTTTTTTTCTTAATATTCTCATTAAAATGCATTTAGAAAAAAATAATTCTTAGCAAAATGTACCAACCAAAGAAAGCCTAATTGGTGGTGGAAAAAAACAAGATATAGATCAATTCATGATAATTAGTGATAAAGTTATTGGCGAATGAATGGGAGGTGAAAATTGCTCGAATGCATAAGGTGAATGTAACAAACGACGGGGACACCGCCATAGCAGAGAGCGGTGCTTCACCCGCCTCTGCATCACAGCAGGCGGCGGTCCCCGTCCCGCAGGCATGCAAGACGCCTCGCATAGGTCTCTCGGCCGCACATGAGGTTAGGGCTACGCGTGCGCGCGCCCGGCGGCAGGACCTTTATCTGTTGAGGAGACGGGTCAGCTGATCCGGCAATCAGCTGACCTCAGCCAGCCAATCACAGGCTGACTTTGGTCCCAGCCCCCTGGGCGGGCTGGTGGAGCTAGCTTTCTGCATTTAAGCATGAGAGGTCATTTGCTCAGTGTCTGCTGTTGCGAAAACTCCGTGCTAGCGCTCAGACCTTTGATAGCTATAATTATAAACTCATTACTATTGTTGATTTATTGTGTATGACCCTCTGCCTGAATTTCTGACTCCGATTCCTACCTCCTGATTCTGTACTTAGCTATCTGATCTGTTGCCGATTTTCTGCCTGTACTTCTGACTCTGATTGTGCCTCCTGACTCTGTACCTCATCTGCCCGACCCGTTGCCAACCTCAGCTTACCATTGACTACGATTAGCCTGACGATTCTGTACTGCTGCTGACCGATCCGTTACCGATTTTGCCTGTACAACCGCTCTCTGAGTGATAGTCCCTACAGCCAGGGGGCTATCACATAGGAGTACTCCTGTATACTGTGCACTAATCACCTGTGATCACACTCTTATTAAAGTACTGATTTGGTGCTAGTGAGCCTTCCGCTGATCTACGATCAGGAAGATACTGATTATTTTGCTAAAATATATCTGCATTAGTGGTGATACTGCAGATCACCACATAATCAGATATTTGAGCTCTTGCTGACACATTGTTACAGTGAAGTGGTTAAAGAGGAACTGTAACTAAGCATTAAACTTCATCTCAATCAGTAGCTGATACTCCCTTTCCCACCAAAAATCTTTTCTCGAATAGATCATCAGGGACATCTGAATGGCTGATATTGTGGTGAAAACCCTCTCGCGATGTCAGTACCATGGTCATAACAGTTTCCTGTCTGTGAGCCTTGTTACATTGTGAGAAATAATGGCTGTTTCCAACTGCCAAGCAACCAGTATCTCCCTGTGCCCATATATACAGTATATCTATATAAAACACCCTTTTAACCTATCACAGTGTTAGGGGGTGCGGTTATAGATACTGGCAGTTGGTGTTGTCTGGTCTTTTTCATGTCTGCCAGTAGTAAAGATGATTACATGCAGGCTAATTGTGGATCAAACAATATGAGCAAATGAGATGGCAAATATAAATCATCTCTTGATCTCTCTTCTATTTTTACTTCTCACTTTGCAACGTAGTGATTTTTTCCCCTTTTCGCTAAAGTTCCTCTTGAGGTCGAATGGTTATTTGTTCTTTCTTTTTTCTTTTTTGTTCCACCTCAGCAGTCAGGGTAACACACTATCAGAGAAGGATCCACATTGGAAATGTCATAATAGTTCACCCCCAGCGTTACACCTAACTAGTTATTACGGTACTAAAAGTTCTATCCCATAATGTTCAGGGATTTCACTCCCCTGGGAAGCGGAAGAAAGCCTTTCAAGATTATAAAATACATGTTGCTGAAGTAATTATCTTCCTCCAAAACTTCTTGGCCCATATACAATTCACTTTTTCTCCTGAGTTTTTTCCTTAGTTATATTTTTCCACCTTGTCATAAAATGCCTTTTTAACCTCCTGAGCGGTATGGACGAGCTCAGCTCGTCCATCACCGCCGGAGGCTGCCACTCAGGCCCTGCTGGGCCGATTTTCTTCAAATAAAAAGCAGCACACGCAGCCGGCACTTTGCCAGCCGCATGTGCTGCCTGATCGCCGCCGCTCTGCGGCGATCCGCCGCGAGCAGCGGCGAAAGAGGGTCCCCCCAGCCGCCTGAGCCCTGCGCAGCCGGACCAATCAGTTCCGGCCAGCGCTAAGGGCTGGATCGGAGGCGGCTGACGTCAGGACGTCGGCTGACGTCACTCCGCTCGTCACCATGGCGACGAGGAAAGCCAAACAAGGAAGGCTGCTCATTGCGGCCTTCCTTGTTTATTCTGGGCGCCGGAGGCGATCAGAAGAACGCCTCCAGAGCGCCCTCTAGTGGGCTTTCATGCAGCCAACTTTCAGTTGGCTGCATGAAATAGTTTTTTTTTAATTAAAAAAAAACCCTCCCGCAGCCTCCCTGGCGATCTCAATAGAACGCCGGGGAGGTTAAGCCACCAGCAAGCAAAAAAATATTTTAAATAATTTTGATAGTACTTTTTTCACCAACTTTTGGGTACTTTTTAAATCATAAAATGCTGAAAAGTTTATTTTAAAGAGTAGATGAAAATTATCTTCTAGGAGATAACTCGGGAGAAAAAATAATTGCATATGGGCCCTTGTCTCTGGAGAATATCATGGTGGTTGCTGATCCAGTGGAAAATTTCTTTTGTTAAAGGGCAGCTTACATGGCAAGGATTTTTGCATCATCTACAGTTAAATGCTACGTTTAAAATGTTCATCCACATTGCAAAGCATTTAAAGAGACACTGAAGCGAAAAAAAAATTATGATATGATTTGTATGTGTAGTACAGCTAAGAAATAAAACATTAAGATCAGATACATCAGTCTAATTGTTTCCAGTACAGGAAGAGTTGAGAAACTCCAGTTGTTATCTCTATGCAAACAAGCCATTAAGCTCTCCGACTTATGCTGGATACACACGGTGCGTTCGCACACTCGATTTCCCGCTCGATTCCTGTCGATTTGTTTATTTTCAACATATCCAATTTGGATTTCGATGGATCATTAGGTCAATTCGCATGCAAAGTATGCCGAATTGACCTAACAATCCATCGAAATCCAAATCGGACATGTTGGAAATAAACGAATCGACGGGAAAATCGAGTGCGCGAACGCACCGTGTGTATCCAGCATAAGTTAGTCGTGGAGAGGGCTGTTATCTGACTTTTATTATCTCAACTGTAAGTGAACTGTTTACTTTTTCTCTGCTAGAGGAGAGGTCATTACTTCACAGACTGCTCGGAAAGACTCATTTTGAATGCTGAGTGTTGTGTAATCTGCACATATTATAGAATGATGCAATGTTAGAAAAAACACTATATACCTGAAAATAAAAATATGAGAATATTTTCTTTGCTGCTAATCTTCTAGTAATTATTCATAGTACACAACCAATTCATTATATCATTTTTTTTTTTCGCTTCAGTGTCTCTTTAAGCCACCAGCAAGCAAAAAAATATTCGAAATAATTTTGATAGTACTTTTTTTTCACCAACTTTTGGGTACTTTTTAAATCATAAAATGCTGAAAAGTTTATTTTAAAGAGTAGATGAAAATTATCTTCTAGGAGATAACTCAGGAGAAAAAATAATTGTATATGGGCCCTTGTCTCTGGAGAATATCATGGTGGTTGCTGATCCAGTGGAACATTTCTTTTGTTAAAGGGCAGCTTACATGGCAAGGATTTTTGCATCATCTACAGTTAAATGCTACGTTTAAAATGTTCATCCACATTGCAAAGCATTTAAATACCTCTGTGGACTCCCACCTGATTTGGTACGAGGACTTTAACCTGACTCTGAACGATATCCTAGAGAAACCGTCAAAGCCTATCAGCGGGGAGGGAAGGGATGCAGGCAGGGAGCGGCAACCTAGAGGAGGCGGGGGAGCAGCGAGAGTGACACTACCAAAGGTAAACAGCCGGCTGCGACACGCTGTGTGTCACTAGCACGGCAATTGATTTAATAGCGCGGGGGGGGGGGGGGGAATGTATAGCAACAGAGGCTGGGCAGTATATGCAGACCCAGCCTCTGTGTGCTGATAGCATTCTTGGAACCCACCTCGGGTTCTCTTTAAGTTCCTTAGGCAAATTCCTGACCCAAAGCTATCTAGAGCTGTGATGCACTTGCAAAACGAACTTATATTGGAGGAGAAAGTTTATGAAGTCATAAAGAACCTTAAAATGGGGAAAGCCCCAGGTCCTGATGGATACACATCAATCTACTATAAAAAGTTTAAAGATCTCCTGAGGGAGCGCATGCGCGCGGCGAACTGAGATGGCTGCTTAATCTCAGCGCTGCGTGACACCGGGAAGATTTTTAGCTGATAACACCACTTCAGCTGCGCTAACACTCTCGCTGTCGGCACCTACTGCCAGGGGAAGATCTGCAGCACACCCCGAGCTATGGCCCAAAGCACCAGGACCAGAACTGGGACGAAAGGGCAGCAACATAAGGCTGGAGCGGAGGAACCTAAGATGGCGCCCGCTACCTCCCCAGAACATGAGGCTGACATCAGCCCTACGGACGAGCTGGAGGGAAGCTCACAAACTTTACTTATAGACAACCCCTCCTCGCCCGCTGAACAGATCACCTTGGAGGAGCTAAGATCCATCATCCGAGAGGAGGTGACTGGAGCAACGAAGCAGTTAGGAAATGAGCTGTTGCACGAGATCAGACTGCTGGGCCACAGGGTCGCCGCTACAGAAGACCGTCTAGACAAGGTCACTACAGTCTTAGAGGGGCATGAAGAGGACATAAGCTCTATTCAATCCGAGGTACGTGACCTGCATAATAAATGGGAGGACTGGGAGAATAGATCCCGCAGAGAAAATATCAGAATCAGGGGGATCCCAGAATCGGTGCAAGATCTCCAGGGGTTCGTTACAGCACTCTTTCAGGAGCTCCTTCCCAACATCCCTATAGAGCAGCTGGAAATGGACCGCGTCCACAGAGCACTCTCCCGCCCCAGCCCCAATGGCCCCCCGCGGGACATTATACTGAAATTGCATCACTACCTCTCTAAGGAGAAGCTCATGCACGCCGCAAGAAATAAAAACGACCTGTCCTTTCAGGGCCATACCTACCAACTTTATGCCGACCTCGCCCCCGCAACGCTGATAAAACGCAGGGAAATGCGCCCATATTTGAAAATTCTGAGAAATAAGGAGATCCGTTATCATTGGGGCTTTCCCTTCCAGCTTGTTTTTACATGGCAAGACCAGCAGCATATAGCACGAGACCTCGATGAAATTCAGGATTGCTTCCGCTCTCTCGGATTTGCCCTCCCGCCACCAGAAGCCAAGGAGAAGAAAGCTAAGCCTCCAGACAGCACCCCAAATCGGAGCCCCGACAAGTCTACTCCTCCTAAAGAGCAGCGTGCCCGCATAAACCGTTCGCAAATCTTAAAACAACTTTCCCAGGAGGTGTTCCAGAAGGTATCCTGAGATTGCATCTTCAAGCATAAGTTTACTCCCTCCCTTCTCACCATTTGCCCTGGCGGCCTTCTGTTTGGCGTTATTCCGGTTAGGCCTAGCCAGACGCACGAAATGGGTTCACTGAAGTTACCTGTATGTTTCAAATGTTCACTTTAAACTGACTGTTATGGTTTTGGTTTATCACTATCCGTGATTACGTTCTTTTAGTGAGATCTGGAGCTGATCTAGAGACCCGCGCTAATATGCTGACTCTGAACTTTAGAAGGAGCTATGGACTGCAGCAGCCGACCGTTAGATCCTGGGCAACAAGGAGTTATGCAAGTAAACTGCGGGATACAATGTCCCTTATTTTTCTTTCTGGGTCTTTTTGTTTTTATCAAGAGACACACCTTTAAAATGTCATACGTAACCCCTTCTCCTCCAATGTGTAAAGCACTCCAAGTACCCTCTGCTTAGTTGCATATGCCCCCATGTTACAGTAGCCTCCCAATTATCCCTCCCCCCTTCCCTTTCCCCTTTCTCCCCCTACCCATCCCCTCCCTCCCTGATAGTACCGGAGGTTATAGTTACTGTTATTGCTAAAGCTGCACACCTGCACTCACTGCCTGGCTCTTTTTCTTTATAAAGGCAGCGCATACTGTTAATTCTGATAAGCTAATTATTTCTTATATATAGAAAAGAATGAATGTCTGATGGATGTAACCAGCCCACACATTTCTTTTATCGGGTACACCCTACTAAGCTCTTCCACCAACACTGCTACTTGCAGGATGGCACACGAGCGGACCCTAACATATTCTCACATGTTTCTATCAAAAAGGAGGCTCCACTTGGGGCTTTCCCCATAGTCAGTTCGCCCCTGAACACCTACTGGAGTGCTGGTTTCAGAAGTCAGGCATTTATTAATGTGATAAGTATTATGCAATATTTTAGTATGTTCTTCATACATCTCTAATACCTTATTATTGGCCACGTTAGGAGCCCATTATCTAGCCATCTGAGGGCTTGTTATCGGCCCGGTTACCTGCCCCTAGATCTCCCCTCTGTCCCCCTTCACTTTTGATACCACTCTTCAGTTACAGCGGTGTTTAATAATTCCCACGCTATATGTAGCCTTCCCGTCACACCATGTGCTCCACCTTTGCACCCAATGGGTACCATTTACTTGATGCCCCATGGGAGCAAACCGATGCCTTTGAGCATCCCACCTTACATACAGAGGGTTTTCCTTTTTCTGGAGGCCCTCTTCTTTCTTCTATTCTTCTCTCTTTTCTTCCCCCCCCCACACTGCTTTCTTTTCTTCTTCCCTCTTGACACGGATGGTCTGCCTGATCAAACCTGCACTAAGGGCCCCACGACCTTTAGGATGCATCCACAATATGACCTTAATACTACCCACATAACATGGCGTTAAACCTAATTTCTCTAAATGTTCAGGGGTTTAACTCCCCTAATAAGCGGTCCAAAGCTTTTTCCTTCTTCCGTGCTAAGCACGCAGACATCATATGTCTCCAGGAGACACATTTTCAGGCATCATACACCCCAAAATACCTACATAATACCTTCCCCCAATTTTATACTGCTAATGCTGCCACAAAACAAAGAGGAATTCTCATAGCATTTAGGCGCTCTGTCAACTTCATATGCCACAAGGAAATTAAAGATGCGAGTGGCAGATACCTTAT
Organism: Hyperolius riggenbachi; assembly: GCF_040937935.1. NCBI lineage: Eukaryota > Metazoa > Chordata > Amphibia > Anura > Hyperoliidae > Hyperolius > Hyperolius riggenbachi. Next base: position 678,476,179 of record NC_090646.1, read on the forward strand.
TCTCCTGGGTACTATACAAGATAATGAGGTTACTATAGTGTCTTACTATGCTCCCAACACTAACCAGCTCCCCTTCCTTAGAAACCTACTAGATCTCATATCCACGCATGCCAATGGCACAGTAATTGTCACTGGAGATTCCAACCTCTGCCTCCGCCCACACTTAGACAAAGATAACCCAGCTCATACAACACCCTCTGTGGCTGACATCCGCAATGCTAAACAATTTGAACGCCTGATACAGACTGCTTCTCTGGCAGATTGCTGGAGAGAAATGCACCCCACCAAGAGGGAATACACTTTTTATTCCAACCCCCACAATATGCAATCCCGCATTGACCACTGCTTTATCGGCACGTCCCTGCTCCCCAATTTGATAACTGCTGGAATTATCCCTGTCCCATGGTCTGACCATAATGCTGTCTCTATTAAACTTACCTCAATCATTATTAGACAACCGACATTTAAATGGAAGCTCAATCAATCCCTCCTATCTGACCCTGCGATTGTGATCACCCTGGAAAACCACTTAAAGGAGTACTTCTCTCATAATTCCGGTTCTGGGGATGTGCCCGACTACACTGTCTGGGAGGCGCATAAGGCTGTCCTGCGAGGACACCTTATCAGCATAGCCTCAAACAGGAAAAAAAGGAGGATGCAGGATCAGTTGATTTTGGAGCGGGCATATGCTGATGCAGTGGAACAATACAACAGAGACCCTGTCCCAAAAAATAAGCAAGTCCTCTTTAAAGCCGAGGAAGCTCTTAATCTCTTCCTCACAAGTGCAGCCGAAAAGCAACTCAGATGGAGCAAATACAAATTCTATGTAAACTGTAACAAGCCCTCTTCCATGTTTGCGCAAAAACTGCGGCAGTTAGACCCCCATTTTAAAGCTGTTAAACTACGCACAGGACATAATACCCACACCTGCAATCCTGTAAGAATCGCTGACATTTTTCAAAAGGGCCTTACAAAAGTATATCAGCAACCTCCAAAAGCTAATGACATACTCAGGAATAATTTACTTAGCTCTCTCCCGTTGCCCCCTGTCCCGGAGGAAATGCGCCAGCACTTAGACCGCCCTATTACCGAGGAGGAAGTTCTCCTTTCTATAAAATCGCTTAAAATTAACAAAGTACCAGGCCCGGATGGCTTCTCCGCCCTTTACTTTAGGAAATTCGCTGAGATACTCTCGGGCCCCTTAGTTAAAGCTTTTAATAGCATTCTTGAGGGCAACCTCCCGGGAACTGAATCTTTAATGGCAGGCATAAGCATGATCCCGAAACCTGGCACAGACCCCACTATATGGTCTAATTATAGGCCTATATCTTTACTAAATGTGGATATTAAAATATTGGCCAAAACTTTGGCAACTAGACTGAATGCGGTCATCAACAACCTGGTGGGACTGGACCAGGTGGGTTTCATGCCGCGCAGACAAGCAGGAGATAGTATCAGGAGAATTTTACACCTAATCTCATCTGCTTCTAGCAGTGGTACTCCCATGATGCTGCTGTCTTTAGACATTCAAAAAGCATTTGACACAGTGTCATGGGACTACTTGTTCACTCTCCTCCAGACTTGGGGCTTCGGTCCTAATATAGTGGCTTGGCTCAGGGCTCTCTACCGTTCACCCACAGCATTCGTCCAATATGGCGGACACAGGTCGCCAGTATTCTCTATACAGAGGGGCACTCGCCAGGGGTGCCCCCTCTCCCCCCTTTTATTCGCCTTAGCTATGGAACCGCTGGCGATCATGATCAATCGCCATGAAGGGGTTGGGGGGGTGCCATTGGCCGGCCAATCTCACAAATTATGTTTGTATGCGGACGATGTCATCCTCACTATCACGGACCCTCAGGCCTCCATTGCCAACTTAGCTGACATGTTGCTCGACTTTGAAGACATCTCTGGGTTAAAAATCAACAGTACTAAGTCCAAAGCCCTCAATGTATCTCTCCCGCCAGCTGATGTCGCTAAACTACAGGCTTCCTGTGAATTTTCCTGGGAGCCTGTGAAATTAAAATATCTAGGTATCTACCTCACCAGCTGTTATAAAGATATGTTTAATGCAAATTACCCTAACCTCTTTCGTGAGATCACACAATTGCTAGAGTGCTGGAAACGTTATGCTATCTCCTGGATAGGCCGAATAGTCGCCACCAAAATGATCATTTTGCCTAAATTGCTTTATGCATTCAGAGTCCTTCCAGTACACATTCCTCCTTCCTTCCTTAGGAAGATACAATCTACCATGCTATCTTTTATCTGGAAGGGCTCGGGACCAAGAATAGCTAGAGCAACACTGTACAGGCTGCAGGCGGATGGAGGCCTGGGGGTCCCTAACATAGCTGAGTACTATGGAGCCTCTCAGGTATCTCAACTAGCAACATGGTTTGTTGAATTCAATCCCCCTCTGTGGTGCACGATAGAGAAGGCACTATGCCATCCAATCGCCCTCCGAAATTTATTGTGGCTTGAAACACAGCAAGGAAATAAAATAAAGGATCCAATTATCTCTCACTCCCTAAAAATATGGAACCACATAAAGAAAAGGGGCAACTTGATGTCACCTCATTTGCCCCTTCTCTCTTTTTTGGGTCACCCGTCCTTCTCCCCGGGATTATATAATCACTCAGTGTACGAGTGGTGGCAGCAAAACAACCTCACAGTAATCTACAATTTAGTTACGGACTGCACGGTTAAAACATTTGCTTCGCTAAAGGAGCACAGACAGATCCCTGACTCTGAATTTTTCAGATACCTACAAATCTCCCACTTTGTACGCAAAGTGTTGAACCGCCGGTCATCATTACTGACCAGGACATGTTTCGAGCACGTGTGCTTTACAGATCCCACCTCCCCGGGCCTTATTTCGCTGATATATAGATGTGTACTTTCCCCAACCCCCTTGCCTAAACCACAATATATTTTGAAGTGGGAGCAAGACTTAGCTGCGAACATTGAAGTAGAGGACCTGGACGATATGTGGAAGTTTTCCCCAAGATGTTCTATTAGCGCATCCTTGGTTGAAACACAATATAAAGTTCTACTACGGTGGTACTTAACGCCGGATCGTCTGGCAAAGTTCCAGCCAGGAACTTCGGGCTTCTGCTTTAGGGGCTGCCGACAACCAGGCACTTACCTGCACATTTGGTGGCAATGCCCTAAGGTGCGTAGGTTTTGGATTAGAATATATCAGGTCATTTACTCCATCTTCCAGCAACAAGTTCCTAAGCTACCACAAATAGCCTTGCTGGGCATACGGCCCCCAGGCCTGTCCGCTCCTAAATACAAACTACTCCAGCATATACTCCTGGCAGCAAAAAGAGTTATAGCCCGTTCGTGGAAAACTCCCTCTTTGGCTTTCGACATCTTCAAATCATACTTGAGCTCTGCACTATGCTTTGATAGGATGAAGGCCATCCTAGACGACGCCCTACTTAAATTTGAAGCGGTATGGCAACCTTACTTCCACAACTACTCTCATTGGATCCCGCAATACATCACTGAGGTTTAGAATATGGGGAACTTGTTGGTTCCTCCGGCCCCCTGAGGCCTCTTTTGGTCTCCCCTCTGCGAAATAGATGGCAGATCATCCGTGTCACACTCTTTGCCTTTCCCCCCCTACTTCTTTACTCGCTTTTCTTACCTTTACTCATCACCTCTTCTTTCAACCCTACCTTTCATTTCTATTTCTAATATGGCCTATCTTAAAGTGCCCCCCCTTCTCCATCCTCCCCTGACTCTGCTCACGCAACCTATAGTCCACTAATCGTAGACCCGTCACTTCTGCAGACGGCTCCTTGTAGAAATGTGTCTTTGGCAAGATGTGTGGACAAGAGGGATGCTGGTAACAGTTGCCTCGTGGCTGCCAGCACCCAACTGAAGCCTATGTGTAATCTAGTCGCCTAGGCGATTACCATAACTACCAGGTTGTACCCCCCCCCCCTATGTTTCCCCCAGGAGATTTGGCTTGCTATGTTTTAATCAGCATGAATGTATGTACTGGCATATATTTGGAAATGATGTGAATCTCCTGTACAATGTTTCTCCTTGTTTTTCATTGCAAAATAATAATAAAACTTTTTGAAAGTTAAAAAGTTTAAAGATCTCCTAATCTCGCCCCTTACTAAGACACTACATTTTCAAGCTAAATCAAATCAACTGCCACCTAACCAAAGGAGCTCCTAGAGATGAGGATAATTCTTATACCGAAACCTGGCAAGGACCACTCAAACATACAGCGTTATCGACTCATATTGGTACTAAATTTAGATTAAACGACCGTATTTGTGGACGAGATTCTAACAACACTTCGACAACCCCATGTTTCTGTCCTCAATGTTTTGTCAGTACTTCAGAAGTTTGAGTCTTAGAATAAATGTGGATAAGACCGAATCCGTATTCTGTAATTTCCCCTCCTCTGAAGCTGTAGAGATAATTGCCAAATTTGGGTGTCAGTACAAACCTCAGAAGAAGAAAATATTTTACCTGGGCCCACAGAAGACCTCGGGTCCCCAAACATTGCATGCACTGGCTCAAAAAACTAGGGTGCCCTCTCTGTCATCTTATGAAATATTATTTTGCATCGCAGTTGGCCCCAATACCACAGACATAGGCAGGCATGAAAATGTTTTATTACATCCATGTGATTGGAAGGGGGTTCTGTGGTCTTCTGATCAGGGCATCAGGTCGGTTTAAAAGCTCTCCCCGATCACATACCATACACTCACTCTATGGTGTAAGCTGAGGCATCCACTGAGCCTACAATCTAAAATCCCTCCACTGCTTTTAGTTTATGTGCAACCCAGGCTTCCCCAGTGGTACCAATCCCCTGGTGGTCCAATAGGGTTATACTAACAGTTGGGGATACCTTACATATAGTTACATAGTTATTTTGGTTGAAAAAAGACATACGTCCATCGAGTTCAACCAGTATAAAGTACAACACCAGCCTGCTCCCTCACATATCCCTGTTGATCCAGAGGAAGGCGAAAAAACCCTTACAAGGCATGGTCCAATTAGCCCCAAAAGGGAAAAATTCCTTCCCGACTCCAGATGGCAATCAGATAAAAATCCCTGGATCAACATCATTGGGCATTACCTAGTAATTGTAGCCATGGATGTCTTTCAACGCAAGGAAAGCATCTAAGCCCCCTTTAAATGGAGGTATAGAGTTTGCCATAACGACTTCCTGTGGCAATGCATTCCACATCTTAATCACTCTTACTGTAAAGAACCCTTTCCTAAATAAATGGCTAAAACGTTTTTCCTCCATGCGCAGATCAGGTCCTCTAGTCCTTTGAGAAGGCCTAGGGACAAAAAGCTCATCCGCCAAGCTATTATATTGCCCTCTGATGTATTTATACATGTTAATTAGATCCCCTCTAAGGCGTCTTTTCTCTAGACTAAATAAACCCAGTTTATCTAACCTTTCTTGATCAGTGAGACCTTCCATCCCAAGTATCAATTTTGTTGCTCGTCTCTGCACCTGCTCTAAAACTGCAATATCTTTTTTGTAATGTGGTGCCCAGAACTGAATTCCATATTCCAGATGTGGCCTTACTAGAGAGTTAAACAGGGGCAATATTATGCTAGCATCTCGAGTTTTTATTTCCCTTTTAATGCATCCCAAAATTTTGTTAGCTTTAGCTGCAGCTGCTCGGCATTGAGTACGATTATTTAACTTGTTGTCAATGAGTACTCCTAAGTCCTTCTCCAAGTTTGATGTCCCCAACTGTATCCCATTTATTTTGTATGGTGCTAGACCATTAGTACGTCCAAAATGCATGACTTTACATTTGTCAACATTGAATTTCATCTGCCATGTATGTGCCCATATAGCCATCCTATCCAGATCCTGTTGCAATATGACACTATCTTCCTGAGAGTTGATGATTCTGCACAATTTTGTATCATCTGCAAAAATAGCAACATTGCTCACTACTGCATCCACTAGGTCATTAATAAATAAATTGAAGAGCACTGGACCCAGTACAGACCCCTGTGGGACCCCACTGCTAAGTCTCCCATTTTGAGTACGATCCATTGACCACAACACTTTGTTTTCTGTCCATTAGCCAGTTCCCTATCCATGAACACAGACTCTTCCCCAGTCCTTGCAGCCTCAACTTTTGCACCAAAAGGAATCTGGTCGAGATATCGACCGTCATCCAAGCAATCCGGTCGAGGAATCATTGCCGTCATCCAAGCAATTCGTCTCTCAGCTTCAAATACCCCCTACTGAACGGTTTCAGGCCTTTTACATCTCGCACTTTCTACAGACTATGCTTCAGGAAGATAACAAAACCGTGTATACGTAGTTTGAGGATATACAGAATGTCTTAATGATCCTTTTAAAAAGAGCCTGATTTCTTGGTTGTATGCTCTACAAAACCAACCAGTACGGGATGTGAAATTCCCTTTCATGGTGAAATGGGAAAGAGACCTTAATATTGAATCAGCCTCTGATTGGGGTGAAGTTCAATCCTTGGTTAAAGTTCCTCTTTTAATGTCGTGGTTTATGACATAGATTTCTGTATATTATGCATCTTCCTTTATTACAATTGCTGCTCCTGTAGATATTCCTGTGTTGTAATAATTACCTGCAATCCAGCCTCACCGTCTTTAACATTCTCCTTGTTCTTTAAGACCAACACCCGGGAAAATGTCCTGATTGTCACCCAGCTGCCCATGAAGAACACGTTGGAGGACTTCTGGTCTCTGGTCTGGGACTATAAGTGTGTGGCGGTGGTGATGATGCAGAGAGCAGAGGAGCTGTACGAGGTCTGTATACTCTATCGTTACTATATTATTTCATCATTACTAGAAGCATTACTCTGCATTGTTACTCTACATCGTGATTACTTATTCATGTTTCTCCATAATTACTCATTTCTCTCCATCATTACGCTGTCATTCCTCTCCTTCATCATCACCATCATAATTTCATCATCACTGTTCATCATTACAGCATTATTTTATCACTGTCCTTCGTTACTCTCTGTAGTCTGTCTAACAATACCCGGTCATTACAATCACAATACTTCATTGTCACTCTCCACCATGCTGGTGGCAGCTGACATTACGCAGAGGACAGGAAGGTACTGTGGGAGGTGCTGACACCTTTTGAGGTAAGTTCACTTGCTGGTGATATGGTTCTCCTTATCCTTGCCCCTACCTCATGGATTCTTTGGCCCCCATGCCAATCCCTTCTGTATAGTTACTATCCATACTTGAGGTTATCTCCCTTCTTCTGAAATCTTCCACATCTGCTCCCCTCTCTGCTCCTCCCCTCTGTGTTGTGGTCGAGTAGAGGGGTGGAAAGCAGGCCATACACTAGAGACTCTAGGAGGAGGAAGACCGCTCCAGATCAGGTAGCCATGGTATAACGTTTCTGCCAGTTCAGAAGGAGAGAGGGTTGAACAGCCCCAATCCCTCCTTCTGTCCAAGTCCTGGGTCTCTGTGGCCTTTACAGAAATCAACCACAGCCAGCCGATCCTGTGACTGTGGATTGGCTGTAGTTGACTGGAAGGGGGATATTAGTTTGTGTGTTTCCAGACTTGTGTTTTGAAGACCCTGAAAGCATTGAAAGAAGGTGCTGGTTACTTTGCAAGTCTGCTAAACCGGCTGCCAGTGTATTCAGTAGTGAAGGGAGACAGCTAGGAGAGAGTTGTGTTCTGTGTTATGGAATGTAGATTGCTACTATATGAATGGGAATACACCATCACTCATCCAATTTCATGTCCTATCACTGCTTATGGACTTCTTGTCATTCACATCAATCCTGCTTAGCCAAGACTAACCACTTTAGTTAATCGCTGTATTTTGCCTCCGATGAATTGACACATTTAATTCCCTACAGAACGGCTGCAGGTTCTGGCCGGAGAAAGGACTGACCAGTTACGGTAATTTCAAGGTTCTGACTACAGCCATGAAGCCGGGGGACGGATACACGGTATCATCACTGAACCTGAAGAAGAGTGACCAGGTAAGACCAGAGGGCACCACTAGGGGAGCCAGAGGGTTACAAATACTCAAATGTAGTGATGGCAAATAACATGCTAATAATTCTGAGTTGGGCAAATGTAGATCTGGCACTGAACCGATCAACATCATCAACATAAGGTCAGTTCCAAACTGCAGACATTTACAGAACTTACTTTACAAAAACTAGTGATGATTGTAAACAGCTAATTGCTATTATGCAAACTAATGGTGGCCACTAATGATCCAATCTTTTTCATCCAATCTTACCATTTCTGTGTAATATAAGGGCACTGCCTAAATTATCCATTCAATACATTCACTCAATTTACCCTTATATTACATATATTTGGTAAAATTGGATGAAAAATATTGGATCATTAGTGGTCACCTTTAGACGTACATTTTCGTAATTGCACCTATACTTAATTAGGATTTGTAACATCAATTGATTTCGTGTAATCATTCGTAATTTTGTGTAATTTTCGCGTAATTTGTTGTTAACTTTAGCAGTTAATAGCAAAGGAGAATTTGGAAAAAAAAACTTGTAGTTTTTCCGAAAATCAATTAAAAAAATGCAAAGACATTTTTTTTTTCTGAGTTTAAAAAACTCAGAAACTACAAGGTCTTTTTGAAAAATGAATGTGACTTGTACCCACTATTGTCCTTCACATATACAGCGATTTTGGTGTCAACAGCATCTATGTGGGTTGTGCTATTAACCGTTAAACTCAGCAAAAAATTATGCAAAAATTAAGCGAACTTACAAATTATTACAATTACAGATAAAATGAAGATTTTTCCAAACATTTTGGCTTTGCATTGTAATTGTGAATTTCGGTGTAAAATTACGTCTATGCAAAATTTGTGCTCATCACTAAGAAGAATGTAATCTGCGGGAACTTAAAGTCGTCAGCATTCTGTTGACCATCCCCCCTACATGCAGGTTACTGAATGAATCCAGTGGCATCACTAGAAATCCTGGCCCCATTGTAACATTTTGGTGGAAGCCCCAGACAGATGCCCACCTGAGCAATGACTCTTTTCCCAATGGATATGAGTGGACATGCAACATACACCTACGGTACATGCAATGTATGGTGCAGACACCGCATGACACAGGGATGTGGAGGGTGATTATACAAATAGGCTTCTACAAATGTAATCTGCCGTCCGCAAGCATGCATGGTGCACATCCTGTGCCGGATGTCAGGGAATCACTGAATGTCTCTTACCCATCAGGCATAGCTGCTGCGCCCATATAGTACAGCTTGCGGGGAAAGTATGTAAAGCATTTCCCTGACATTTCTTCACATTTATGCTTTTTTAGTTAAAATTGATGGAAGCTCTCTGTGTGGCATCCTTCTCACCCAAAAAATGGTCAAAAGCCCTGCCAGAGGCCAATTCATTCACTGCCAGCCCTTTCTATCGGTGACGTCTCTGAATGACCCCATTTTCTGCGGCGTACACTGATAGAAAATGGGGTCATTCAGAGACGTCACCGACAGAAAATGTGATATTTGATTTTGCCACCAAAAAAAAAGAGTGCTTGCTGACAAATAAAAATCCTGAATTTCTTGTTCAGGGCTTGTTTGAATTGCTCCCCCCCTCCCTTTTTTATTGGCCCACACAATGGAGAGCAGGGAACATGTCGAGGTGATGAGGCTTTATTACAAAAACATTGACACTTGTTGATAAATCGTGATATCCTACATATTAACCACTTCAGTACCAGTGGTCCCCTTAAAGTAACACTTAAAGAAAACCTGTAATGAGAAAAAGTTCCCCTGGGGGGTACTCACCTCGGGAGGGGGAAGCCTCCGGATCCTAACGAGGCTTCCCCCGTCCTCCTGTGTCCCACGGCGCCGCAGATAAAGCTCCCTGAACAGCAGGCGCAGTATCGGCTCTCCGCTCGGAGATAGGCGGAAATAGCTGATCGCTGTCGGGCCGCTCTACTGCGCAGGTGCAAGTCTCCTGCGTAGTAGAGCTGACCCAACAGAGATAGGCTATTTCCGCCTATCTTCATGCTGAGTGCTTCAACAGCGCCCCCACTGGAGCCAGGGAAGATAAATATATCAGCCATGTCGAGCTTGATGAGCCCGGATTGCGGGACACTTCAGGGGGGGGGGGGGGGGGGGCGGTGGTCAGCGCTGGGTTGCTTGCAGCCACAGCGGAGTGGGAACCCTGAGGCTTCCCCCTACTGAGGTGAGTACCCCCCAGAGGACATTTTTGTTTCTTACAGGTTCTCTTTAAGTAAAAAAAAAATGAGTTTTACTCACCTGGGGCTTCTACCAGCCCTCTGCAGCCATCCTGTACCCTCGCAGTCTCGATCAGATGCTCCTGTCCCCCACTGGCAGCTACTTCCTTTTTCGGCAACAGGTCCGACAGGCCTGGTCACGTGTCTGCTTCTACGCGTTCCTGTCCACAATAGCAGCATAGAAGACACTATTGCGGACAGGAACGCGTAGAAGCAGATGCGTGGCCAGGCCTGACGGGCCTGTCGCCGAAAACGGAAGTAGCTGCCGGCGAGGGACAGGAGCATCTGATCAAACCTGCTAGGGCACAGGATGGCTGCAGGGGGCTGGTAGAAGCCCCAGGTGAGTAATACTCATTTTTTTAATGACTTAAGCATCCCTTTAAGGACCAGAGACCACTGGAACCAAAAGTGGGGCTTTCCGATGAATCGCTGCAAGGACCCGTCTCTGGCCGTCAATCACGCCACTCATCCGTCAACTCAGTCCACCTGCTCTCCCATCTCTATGGCGGCAGAGCTCTGTGAGCCAGCCAGGAGCCTGTTGCATTGGCTCCTGACCCTGTGATCAATGTGAACCAATGAAATCGGTTCTTGACTGGCTCAGAGCTCTGCTGTCATACTGCCGGCAGAGCGAGTGAGCTGCGGCAGGTGCAGAGAGGCACGGTCGGCGGTAGCAGCGGGAAAGCATGGCAGGGATGTTGAAATCTACGTCCTGTCAGAAACAAGCGACCACAAACAGGACACAGATTTCAACTTGAGTAGTCCATCTTGAACGAGCACCACCATCATGTTGTTATTACTTGGCACTCCGCGCTGCTACAGAGGATCAAAATTATTGGCTGTTGTCCTTTGATCAGAAGAATGCCGGATTAAGCCAGATTTTATTGGCAACAGCGCAATCTAGCTAGAGACAGTTTTTCCTATGTTGGACTGTGTCCGATATTGATGATAATGTCGGACATTGTATTCAGTAGCACATATGACTTAAGGTGTTCCTGAGGCGAATTAAGGTGGAGCAAATGGCACAGAAAGGCATGTTCCCTTCTAGATGACATGCCTCGTGTTCTCTTGGCGTTGCTCTCTGCCCTCCCATTCTACCTGCTGCTCACCACTGAAATCTACCAATAACAGCTTGTCGGCAGCCTAAGAGGGGAAGGGTCATGCTTTTTAGGAAAGGCACTCCTGTGTACTGCAACCCCACTGGTGTTAGGAACTCCCCTTACCCACCTCCTTGTGCCCCTTTACCACCTCCCTAGCCCCTTCCTCTCCTCTCTGTGCTCTCCAATGAGAAGCACAGAGCTATAAAACTGCATTGTCATAATCCTGGGGTTGCGGCCATATGTTTTTTTTTACCAAAACTAGTAAATAAAATTTTGCAGAGAGCGCCAGTAAACAAGTCCACCTGATCTGGCTAGGAGGTTTTTTTTTTTTTTTGGTTTTTTTAAAGTATGCAGCTGGCTGGAGTTCTCTTCAAAGCGTCTCTCTAATGGGAGTCCTGACAGTCATAAAATATATTTCTTAGTAAATACAGTGAAAATGTTTAGGACATCTTTGAGGTTTTATTGCTGCCTGTGCAGCTACTGAGAAGATCTTGCGTGATTCCTGTCCTAACATTGAGGTCCCAAAAAACAGGAAGAAGAATCTTTCTGATGGTTTTCCAGCCTGCAATAAAATCCTCAGCATTCCTCTATCTATCAGGGCTAGAATAGGCAGTGGCTGGAATCCCATTAGATGAAGAGGCTATGGTTGTGTTTTCACAGGCCTTGGACATCAGAGTGAAGTTGTGGCAGCTGGACACATGGCCCCTGGACACGCCTCTTCCTGAGAACCCCGCTACCCTCATCAGTGTGATTGGACAAGCAGAGAAGTGTCAGCAGGAAGTGTCTGACAGCCACATCCTGGTCATCTGCAGGTAAGATCTCCATACCATGGTGGGCATTCCCCACTTCCTGCTGGGGTGTACACAGTGGAGCAGCAGCAGAAAATACATGCATATAAAAAATATTCAGTACCAAAGGCCTTGTTTCTCAGAACATGCCCATGTGCAAAGAGAAATGTTAATATTTAACTTATAGGGTACCTGAAGTGAAAAAAAAAATTGCCCATTTACTTACTAGGTGATTCTTCCAGCCCCCTGAAACCTCCTGGTCCCGCACTCCGCCGTTCCTCCGCTGTCCTACTTGCGTGGTGTTGGCCGTGCGCCTTTTATATTGTGCTCCCGCGGCACGGAGCATTCTGCGCATGTGTGGTAGCAAGGGGAGGCGCATGACACAGGGCTGCCCATGAGGTGATTGGAGGGTGGCACTGGAAGAACTGAGCTATGCGGGATGATGGCGAGGGACCTGGAACACTTCAGGGGGCTGGAAGAAGCCCCAGGTAAGTAACTGGGCAATTACTTTTTTCACTTAAGGTTTCCTTTAACCCCCTCCCAGCCTCCTAACGCTGGCGTCAAGTCCTGGGGGCGGAGATTAGCAAGGAATACACGTGCGCGCATGCGCGATCGTTCCCTGCCGAGTTGCAGAGCCCTGTGATCAGCCTGCTAGCAGGCTGTTTGTAAATGAAAGGAGAAAAAAAACCTTTGTTTACATTTGTACAGCGCTGCGATCTAACGGGAGATACTGTCCCTTTAGAGTGGCTCGCTTTGAAAGCTCTCTCATAGGCTGATGCCTATGAGAGGCGGGGAAGAGGACGGATCGCTGTCCTATGTCAATTTAGGACAGGGAGGGAGGTGGAGGGAGAGGGAGGGAGGTGGAGGGAGGGAATTTTTTTTTAATTAAAAAAAAAAAAAAAAAAAACAATCACAGCAGAGATCAGAGACTTCCAAAAGAATGTCCTGTACACACACTGGCCGAGAATTGATACCAGGGAAAAATTGATTACACTCACTCCAAGAGGACAGTCCCTATAGGTAAGTATGGTGAGATCGGTCGCTCACAAAAGTACAATTAAATAGTTAAAAGTAGAGAGGCACCTGGGTAAGGTACTTCTGCGTGCAGGATGGACACTAGTTAGTGTACAGACTAAGTGTTATGGAGGTCTTTGCTTATCCCCCCCACACACACACATGTGTGGTGTAGCTATTCCATATCTTCAGCAATCCTGCACGTGTATAGGTAGTGGTGGTACGGAAGTGTGAGGTCGAAGTGGCATAATACATACGACCCGCACTACACTGTAGAAGTACACATCATCTACCTATATGAGCTGAGGTACAGAGCATTAGTGGTGCTATTTACAAAGTTCTATATACATGGTGCTTGCAAAATGGTCTGAACTGACATGTTTCACCCTACGGCTTTTTCAAAGTTGCTATACATATATACAATGCAATAAAGTGCACCCCCCACCAACAAAGTTTCCCCCAGCAAATCGCCCCTGTCAGAGCTGATGCACCCAGTTCGGTGCCCACTTAAATACTGAGGACATTATACGTACACACCCCGTGGGGTGTGTCATATGTATGAAAATATACCTGTTGCCTGGCCTCTGGTCGGGGTGCATTGTATCTCCCATTCGGAGTAAAGCCGCCCCAGTCCCAGCAAACAGATGCCGCCATTCGCACAGGAGGAGTGACGCGGCGGCACTTCCGGTGGCCGCTCGTCGTCACTTCCGGTTGCGGCGTTTCCATAGTGATTGGAGACTCCGTTTCATGTAAACATTGGCTTTGTGCCTAGGTGGTGCGTATGATCAGGTGGTCTTTCCGCATACAGTTGCAGTTGCCCCCTGAATGCGGCTATGCGTGTCTATCTAGACGTATGTCATGATCACCCCCATCTACATCAGCGCTTCATCACATATATATTGAACATGCTAACGACTCCGCATTCCCCCATTAGCTGTGTGCCAGCGAGCGTGTATGTAAAGAATGCATCCGTATTAGACGCCTACACAATCCGTATGTTGATGGATCTATGTAAATCCCAGATGGGGATCACTGAAATACAGGCTGTCAGTTTAGACTGCCTTCTTACATTCCTGTGGTTGCAGGTTGTTCCCTGCTTATCACAGCGAGTCGTATACATTTCTCTTCAATACATGCATGATGCAATGTGGGTGCAGTATAAAAAATGATAATAAACAGCGCAACCGCCCTATGCACTTTCATCTACACTTCAAATTCCATTGCATATCATCTATTTACATTTGGTCTGGATGAAACTTCTATAGCTCAATGCACATGTTCTTCTTATAACAATGTCTCTACCCTTAGATATCGGCCAGTAGGTATATGTATGATACAGTGCAGACCACACAGCAGGTACTGCCAGATATCTATAAAAAACAAGCTAAGTTAAAATCCTCATTAAGGCCATTGGGGGCTATTGTGTTTAAACGGTATATCCACTGGGACTCAATTTGTGTTAATTTCTTGTCTGTATTTCCCCCTCTTATGCTTGTTCTCCAGTGCTGTATCCCCCAAAACGTTATGTCAAATCTAGAGAGGGGGTGTACTCAGGGCCGCCATCAGAAATTTTGGGGCCCCTCACAAATCATCAGTCCGGGCCCCCCCCCCAAACTGAGAAATGTGCGTAGCCATTACATGTTGGCAGAGCTAGTTGGAGGCTTGCTGTCCACAAATTAATCACGAATAACCACGGTGGATACTCGTGATTCAAGTTAGCTCTAATTGCCTAATTGCCACAGCTGAGCGGCTAGATGCGGCGGGGTTAATTACCCAGAAAGCCGCTCTCCGCCCAGCGTTTCAACGAGGTGCAAGTTTCCGAATGGACGCGTTGCAAGCCTCGATATCGAGCACTTCCTCCTTCAAGCCGGAAGGAGGAAGTGCTCCATCATTTTTTTAGAACCTCCCAGTTTTATTTTCTGTTTAAAAAAACTAAAAAAGTAGGTTTAATGCTATTGTCTCATATGGTAATGATTCAGCTTTTCCCATAGTCTCGCAGTTAGCAATCATGTGACCCCCAACAAGACAAATTCAGCAATCATGAGGCCCCCAACAAGACAAATTCAGCAATCATGAGGCCCCCAACAAGATAAATTCAGCAATCGTGAGACCCCCAACAAGACAAATTCAGCAATCATGAGGCCCCCAACAAATCATGAGGTCCCCAACAAATCATGAGGCCCCCAACAAGACAAATTCAGCAATCTTGAGGCAATGAGGCTCCCAACAAATCATGAGGCCCCCAACAAGTAAAAATTCAATCATTAGGCCCCCAACAAGACAAATTCAGCAGACATGAGGCACATAAATAGACAGCATTTCACATAAATAGGCATAATGCCCCCTTATTATGGTAGACACCTCTCACCTGGATTCTGACAGGGACCCCCAGGTTAGGTAGTGAGTGACATGGAGCCCTTTTAGGTAGTGAGTGAGTGACAGGGAGCCCCTTTAGGGAGTGAGTGAGTGACAGGGAGCCCCTTTAGCTAGTGAGCGAGTGACAGGGAGCCCCTTTAGGGAGTGAGTGAGTGACAGGGAGCCCCTTTAGGGAGTGAGTGAGTGACAGGGAGCCCCTTTAGCTAGTGAGTGAGTGACAGGGAGCCCCTTTAGCTAGTGAGTGAGTGACAGGGAGGCCCTTTAGGGAGTGAGTGAGTGAGTGAGTGACAGGGAGCCCCTTTAGGGAGTGAGTGAGTGACAGGGAGCCCCTTCAGCTAGTGAGTGAGTGACAGGGAGCCCCTTTAGCTAGTGAGTGAGTGACAGGGAGCCCCTTTAGCTAGTGAGTGAGTGACAGGGAGCCCCTTTAGGGAGTGAGTGAGTGTGACAGGGGGCCCATTTAGCTAGTGAGTAACAGGGAGCCCCTTTAGCTAGTGAGTGAGTGACAGGGAGGCCCTTTAGCTAGTGAGTGAGTGACAGGGAGCCCCTTTAGCTAGTGAGTGAGTGACAGGGAGGCCCTTTAGCTAGTGAGTGAGTGACAGGGAGGCCCTTTAGCTAGTGAGTGAGTGACAGGGAGCCCCTTTAGCTAGTGAGTGAGTGACAGGGAGGCCCTTTAGCTAGTTAGTGAGTGACAGGGAGCCCCTTTAGCTAGTGAGTGAGTGACAGGGAGCCCCTTTAGCTAGTGAGTGAGTGACAGGGAGCCCTTTTAGCTAGTGAGTGAGTGACAGGGAGGCCCTTTAGCTAGTGAGTGAGTGACAGGGAGCCCCTTTAGCTAGTGAGTGAGTGACAGGGAGCCCCTTTAGCTAGTGAGTGAGTGACAGGGAGGCCCTTTAGCTAGTGAGTGAGTGACAGGGAGCCCCTTTAGCTAGTGAGTGAGTGACAGGGAGGCCCCTTTTAGCTAGTGAGTGAGTGACAGGGAGCCCTTTTAGCTAGTGAGTGAGTGACAGGGAGCCCCTTTAGCTAGTGAGTGAGTGACAGGGAGGCCCTTTAGCTAGTGAGTGAGTGACAGGGAGGCCCTTTAGCGAGTGAGTGAGTGACAGGGAGCCCCTTTAGCTAGTGAGTGAGTGACAGGGAGGCCCTTTAGCTAGTGAGTGAGTGACAGGGAGGCCCTTTAGCTAGTGAGTGAGTGACAGGGAGGCCCTTTAGCGAGTGAGTGAGTGAGTGACAGGGAGCCCCTTTAGCTAGTGAGTGAGTGACAGGGAGCCCCTTTAGCGAGTGAGTGAGTGACAGGGAGCCCCTTTAGCTAGTGAGTGAGTGACAGGGAGCCCCTTTAGCTAGTGAGTGAGTGACAGGGAGGCCCTTTAGGGAGTGAGTGAGTGACAGGGAGCCCCTTTAGCTAGTGAGTGAGTGACAGGGAGGCCCTTTAGCTAGTGAGTGAGTGACAGGGAGGCCCTTTAGCTAGGGAGTGAGTGACAGGGAGGCCCTTTAGCTAGGGAGTGAGTGACAGGGAGGCCCTTTAGCTAGGGAGTGAGTGACAGGGAGGCCCCCCCCAGCCGCCACCGCTGCTTCCCCTACCTTGCCAGGCTGCCAGCAGCATCAGACCTCAAGATCAGCGGCGACCCGACCAGTAAGAGCGGGCGCTGGACGCACCCGCTCTATATGCGGAAGTGACGTCACTTCCGCATATCAGTGCGGGCGCTGGGTCCTAGCGCCCGCACTATTGTCGCCGCCTGATCGGGGTCTGACGCGGCTAGAGGGATGGAGGGAGCAGCGGCCAGGGGAGGTTGAGCGGCGGTCGGGCGGCACCCGCTAGGGCCGCGGCGGGGATGGGGCCCCCCTGCAGGCCCGGGCCCGTGACGGCAGTCACGGATGTCCCCCCCTGATGGCGGGCCTGGGTGTACTGTATTCATATGTCTGGCCACTGCCGTATCATTTCTGTGTTTTATGTCACCGATGTGCTCCAAGACCCTTTCTTTAAGGGCTCGAGTTGTTTTACCTACATACATAAGGTCACATTTACATTTCGCTGCATACACCACAGTTTTAGTATCACATGTAATAAATGATCTTATTTCAAAATCCCTTCCATTTCCTGGGGCAATAAATCTTTTCATCGTGGGCATATATTTGCATGCCTTGCATCTTCCACAGCGAAAGGAGCCATTCGGTTTAGTCGGTAGCCAGGTCTTGGACTGTTCTATGGTTTTAGAAAACGTGCTGTGGACCAGCATGTCCCTAAGGTTTGGTGCCCGTCTGTATGTAATGGAAGGATTTGATGTGAGACATCTGGACAAATCTTTGTCCTTAGTGAGTATAGGCCAGTAGTGTTTCACGATTTCAAACACCGTGTGTGAATGCTCAGTGAAAGTCCCTATGAGTCGTGGGGGTACACGTTGGGGTTCGTTCCCTGTAGTGATGCTCTGTTTTTTCCTTGTTGTTGAGGTGTTAGCTAAAGTTTGTTGTCTAGGGGTTTGTTTGGCGCGTATATACGCTTTGTTAATCACCTCATCCGGGAAGCCTCTACGTTTAAATCTTTCTGTCAAAAGACCGCATTCTTTTTCAAAGGTGTTCTCACTAGAACAATTCCTCCGTGCACGCAGAAACTGGCCAATCGGTATACTCCTCCTCAATGATCGAGGATGGGAACTGTCCCATTTTAGGAGGGAATTGGTTGCTGTTGGTTTACGGTATATTGATGTCTCTAATCTCCCCTGCCCATCCTTTTTGATAGTTAGGTCCAGAAAATTAATTTGTGTCTCACTTACTTCATATGTGAATCTCATTCCTATTTTGTTTGAATTAAGTATTGTCACAAAGTCAATGAATAGATCACGTGGGCCCTCCCATAATACTATAATGTCATCAATAAAACGCCCCCAGTAGGCTACATGTGCTGTGTAAAATTCAAGGTCCTCATTGAATACCATGGTGTCCTCCCACCAGCCCAGGAACAGATTTGCATATGAGGGGGCGCAAGCCGTCCCCATAGCACTGCCCCTGAGCTGGTGGTATGTCCTCCCACCAAACCAAAAGATGTTATGGGTCAGTATGAAAGACAGTAGGCTGATCAGAGTGATATTGTGCTGCTCCAAATGTGTACCCCTCATTGACAGAAAATGGCGCACTGCCTGTATCCCCACATCATGCTGGATGTTGCTATATAGAGCCTCAACATCGATACTGGCCAACAAAGTGTTTGGTGCCACCGTTATATCCTGCAATTTCGTGAGAACATCCTTTGTATCTCTTAGATAAGAGGGGAGAGATTCTACAAATGGCCGCAGAAACTTATCCACATACTGGCTACTCTGATCCGTCAGGCTTTCACTCCCTGAGACAATTGGTCTTCCAGGTGGTGGGGACCGCTCTTTATGTATTTTTGGGAGGGCGTAGAACACCGCCATCACTGGGTGCTCAGTAGATTTTTTTAAAAGTTCATAGTCATCCAGATCAAGGCCACCATTTTCAAACCTATTCTTGAGTAAATCCTGTAGCTCAGTTTGGTATTTGGACAATGGATTCTTAGGTAATCTACTGTATTGTTGTTGGTCCCCGAGTAATTCCATACACATTTCTTCATATGATAACCTGTCCATGATTACTATGTTGCCCCCCTTGTCAGCTGGTTTTATCACTATTTGATCATTTTTCTTCAACTCTTCTAGTGCCCGTCTTTCACTACTGTCAAGATTGTCATTTATAGGATGATGATATGTGTCCACTTCTAATTGTCTTAGGGCTCTGGTCGTCATTTCTACAAAGGTACTAATTTGTGAGTACTGTGTGAGAGCGGGACAGAATGTGCTTTTTTTCTTCTGTCCACTAGATGGTGTTAATTCAGGGGTTCCCTCCTCATTTTCTCTGAGTAACTGTTCCAAGGCCTCAAAGGCCTCCCTCTCACTTTTTTGAGTTTTTTTAGCTTTAGCCTCCTTTGTCTCAAATAATTTTATAAGGGCCAATTTACGTGCGAACAAATTAATGTCTTTTACCCACTTGAAGGCATTGAATCTCGCTGTAGGGACATAGGACAGGCCCTTAGACAATAGTGACATTTGTGTATGGGACAACTGGAATGTGGACAGGTTTACCACCCGCATGGCACTGATTGTTTCTTCTAATGGGAGTCCCTCCCTTACCACTGGTGATGTTGTTTGCCCCTTTTGTGGCCTGTGTAGCCCCATTTTTTCCTGTCTCGGAGGCCCACAGGTTTGTGTGTCACTGGTGGCGTTTCTGTATTTACACATTGCGGGTCTGGAATTGCTGGGGTTATATCTAAAAAAAACCCTTGTGGTTTCTGCGGGTTCGGGTTTTTATACTGTTTAGGGGTATATTGTCTTTTCTTGTTTTTATGTTTGTTATTGAAACGACGTGTATGACTGGTAGATGTACTTGCTTCACTCTCTGATTGGGTTTCTGTATCGGAGGCAGTTGTAGGTGGCCCCCCCCTGGTCACCTTCGCCAATTATTTTGTCTGCCCAGGTATATACTTTATTATTTTTGAAATCAAGACTATCTCTGAGGAACTTTTTTTGTTTCCTCTTTTTTATCTCATCGGTAAATATATTCACTTTCCTCTGGAGCTTGTCCTCAAATTTTTCAAAGTCAGGGTGACCTGATAGTTCAAGTAATATCTTTTGTTCGCCCTGTAGTTTGTTACGGATTTTTTCAGAGTGTTTGAGTTCATAGTCATGCAAATACTTCATTTGTTCTAATGTCTGTTTCGTTTTTAGATCTTCCCACCCTCTCATAAAGTCAGCATCCTGAGTATGTGAATGGGGTTTTGTGAGAATCCTAAGGCCACGTACTGTGATCTGTTCTTTAAGATAAATACTGTAACTCGCCACTTCCCATGTTGACCGTGTAAATTCCTTATATGTCTTAAATATATCCCTGAAGACAGGCTCTACATCGGTGTCTGCACTGTAAATTTCATCCTCATCATCCTCAGTATGTTTATTAGTGAATACATCCCTAACTGTACTTGTCAGGGACTCAATACTGGGCAGACCCTCTGAGAGATAGGCCATGCCACGAATGGGTGCTCGGTACACCCTACACAAAATTAAAAAGTACACACACTGGCCGAGAATTGATACCAGGGAAAAATTGATTACACTCACTCCAAGAGGACAGTCCCTATAGGTAAGTATGGTGAGATCGGTCGCTCACAAAAGTACAATTAAATAGTTAAAAGTAGAGAGGCACCTGGGTAAGGTACTTCTGCGTGCAGGATGGACACTAGTTAGTGTACAGACTAAGTGTTATGGAGGTCTTTGCTTATCCCCCACACACACACACATGTGTGGTGTAGCTATTCCATATCTTCAGCAATCCTGCACGTGTATAGGTAGTGGTGGTACGGAAGTGTGAGGTCGAAGTGGCATAATACATACGACCCGCACTACACTGTAGAAGTACACATCATCTACCTATATGAGCTGAGGTACAGAGCATTAGTGGTGCTATTTACAAGTAGTGAAAGACGGGCACTAGAAGAGTTGAAGAAAAATGATCAAATAGTGATAAAACCAGCTGACAAGGGGGGCAACATAGTAATCATGGACAGGTTATCATATGAAGAAATGTGTATGGAATTACTCGGGGACCAACAACAATACAGTAGATTACCTAAGAATCCATTGTCCAAATACCAAACTGAGCTACAGGATTTACTCAAGAATAGGTTTGAAAATGGTGGCCTTGATCTGGATGACTATGAACTTTTAAAAAAATCTACTGAGCACCCAGTGATGGCGGTGTTCTACGCCCTCCCAAAAATACATAAAGAGCGGTCCCCACCACCTGGAAGACCAATTGTCTCAGGGAGTGAAAGCCTGACGGATCAGAGTAGCCAGTATGTGGATAAGTTTCTGCGGCCATTTGTAGAATCTCTCCCCTCTTATCTAAGAGATACAAAGGATGTTCTCACGAAATTGCAGGATATAACGGTGGCACCAAACACTTTGTTGGCCAGTATCGATGTTGAGGCTCTATATAGCAACATCCAGCATGATGTGGGGATACAGGCAGTGCGCCATTTTCTGTCAATGAGGGGTACACATTTGGAGCAGCACAATATCACTCTGATCAGCCTACTGTCTTTCATACTGACCCATAACATCTTTTGGTTTGGTGGGAGGACATACCACCAGCTCAGGGGCAGTGCTATGGGGACGGCTTGCGCCCCCTCATATGCAAATCTGTTCCTGGGCTGGTGGGAGGACACCATGGTATTCAATGAGGACCTTGAATTTTACACAGCACATGTAGCCTACTGGGGGCGTTTTATTGATGACATTATAGTATTATGGGAGGGCCCACGTGATCTATTCATTGACTTTGTGACAATACTTAATTCAAACAAAATAGGAATGAGATTCACATATGAAGTAAGTGAGACACAAATTAATTTTCTGGACCTAACTATCAAAAAGGATGGGCAGGGGAGATTAGAGACATCAATATACCGTAAACCAACAGCAACCAATTCCCTCCTAAAATGGGACAGTTCCCATCCTCGATCATTGAGGAGGAGTATACCGATTGGCCAGTTTCTGCGTGCACGGAGGAATTGTTCTAGTGAGAACAACTTTGAAAAAGAATGCGGTCTTTTGACAGAAAGATTTAAACGTAGAGGCTTCCTGGATGAGGTGATTAACAAAGCGTATATACGCGCCAAACAAACCCCTAGACAACAAACTTTAGCTAACACCTCAACAACAAGGAAAAAACAGAGCATCACTACAGGGAACGAACCCCAACGTGTACCCCCACGACTCATAGGGACTTTCACTGAGCATTCACACACGGTGTTTGAAATCGTGAAACACTACTGGCCTATACTCACTAAGGACAAAGATTTGTCCAGATGTCTCACATCAAATCCTTCCATTACATACAGACGGGCACCAAACCTTAGGGACATGCTGGTCCACAGCACGTTTTCTAAAACCATAGAACAGTCCAAGACCTGGCTACCGACTAAACCGAATGGCTCCTTTCGCTGTGGAAGATGCAAGGCATGCAAATATATGCCCACGATGAAAAGATTTATTGCCCCAGGAAATGGAAGGGATTTTGAAATAAGATCATTTATTACATGTGATACTAAAACTGTGGTGTATGCAGCGAAATGTAAATGTGACCTTATGTATGTAGGTAAAACAACTCGAGCCCTTAAAGAAAGGGCCTTGGAGCACATCGGTGACATAAAACACAGAAATGATACGGCAGTGGCCAGACATATGAATACAGTACACCCCCTCTCTAGATTTGACATAACGTTTTGGGGGATACAGCACTGGAGAACAAGCATAAGAGGGGGAAATACAGACAAGAAATTAACACAAATTGAGTCCCAGTGGATATACCGTTTAAACACAATAGCCCCCAATGGCCTTAATGAGGATTTTAACTTAGCTTGTTTTTTATAGATATCTGGCAGTACCTGCTGTGTGGTCTGCACTGTATCATACATATACCTACTGGCCGATATCTAAGGGTAGAGACATTGTTATAAGAAGAACATGTGCATTGAGCTATAGAAGTTTCATCCAGACCAAATGTAAATAGATGATATGCAATGGAATTTGAAGTGTAGATGAAAGTGCATAGG
Organism: Hyperolius riggenbachi; assembly: GCF_040937935.1. Classification (NCBI taxonomy): domain Eukaryota; kingdom Metazoa; phylum Chordata; class Amphibia; order Anura; family Hyperoliidae; genus Hyperolius; species Hyperolius riggenbachi. The sequence continues at coordinate 678,499,312 of NC_090646.1, forward strand.
GCGGTTGCGCTGTTTATTATCATTTTTTATACTGCACCCACATTGCATCATGCATGTATTGAAGAGAAATGTATACGACTCGCTGTGATAAGCAGGGAACAACCTGCAACCACAGGAATGTAAGAAGGCAGTCTAAACTGACAGCCTGTATTTCAGTGATCCCCATCTGGGATTTACATAGATCCATCAACATACGGATTGTGTAGGCGTCTAATACGGATGCATTCTTTACATACACGCTCGCTGGCACACAGCTAATGGGGGAATGCGGAGTCGTTAGCATGTTCAATATATATGTGATGAAGCGCTGATGTAGATGGGGGTGATCATGACATACGTCTAGATAGACACGCATAGCCGCATTCAGGGGGCAACTGCAACTGTATGCGGAAAGACCACCTGATCATACGCACCACCTAGGCACAAAGCCAATGTTTACATGAAACGGAGTCTCCAATCACTATGGAAACGCCGCAACCGGAAGTGACGACGAGCGGCCACCGGAAGTGCCGCCGCGTCACTCCTCCTGTGTGAATGGCGGCATCTGTTTGCTGGGACTGGGGCGGCTTTACTCCGAATGGGAGATACAATGCACCCCGACCAGAGGCCAGGCAACAGGTATATTTTCATACATATGACACACCCCACGGGGTGTGTACGTATAATGTCCTCAGTATTTAATTGGGCACCGAACTGGGTGCATCAGCTCTGACAGGGGCGATTTGCTGGGGGAAACTTTGTTGGTGGGGGGTGCACTTTATTGCATTGTATATATGTATAGCAACTTTGAAAAAGCCGTAGGGTGAAACATGTCAGTTCAGACCATTTTGCAAGCACCATGTATATAGAACTTTGTAAATAGCACCACTAATGCTCTGTACCTCAGCTCATATAGGTAGATGATGTGTACTTCTACAGTGTAGTGTGGGTCGTATGTATTATGCCACTTCGACCTCACACTTCCGTACCACCACTACCTATACACGTGCAGGATTGCTGAAGATATGGAATAGCTACACCACACATGTGTGTGTGTGGGGGGGATAAGCAAAGACCTCCATAACACTTAGTCTGTACACTAACTAGTGTCCATCCTGCACGCAGAAGTACCTTACCCAGGTGCCTCTCTACTTTTAACTATTTAATTGTACTTTTGTGAGCGACCGATCTCACCATACTTACCTATAGGGACTGTCCTCTTGGAGTGAGTGTAAAAGAATGTCCTGTTAAGGACAATAAAAGGAGGTAAGACTCATTTGTGTGCTGAGTTGTATGGCTGTGCAGCACGCTGTCAAAGCTGCGCTGCACTGTGCTGTGATAAATGTCCTGGTCACTAGGGGGGGTGTAAGCCTGTGGTCCTCAAGTGGTTAATGCAAAACTAAAGTAAAGAAACTCACCTACCTATGTAGCGGTAAGGTATATGCAAATTATATTACATATTGTGTAGTCTGTGTCCCCGTTGACAAGATTCCCCTTTACCTCTCGTACAGTAAAGTCCTTGTAAGAATTCCAGCCAATATCTGGCTCTACCACGGATGACAATAATAAAGAGCACAGAATCTCAATGTCAAAAATCATTTCCCTTACACATGAGGCTAGTATGGGCAGGGCACTATCACCTATTGAGGTTGATTCACAAAGCTTAATTAGTTGCCACCTTAGCTGTGGGGACCGGCTCTCACTAGGGCGATTAGCGGGTGATTCCCACTAATCGCTGAAGCGCTAGCGCTTTTTAAAGTGCTAGCACAATAGAAACCTAATAGCAGTGATCTCACTGCCGCGATTGCCACCGATCGCGGGTGTTTCGTGATTAATGGAAATCGCAAAATGTGTTGTCTGCAGCATTTTGCCGCGATTCTCGAGCAATTGTGGTACAGTGCTTAAACAAGCGCTGATCGCGATTGTCGGGAATGGCAGAAGTGTACAGTGATTTTTACCGCGCTAATCGTGATAAAATCACCAGCGCAAAATGGTTGCGCTAAGCGCTACCGTTGTGCTATTTTCTAGTGTGATTGGGCCCTGAGGAGAGCTAATGCATGAGATAAACCAGTAGCGCTAAACATTAACCCTTTAGGGCTGCGGGCGTTACTGGGTTAAGATGCAGGTTGCTATGGTAACATGCGGTGAAACACCTGTCACCATAGCAATGCCCACATTACCATGTTAATGCCTGTGATGCTAAAGGCTTAGCATATAGTACACCAGGTCCCAGTAGAGATAAACTATGGGTTAAAGAGACTCTGAAGCGAGAATAAATCTCGCTTCAGAGCTCATACTTAGCAGGGGCACGTGTGCCCCTGCTAAACCGCCGCTATCCTGCGGCTAAACAGGGGTCCCTTCACCCCCAAACCCACCCCAGCAAGACTTGGTCGTAAATCTTCCCTTCCTGGAGGCAGGGCTAAGGGCTGCAGCCCTGCCTCCAGTCGCGTCTATCAGACGCGCATCGCCGCCTCTCTCCCGTCCCTCTCAGTGAAGGAAGACTGAGAGGGGCGGGGGAGAGGCGGAGATACGCGTCTGACAGACGCGCGTGGGGCAGGGCTGAGGCGGTTAGCCCTGCCCCAATGCGGAAGCGCTCTCCCGCTTTACGGAGGGGATTTGGGGGTGAAGGGAGCCCCGTTAAGACGCGCGATAGCGGCGTTTTAGCAGGGGCACACGTGCCCCTGCTATCTATGAGGTCTGAAGCGAGATTTATTCTCGCTTCAGACTCTCTTTAAGTCAGTTAAGGAGAAATAAACCATGAGTTAAGTTAGATAAGGGGAGATAAACCATAAGTTCAATCAGTTACGTACACACGCGTGATTACTTCAAACGACGAGTTGTCAAACCAGCCCGCGGGGCAGCAGTTCTGATGACAGTTTCCACGTGTGTACAGTCTGTCAGCCGGCTGATAAGGCTGGTTTTGACTGATCCGCTCGGAGGTCGTCAGAACGGCTGCCCCGCGGGCGGTAATCACCCGTGTGTACGCACCATAAGGAGAGATAAACCATGAGTTCAGTCAGTGTTCTGATCCACATTGCTCTTGTTCTTGAATGAATTTGTGTAAAACATTAGTTTGTACGGAGAGATGGAAGATGTGGGCGCTCTATAAATCTGTTATAATAATAATGGGTACATTTTTCTCCTGGATGACAGACACATAATAAGAAGTGTGTGTAATTCTCTCTGCTCTCTCTGTAGTGACGGGGCGAGCCGCTCGGGCCTCTTCTGTGCCGGGATCATCCTGTGTGACCAGATCCGCAGTGACGGCTGCCTGGACGTGTCGCAGGCTGTGAGGTCACTACGGAAGTGCCGGTACCAGTTCATTCCCAGCGTGGTGAGTCGGCCTTCCTCCTGTACAGCCCACACCGGCTGTTATACTCACCTCCATCCCCACACCGGCTGCTATACTCACCTCCATCCCCACATCGGCTGCTATACTCACCTCCATCCCCACACCGGCTGCTATACTCACCTCTAACCCCACACCGGCTGTTATACTCACCTCCATCCCCACACCGGCTGCTATACTCACCTCCATCCCCACACCGGCTGCTATACTCACCTCCATCCCCACACCGGCTGCTATACTCACCTCCATCCCCACACCGGCTGCTATACTCACCTCCATCCCCACACCGGCTGCTATACTCACCTCCATCCCCACACCGGCTGCTATACTTACCTCCATCCCCACACCGGCTGCTATACTCACCTCCATCCCCACACCGGCTGCTATACTCACCTCCATCCCCACACCGGCTGCTATACTTACCTCCATCCCCACACCGGCTGCTATACTCACCTCCATCCCCACACCGGCTGCTATACTCACCTCCATCCCCACACCGGCTGCTATACTTACCTCCATCCCCACACCGGCTGCTATACTCACCTCCATCCCCACATCGGCTGCTATACTCACCTCCATCCCCACACCGGCTGCTATACTCACCTCTAACCCCACACCGGCTGTTATACTCACCTCCATCCCCACACCGGCTGCTATACTCACCTCCATCCCCACACCGGCTGCTATACTCACCTCCATCCCCACACCGGCTGCTATACTCACCTCCATCCCCACACCGGCTGTTATACTCACCTCCATCCCCACACCGGCTGCTATACTCACCTCCATCCCCACACCGGCTGCTATACTCACCTCCATCCCCACACCGGCTGCTATACTCACCTCCATCCCCACACCGGCTGTTATACTCACCTCTAACCCCACACCGGCTGTTATACTCACCTCCATCCCCACACCGGCTGCTATACTCACCTCCATCCCCACACCGGCTGCTATACTCACCTCCATCCCCACACCGGCTGCTATACTTACCTCCATCCCCACACCGGCTGCTATACTCACCTCCATCCCCACACCGGCTGCTATACTCACCTCCATCCCCACACCGGCTGCTATACTCACCTCCATCCCCACACCGGCTGCTATACTCACCTCCATCCCCACACCGGTTGTTATACTCACCTCCATCCCCACACCCACTGTTATACTCACCTCCATCCTGGCACCGGCTGTTATACTCCCCTCCATCCTGGCACCGGCTGTTTACTCACCTCCATCCCCACACCGGCTGCTATACTCACCTCCATCCCCACACCGGCTGCTATACTCACCTCTAACCCCACACCGGCTGTTATACTCACCTCCATCCCCACACTGGCTGTTATACTCACCTCTAACCCCACACCGGCTGTTATACTCACCTCCATACCCACACCGGCTGTTATACTCACCTCCATCCCCACACCGGCTGTTATACTCACCTCCATCCCCACACCGGCTGCTATACTCACCTCCATCCCCACACTGGCTGCTATACTCACCTCCATCCCCACACCGGCTGCTATACTCACCTCTAACCCCACACCGGCTGTTATACTCACCTCCATCCCCACACCGGCTGTTATACTCACCTCTAACCCCACACCGGCTGTTATACTCACCTCCATACCCACACCGGCTGTTATACTCACCTCCATCCCCACACCGGCTGTTATACTCACCTCCATCCCCACACCGGCTGCTATACTCACCTCCATCCCCACACTGGCTGCTATACTCACCTCCATCCCCACACCGGCTGTTATACTCACCTCTAACCCCACACCGGCTGTTATACTCACCTCCATCCCCACACCGGCTGTTATACTCACCTCTAACCCTACACCGACTGTTATACTCACCTCCATACCCACACCGGCTGTTATACTCACCTCCATCCCCACAGCGGCTGTTATACTCACCTCCATCCCCACACCGGCTGTTATACTCACCTCCATCCCCACATCGGCTGTTATACTCACCTCCATCCACCACCCGCTGTTATACTCACCTCCATCCCCACACCGGCTGTTATACTCACCTCCATCCCCACACCGGCTGCTATACTCACCTCCATCCCCACACCGGCTGTTATACTCACCTCCATCCCCACACCGGCTGCTATACTCACCTCCATCCCCACACCGGCTGCTATACTCACCTCCATCCCCACACCGGCTGTTATACTCACCTCCATCCCCACACCGGCTGCTATACTCACCTCCATCCCGGCACCGGCTGTTATACTCACCTCCATCCCCACACCGGCTGCTATACTCACCTCCATCCCCACACCGGCTGCTATACTCACCTCCATCCCGGCACCAGCTGTTATACTCACCTCCATCCGCACACCGGCTGTTATACTCACCTCCATCCCCCACCCGCTGTTATACTCACCTCCATCCCGGCACCCGCTGTTATACTCACCTCTAATCCCCACACCGGCTGTTATACTCACCTCCATCCCCACACCGGCTGCTATACTCACCTCCATCCCCACACTGGCTGTTATACTCACCTCCATCCCCACACCGGCTGCTAAACTCACCTCCATCCCCACAGCGGCTGTTATACTCGCCTCCATCCCCCACCCGCTGTTATACTCACCTCTAACCCCACACCGGCTGTTATACTCACCTCCATCCCCACGTCGGCTGTTGTACTCACCTCCATCCCCACACCAGCTGTTATACTCACCTCCATCCCCACACCAGCTGTTATACTCACCTCCATCCCCACGCCAGCTGTTATACTCACCTCCATCCCCACATCATCTGTTATACTCACCTCCATCCCCACACCCCGTTATACTCACCTCTATCCCCACACCGGCTGTTATACCCACCTCCATCCCCACACAGGCTGTTATACTCACCTCCATCCCCACACCGGCTGTTATACTCACCTCCCACACGTCATTCCAACACACAGTACTAAGATCTTGCATCACTATGACTGTATGTCACATGTATGTGTATGTATATATATATATATATATATATATATATATATATATATATATAATGTACATGTGATAAGTAATGCAGTATGTCAAGTCACTTTCAGTACAGAGTTATTTCATAAGTGTCTCTCTCTCTCTGTCTGTCTGCAGGATCAGTACTCATACTGCTACAAATTGGCGCAGAGTTATCTGGATTCCTTTGAAACGTACAGTAATTTCAGATAACGAGTGACGGTGACACCAAGTCTTTGGATTGGATATTCCAGATCACATGGTTGGATGCTGAACACCTGACATTCCTGATGGCCAATCACAGCTCGGCAGCCAGTCATATGCTGACCACTTCCTGATAACTGGACACACAGGAGTCTGAGGAGGAGGCAGTTGTAACCGTACAACGGTTTTATTTGCATCTAAGGACATCAGTCACGAAAGTGGATAATATAAATAGTACTGCAATGTGAAGAAAAGTGTACTTTAAAATATAAATAAATGGTTATAATACCATTTCGAATAGTAAGTCAGTGTATGCTATGCAGAGATTGTGCACTACCAAGCGAATGGGTAACGTAAAAGATCGTTATTATTTTTATCATACCAAATAAAGCTCCCGGGTATTTGAGTCCACCGTCTGCACCTGTGATGGCTACGGATGAAAGCAGAGTATTTTATTTGGCTGTTGTCTTCTTGTGGCCTCCAAGGCCTCTGATGTTCCCTGCCAGGTACGGATCTAGACCAAGTTGCGCCTGGGGCAAGGTCAGGTTTTGGCGCCTAAACTGCCATTCCCCATCCAAATTTTGCCGCCTTTTTAAGAATTCAACAAACTGCGCCTGGGGCAAGAGACCCGTCTGCCCCCCCCCCCCCCTAGATCTGTCCCTGTTCCCCGCTGGACTCCCCTGAATCCCACCCCACCATTCTAGAGTCTCATTCCTTGGGGCACTCCAAGCACCATAACAATAAATACAGAAGCCAGCAGGGAGGGAGAGACCCCCTTATATTGTCTGCAGAATGGGGGGAGGGGGCTTTCACACACGAGTCTGATTTCCTGCGGACACAGGAACATTCTCAGTCTCGTTGTGTTTCCTGTGACAGCAGGAATGCAATGCAAGGGATCGGTACAGTGACGCTGCACATTATGCTTTTGTTACCTGAGGTACAGTAAAGAATACAGTGAATGAAAAGTATGCTTCACTTCTGTTACCGTGCACATTTACCAGTAATGCACTGTATGCGCTGCCATGCCACAACCCGTTATACTGCAATGCACCCGCCGCATTGTGAACAATGCACAGGTGGTGCATTGCAGTGCAGTAAGCCTGGTTACAAAGCCGCCATTACACCACACCGAAACGCACCACTGTGAACGAAGCCTTCGTCAGTAAAAAAATCAATCTCCTGTTTACTATTACTAAGAGAATTCAGTGGCTCTGGGCCCTTGCCAGGGCCGGATTTACCATAAGGCACATGCCTACAGGCGTCTAATGATGGAAAGGCAGCTCTCTCCCCTACCTGAGTGCCTCCCTCCCTCCTTCTCTATGCAGAGTCCTGATGTGAGTGTAAATGAGAGGTCACTTAACCAGCTCCCAGCATTCCACTGATGAGATCCCTCATCAGTCGGGGGCACATCTAGCTACTTAATACTGAGGGTACCTCTGGCTACCTAATGCTAAGGGGCACCTGTAGCTACCTATGACCGGCAAGGGAAGTAAGGGAGAAGTGACAGCTGGGACAGCCAGCACACTTGTGGTGCAGTTTGGTTGGGGTTGTAGGTCAATGGAGGGCGGAGTCGAAGGTGTCAGGACATCTGTGCCTATAGGCTCCTCTAACGTAAATCCGGGCCTGGCCCTTGCTATGAAGGTTTGTAGTGCGGGACTGGACTGATAGCCCGATAAAAATATGTGACGGCTGCTTTTCAAACTTCTCAAATTTCTCATGAAAAACGCTTATGACACATAATGGCCATCTTGAAATGTTTATTAGTATTTTTTTTTAATTAAAAGAAAAAGCATAGCCCGTTATTCAGCCATGTAGGCTGGGTGGCCGGAGGCAGGAATCAGTGAGCGTGGGGCTCCACATCCTACACCACAACCAGTCTGACAACCATCAAATCCTCCCTTTCCCCCATAAAGCACTAAAACTGCCCCAGTGTGGTGAGAAGTGGAAGTAATACAAATGGAAGCTTATGTGTAAACTACATCAAGATCTGTATATGACTAAGGATGAAATGGGGAAAAACACAACTGTTTTCAGTAACTAGTTATTACCTTTTTTTCTTTATCTCGGTTCTCATCTGTAATATAGGTTTGTTGCGATCTGTACGCATCGGACCGGGAACCCCAGCATAGAAATATTAGACCTTCCCACCAAGGCTTTCCATTGGTCCAGAACAACAGACTAATGCTGATCTTCAATGCCGAATTCTGTAAACCCCCAGTAGGGATTCCAGATGTTCGATTTCTCGGGCCCTGCACTGCATGGTCACAGAAACCGCTTCTATTTTCATAATAAAGTGAAATGATAGAATGTAATATGCTTTACAGAACAACAGTATGTGGAATGCAGAGTACATACAGCATCTAAAGGTCAGCTGTTTATAAAGGTTAATCTATAGATATATAAGGCAGTCGGATGTTATACAGCATGGATAGGTTCACAGGGAGAGTTGTGTTGCGTTCCCTGTGACAGCAGGAAAGCAACACAACTGATTGGGAAAGTGGTGCCGCATGTTACACACACATTGCGTCGCATTTAGTCAGCATACAGTGAAACATACAGGCAGGGAAACATATGCCTCACTCTTAACGCACATGTTTTGTTGTAATGTAGTGCGTTACCATGCCAAAACCCATTCTACCTCAACGCATCAGTCGCTATAGATGGTGCATTGCATTACAGCAGGCCGCATTACCACAACGCGCCACTGTGAATGTAGGCTAAGAGGGTATTCTTGTATTACTGTGCCAGTCGAAGTACTTAGCCGCCTGCAGAAGACACCTGCACAAACTCTAGATTCTTGGCTGAGATGGGCCTAAACGTCCACCGCGGCTGAGTGTTATCTAACTTGTGTACATAGCTTTATACGCTGGTATTTAAAGGATACCTTAGTCTTAAATAACTACACAAATTGATGCCCTGTGTGTACTGTATGGGGGAAGTGTGCACAGGCTTACCGCACCTCCTGCGGCCCAGTGTCTGCTTCCATTTCCCCACTGTTTCTCCCGTTATATGAGTCCTGATCAGTGCAGTCAGTGCCCTCTAACCCCGACATATTACACTGCACATGCGCAGTATGTCCGTAGAGAACCTGGGGTCCCTGGCGAGCATGGTCACAAGGCGCCCAAGTGGATTTACTACGCATGCGCAGTGTAATATGTCTGGGTAAGAGGGCGCCGACCGCACTGACCAGGACCCATACAACGGAATTGGAGGCAGACGTCGGGCCACGGGAGGTGCAGTAAGCCTATGCACACTTCCCCACAAACACACAGGACATTTTGTGGATTTATTTAGGACAAGGTATACTTTGAAACCAACCTGAAGTGAAAATAAACTAAAAAGTAATTATATAGAATTAAACCAAAATAGAGTTTTCTTGGAATCCCATGGTCTTAATTTTCATTTTAGGGGTAGAAAATCCAGGTCTGGCATTCTAACAGCAGCCATGTCAGTGTGACAATGAATTGGGTTCATTCAGCTCACACATCAGCTGAATGAAAATGATAATGACTGACTGAACTTGTTATCACTATCCTGCTATTGTGTTTGGATAGCCACACAGAAGGTTTATTTCCTGTGGTTAGTTTTCAGGAGAGGTTCAATGTGAGCAGTGTTGCCTGAGTGTGATGTCTAATGATGCATAGTGAAATGTACATGTGCTAAGCCCTGGTCACAGCTCTGGATCTACAGATAGCCTGGTGGTCAGCTCAACATTTCCTGGCGAACCTCAGCCTTTTTTTTAACACTTTTGGCACTGTGCACATGTACATCAACCATGCCATTGTCCCATTTATCTGGGAAATAGGCAGGTGGGTCGCTGGGTTGGCGATATATAGGGAAATGTATACAAATATACTCTATATCTGTTTCACCCAATAATATATCAATGCGTGTCTGCAGTAACTATCAGCCACTATGCCAGTATTACAGCAGCTCACATTCGTGGCTTTTCACTGCTGCTTGCTTTACAGCTCATGTGATCTCAGCAGCAGTAAGGTGCACACAGGCTTTTAAACCACATGGGCCTCCTGGGGCAAAAGTAACTTGGGCCCCTCATGAAAGTCAGCCCCTGGGGCCCTCCGCACCTCTGTACCCCAAAGGCGGTCTCCCCCGACTGCTCCCCGTGGCCCCCATTCCGTAGTTTAGATGCCTTGAAATCTCTCACCTGTCCCGACGGCCGCTCCTTCCTGCTCTCTGTCTTCTGCCTCTTCTGCTTGCCTCTTCTCCATCCATCACATGTTATGTGGAAATAACCTGTGCAGGGCATGGAGAAGAAGCAGGCAGTGTAGCTGAAGACGAAGATCGGGAAGGCGCGGCCGTCGGGACGGGTGAGATATTTCAAGGCAATTGAACTACCAAACATGCAGGTCCATGGGGAGCAGTCAGGGGAGGCCACCTTTGGGGGATCTGGTGATGTGGATGCCCTTGGAGCGGTCGGGCCCTGGGGCAATTGCCCCCTGTGTCCGAATGGCAGCACCAGCCCTGCACACAGGATCACAATGTAAATTGGCCCTACAAAGCACAGCTATTAGGGCTTAAAAACAAGAAGAGAATCAAGAGCCCAATATGGTGCAGTATTGTCAGGAAAAATGAAGAGTTCAATACAATTTTATGTATATATATACTCACAAACACGGGTTACCCATAGGCAACCACTTTACATGCAGGTGGGGAGCATTAGGACCTGACCCCACTCAGGCTAAGAAGTGGCTCTCTGTAGATAGTAGATGGGGCGGCACCCCTCCACCCAGGGTGGACTAGAAGATCAGCAAAATGACAGAGGCGCTCAAACCTTTTGCTTGAGCCACTGAGTTGTGCTCCCATTTTTGCCTGAGGAAGCGGGGTCACGCCCGCGAAACGCGTTGCATTTGTGGAGTTGAATAAATGATTTGTCAATTCTGTTTTATCGAGACTCAAGTGAGTTTTCTTTTCTATTAGGGTTTGTTCACACTGCAGGCGGTTTTGTTATTTTTTAAGCGCGGGCGATTTTTCAAAATCACCCTGAAAGCATTTACACAATGATTCTGTATGAGATAGTTCACATATGAGCGGCCCGTTTGCGTTTCGCTTTGTAAAGCGGTGCGGCCATTTTTGAGGTGATTTCGCCTCAATGGAAGGTATAAAAAAAACCCCACAAAACAATCACAAAACCGCTTTGAGGAGCGATTGCGTTTGCGGTTTTAAGAATAAATACATTGTATTTATTCTTTTCTGGATCAATGAGTTCACTTCCTGACTTGCTTCACGGAGTGAATTACTAAAACGCTCGGAAAAAACGCGTCGCAAACCGCTAACCACAAAAACAAACCGCCCACCCAAGCGCCAGGAATTGAAAAAAAAAGCCTAAAAAAAAGCCCACCGCGTACGAGCGCGCGAGCGGAACGCACCGTGAACAAGGCCTTAGTGTATGGCTATATTTCTACACTTTTTTTCCCATACTATTTTATAATGGTGTGTTTATATGATGTTTTTATTATTGTGACTTTTAATTACTGAGAATAATTATTATTACTTGTATGTTTTATTAAGCCTGTCATTCTTATAAAACATTTTATACCCAAAGAAAAATAAAACAGTTTTTCTTTTTTATTGACCTTGTCTCTTTATTTTTATTTTTTTATTTCATTAGAAGACTTTTCCCTTATCAGCCCTCCATAGGTGAATGATGCAGGGAATACACAATGAGATTTTATATTCGATTTCCATTCACGTCTATGAGAAACTGATCAGAAAAACGATCCTAAATCAGATCGGACATGTCGGAAATGATCTATCGAACCGTCCACCTGCCAATAAATCTCATGGTGTATTCCCAGCATTAGAGGCAGATACTGCAGCGTGCATGCCCGTCCTGATACCTCACTGCAAACCAGTGCTGGTCGTAATCGAAAAATCTACGCTTACGGATCATTACGCGTAATTTTACGCTATTACGCATTACGCAATTACGGTTACGGCGTAGGAAATTATCTACGATTCATCACTGTAATTACGCGTTAACTTACGCAGTTACGCGTAAGGATACCGTAATGTAGGCGCTTACACTACGATGTTGCGCGTAGTGCCGTAATACCCATTAATGCGTATTTTTTGACGCATACGGACGATGTGTACGCAATAGCCGATGTGTACGCAATAGTACGCTTATATACTGAAGGGCGGGAGAAGATACTATTGGTTGCTTAGGATGTTGACTGATTGGCAACTCTTAGAAAAGGGGAGTTTTTATGTTAGTAATTACGCGTAAGTCTTCGTAAAATTACACATACCTAGCAATTACGGTAGACAGCGTAATTACGATACCACTTGACTGCTTACGCATAAATTTACATTGAATTACGATGCGTAATTACGCTCATGCGTAATTTTGGCCCAGCACTGGTGCAAACCACAGGTATGGAAGCTTCCATCTGAGCGGATAATTCACATCTTCCGGACACCTGGACAGGAAGTCATTATACGAGTGTTTGCCCATGATTGTGCAGGCCTCTGTGGTGTCTCACTCATGGAATGAGCTCATTGATCCACCTGGTCAGATCTAGGACTACGGAGGAGATATCTGAACGCTGTTATTTTCCTATTAGTCCTGCTTCAGAGCTTCCGGGAAAGATGAAACATTTGGATCACTTCTAAGAGGTGGCTTTTTCATATGGCAGCCATCATAGGAAGAAGAAGAAGATACCAACTATAACATAAGGGCTCTTTTCCACCAAAAATCCCGATCAGCATCGCAAAGGTGCTGCGGTTCCATTTTCTCTGTTTTGGGGTTGTTTTTAGTGGTGATTTGCGTCGGGTATTGAAAAATGATTACAGGCCAAGCACAAATGGACAAAAAAATGCAGCATGCAGAGCATTTGCAATTGGCCAAAAAACAAAGCGCAGCGCTGGGAAAGGGACACCGCGATAACATGTTAATGCCGACGCCCTTGAGATTGGCAAAACGTGAGCGCTCTGATGACTGAATTGGTGCACGGCCGGTGGAAAGGATCCTTATTGACCAACATCAGGTGACTTTCATCTCACATTGCACAGCCTGGTAATGAGGACCAGCAGAGACTGTGGTAATTGTATTTCTGCAATAGAACTGACTGAATTTCTGTGGAAATGCTATTGTTTGTGTAGAGCCATTCACTGCTGATGCGGACTTATTACCAATGGCTGCTTCATCTACAAGGGGTGGGCCGAGGTAGAGGTGAGAGAGGCTCCAGCCTCAGGGCGCAGTGTAGGAGGGGGCACAGGGCTGGTCTGAGGCAGAGGTGACAGAGGCTCCAGCCTCAGGGCGCGGTGTAGGAGGGGGCACAGGGATGGGCCGAGGCAGAGGTGACAGAGGCTCCAGCCTCAGGGCGCAGTGTAGGAGGGGGCGCAGGGCTGGTCTGAGGCAGAGGCGAGAGAGGCTCCAGCCTCAGGGCGCAGTGTAGGAGGGGGCACAGGGATGGGCCGAGGCAGAGGTGACAGAGGCTCCAGCCTCAGGGCGCAGTGTAGGAGGGGGCGCAGGGCTGGTCTGAGGCAGAGGCGAGAGAGGCTCCAGCCTCAGGGCGCAGTGTAGGAGGGGGCACAGGGCTGGTCTGAGGCAGAGGCGAGAGAGGCTCCAGGCTCAGGGAGCAGTGTAGGAGGGGGCGCAGGGCTGGTCCAAGGCAGAGGCGAGAGAGGCTCCAGCCTCAGGGCGCAGTGTAGGAGGGGGTGCACAACTCACTCAGCTATCATTCCCCTATTGTGTTTGAAGCAGAGAGAAATAAGAAAAGGGGATACATGGCAGTGACTGCAAGACAGATAACTAGAGATTCAGGTGTTGGGGCCAGGGCTCTGGGGCACCTCTTAGTCTAATAGCAATCAATGTGTGACGGCTGGGGTGGGAGGGACGGAGGGGCGCACGTTGGTGTCTCAGCCTTGGCTGCTGGAGGATCTTGTACCGGCTTTGAGCCCCCTGGATGACTCCCCAGGTTAAGTTAAACAGTTTTTTGTTTTTTTACACTTTAGATTTCCTTTAAATGTGACTAAAGTCCTTGACTGAGATGTTTTGCAGCTGATTTGCTGCTGTTTATCTTTAGAGGACTCATGCAGAGCCAGCTCTAGCTACAATGGGGCCCCGGGGCAAAAGTAACCTGAGGGGGGGGGGGGGCCTGAACCCGCAAGCAAATTCACCCCTCAAAGGCCATTCCCCTAGCCCCAGAATTCCACCACCCCTCCCCCAACTTTATTGTGCTCACCGGAGCCTCTGCAAAGCTTTTGCCAGGCATAGCAACTCACCTTCCCCTGCTGCCCCAGGACCGCCTAACGTCGATCGGCGTAAGGTCCTTGGGACGGGGATTGCAGGGGATCGCGGCCGCTGATGCACGCGCATCCCTGCTTGTATGGCGGAGCTCCGCCTTCAGTCTCCCGGCGGCGATCGCCGCTAGGAGACTGTTAGATGGCAAAACTATTAAGACAGTCTATTTACCGTGTACAGCGCTGCGATCTACAGCAGCTCTGTACTGGGGGTAGCCGTGTCCCCTCCAGAGTCTTAGCGAGATGCTCTGTCATAGGCTGAAGCATATGATCACAGTGATAGGCTAGCAGAGTGAGGGAGGGGCCACTGGGAAAATTATAAAAAAAAAAAAAAAAAAAAAAATAATTTAGAAATAAAACAAATAAATATTTATTATAAAAAAAAAATAAAAAATTGGGGGAGCGATCAAACCCCACCAGCAGAAAGCTCTGTTGGTGAGAAGAAAAGTGGGGAATCACTTGTGTGCTGTGTTGTGCAGCCCTGCAGCAAGGCCTTAAAGGAGTTGTCAGGCAAATTTTAATAAAATAAACGCTACTTACCGGGGGCTTCCTCCAGCCCCAAGTTCCCAGGACTTCCCTCGCCGCAGCTCTGCCCGCAGCTGTTTGCCGGAGCTCCGACCCGGTCCTCGGCGATGATGTCAGAGCGACCTGGAGGCCCCCGGTAAGAAGCGTTTATTTTATTAAAATTTGCCTGACAACTCCTTTAAAAAATAAGCGACACCCATGCTAACCTATAAATAAAAAACACATATATAAGTAGATAAATACTAGTTCTACTTACATAACAGATGTATTGTGCTATCCACGTAATGATTCCTGTGAATTTTATATAACAGCAGAAAAAGTTTTGCAAGTTTTGAATGCAGGATTAGCATCTCTATCACTTAATAAACTCAGACCAGTTGCTGTTGAAATTTGATTTTTATGGTGACGATACCGCTTTAAAGCTGCAGTGGCCAATTTACAGAAAAATGGCCTGGTCTTTGGAGGGGTTTAACACTGCGGTCCTCAAGTGGTTAAATGACTGAACATTACATTTCTACTGTAACAGATCTAAGCCCACGTTCACATTTGTGCGTTGCGATTCGGTGTAGCCGCCACTTTGTAACGCGGCTTATCGCAATGCACCACCTATGCAACGTTCACAGTGCTGCGGGAACGTTAGGGTAGAACAGGTTGCGGTATTGTGGCACACTGGATGTAGCGTGTTACAGCTAAACGCTTGTGTTAGCAGTAAAGGTGAAGCATTCTTATCATTCACATTATCCTCATGTTGCGCTGAAGTTACTCACGTTACAGTGAAGCATGCGGTCAGTGAAAAAGATGCTTCACCAATACCGTTAATGCACACGTGTAGCGGTAATGCACTGCATGCAGAACGTTACCATGTTACAACCCATTGTACCACAATGCACCCGCTGCAATGGTGATACATTGCAGTCCGGTAAGCATTACAAAGCAGCTATTACACTGCACTGCAATGCAGCCTTAGCGAGCTGAGTGTGACCACCGCCGCAATCCCGTGTGATAACAAATGCTGCCGACTAGCTACAATAAATTACAACTAGAAGATGCTCGGGAGGCGAGATTTCAGTGGCTGAATCGGACAGCAAACACAGCACAACACAGCTGTATGATGCAGGCCACATTGTTATAAATATGTGATATATATATATATATATATATATATATATATATATATATATATATATATATATATATATTGGCTGGCCTGGTTTAGGTTATACCTCCCAGGTAAGAAGGGTCGCTGGGCATTCCTGTAGCCTGAACGTGGTGTGAACATACCCTGCTATGTGTGTCTGATGCTGGGAAAGAGCGATTTATCCAATTCCAAAGCCTTATAACTGTTTGGCTGGTAGTCCTCCAGCAAGAAAGTGCTCCACCTGCATACACTGAATGTGGACTTTATTCATTAATTTAGCAACTAAAAGCTTTTAAAGCGTGTGTGATAACTTTTTTTTAGGAACAACAGAAATAGTTGGAAAAGTAAAAAAAAAATCTGTGAGCACTAAATTACCACCTGTTTTAAATCTATCTATCTATCTATCTATCTATCTATCTATCTATCTATCTATCTATCTATCTATCTATCTATCTATCTATCTATCTATCTATCTATCTATCTATCTTCTTTATTTTAATCTGTTCATCTGTATGTCTTGCATCCACATATAGATCTATAATTCTATATATCTTTTATCTATATACTGTTTAGGTATCTCAGTTGTCTGGCTTATGTTTCCCACCATCATGTCTGCAGTCCCCGGGCTTCTCCCATAGCCGTGAATGGGACTTTCGGTCCTCGGCAAGATGGCGGCCGGCCTGGCTGCAGGGGAGAGGCAGCAGAGGGAGCTCTAGTGCTGGGGAGGGCGGGCAGAGCAGAGGGTGAAGCGGGGGATGCTGGGAGAGGAAGGCTCAGAGCGGGGAATGTTCTGGAAGAGGGAGGAGGGCGGGAGAGGAGCTGTGATAATGTTGAGCTGCTATTACCTCTGTGTATAGAGATAGGGAGATGTTGCTGAGCTGTGTAGGGATTAGAGCAGGGCTGATAGAGGAGCTGTTACTGCTGTATATAGAGAGAGTCTGGCACACAGCAGAGGAGAGCAGGGGGCTGATAGGGGGGAGGGAGGAAGCCTCCATTACTGAGACACACTATACAGGCTGAGCACATGGAGAAGCAGCAGGGATCACACACAGGAGAGCTGATAGCTGGAGGGTAGATGGGAATCAGCGGTGGTCAGAGGGGGGAGGGCAGCAGGCAGGTACATACATATAGTGATTATTCATTAATATCATATATACAGAGACAGGTAGCAGGAGTGTTCTGTGTATATAGGAGGCTGCAGTGTGTAGTGACTGGCACATGATAATCCCTCCACACATCTCTACACCTACCTCAGCTGTAATATATATATATATATATATATATATATCTCCTGCAACTGTAATGTAATATATGCATACATGCATTTATTCTCCTGTAACTATACTGTCCATATACATCTCCAGAAGCTGTGATGTAATATATATAAATATACACTGCAACTGTAATATCCATGTCACCTGTAATGTAATCTCTATCTACATATATGAATTTCTTGCAGCGGCAATACGCACGCACACTTTTTTTTTTCTCCTGCAACTAATCTCTAAATACATCTCCCGCAGCTGTAGTATCCATGTATATCTCCTGCAGCTGTAATAAATGTATACTGTATATACTATCCTGCAGCTGTAATGTTTTATATATCTCTCCTGCAAACCAGCCTTCCTCAACCTTTTTTTTGCCCTGGAGGAACCCTTTAACCACTTCACCCCAAAGTGGTTTTTACCCTAACGGACCAGAGCGATTTTCACCTTTCAGTGCTCATCCCTTTCATTTGCCAATAGCTTAATCACTACTAATCACAATGACATGATCTATATCTTGTTTTTTCACCACCAATTAGGCTTTTTGGGGTTGATATTTGTTTTCAATAATTGAAGAACAAGGAAAAAATGAAAAAAAAAAATACACTATTTCTCTATTTCTCCAATTTTATCCCCTATAGTTTTAATATAAACCCTGCTACTGTGCATAAAACCCACACATTTTATCTGCCTATTTGTCCTGGTTATCACAAGATTATAGTATGGTGACATAGTATTTGGAAATAAAGGTGTATTTTTTTCTATGGGTTTTTTTCCCCACTATTTTTCACGTGTGCGCGGGGATGCATGCGCACAACGGCAGCAGCACTGCTTGACTTATAAAAATGTCCTGGAGCTCTTAAGTGGCTCTAGCAGGACGTTTTTATAAGTCAGCTTGTCATTAAGTGGTTAAATAATTTTTGGATCTCAAGGAACCCCTTTTCAGCTCCGCTATAACAGATCTCTTACACCAGCCCTTGTTATAGTGCTGCTTTTTTGCCGCGTCGCTATTGTATTGCTTTTTATTAATGTGTTCATTATTCTAACCTCCAATGCTTTTTTATACAGTAGCCCCTATTATCTGTACATAGCAAAGAAATGAACAGCGCTACTTAAAAACAGATAAGTGCTTACCTGCAAAAGAGTGCAAGCCCCACTTATGGGATAAAATACACACTGAGCATACACATGACCTGTCTACCACTGGAGGATGTTGGTTTCCTGTAACAGCTTGCATGCAACTTGTTAAGTACTCGTCCCTCCCACTGCAAAGAAGTCAATCCTCCATGGGAGGGGCCTAACACTAACTAAATCCTACCTATGCATAGCCTGGGTGTGCTACCAAGTAAAATTGAAAATTGCGCAAAAGCCCCTATTATATGTATGCTCCATTATGCTCTACCCCATTATACAGTATAGTGTTGGGCGAACAGTGTTCGCCACTGTTCGGGTTCTGCAGAACATCACCCTGTTCGGGTGATGTTCGAGTTCGGCCGAACACCTGATGGTGTTCGGCCTTTTAAGTTCGGGTTCGCCCCGAACTACTAATTGGCCGCCGAACAGAGCCCTGTTCGGCCGAATACTGCCCCCCTATGGGGTCGCAGGCATAAGGGGGGAGCATGCCCCGATCGCGGGGGGGGGTCGGAAATTCCCCCCACCCCCTCCGCTAGCGCTCCCCCCTCTGCCCGCTTCCCCATACAAAAGTTTCAGGAAGTACCGGTCCGGTGGTAGTGGGTGGCTGGCAGTGGGCGGCACTGTGAAGTGAGTGACTGAGGAGGAGTCCGGAGAGTAACGCGTTGAGGGAGGCCGGGCAGCGGGCGGTTCAGCAGTAGTACGGTACTACTGCTGAACCGCCCGCTGCCCGGCCTCCCTCAACGCGTTACTCTCCGGACTCCTCCTCAGTCACTCACTTCACAGTGCCGCCCACTGCCAGCCACCCACTACCACCGGACCGGTACTTCCTGAAACTTTTGTATGGGGCAGAGGGGGGAGCGCTAGCGGAGGGGGTGGGGGGAATTTCCGACCCCCCCCGCGATCGGGGCATGCTCCCCCTTATGACTGCGACCCCATAGGGCCCCCAAAAGCGGGGAGTTCGGGGTTCGGCCCGAACATTGCGGCCATGTTCGGCGAACTTTCCCGAACCCGAACATCCAGGTGTTCGCCCAACACTAATACAGTATCCTCTATTATATGTATGCTCCATTATGCTCTACCCCCACTCCAGCCATATTCTGGGCAAGCATGAGAGAAGAGGGCTCAGGATACAAGAGGTTCTTTATTAGCCCGCCACTGTCACACGAGGGAAAATGCCAGGGAACCCCTACAAAGACTTTCAGGAACCCTGAAGTTTCTGGTTATCCTGGTTGAGAAAGCCTGCCTGCAACTTTAATATCCATTTATATCTCCTGCAGCTGTTTTGTAAAAGATCTATGTAAGGAGAAAAAAAATCTATCAGCTGTAATATATCTGTGAGATGGAGTTTAGCGTAGAAGAATAGTACTGAGACTGCTATGGTTTTATGGTAATTCTGTCAGGAAAACAAGGATATACAGAAGTGTGTGAGCGCTGTGTAGTCTTCCTTGGGGCTACAAAAAAAAATAAAAAATATGCAAAAACATTTCTTCAATTTTTTTGTGTTTATACTGAACATTGCATAATGATGGACATCTCTGTGAAATGGGATGGGAAAATGTGTCAGATAATAAGCCTGTTAGGCAGGGCCCACCTCCCTGAGTGATCTTCTCCACCACCATATGGACCCAGTGACTCGTCTATACTCATCCCAACATTGTTGCATCACGTTTTAGTCCCCTATTTCTGTACAGCGCTTTGTAATATGCTAGCACTTATTTACATAAAGTTTAGTAATAATAATAGATATTATCATGACTTTAGAATAAAATCTATCTATCTATCGTCATGATAATTCAAGGAGGGGAAAAGCAGGATTTTTTATATCAAGTGCATCCACCTGTACAGACAATGCAATTTTCTGGAATTAAAGAAGACTAACCCGTACATTTTTTTTTTTACCGCAATGTTTTTCCAGCCTCTATCTGGAGACCCACTTTTTAAATGTATTAAATAGGTTTCAAAATATTCAAGGTACTTTAAAAAAAAAAAATTTCATAAGGACCTCAGTTTGTGAGCTTCACTGAGGGAACGTTACTGATGTGTGACGTATTTGAGGTATTCAGTAAAGCACTGGGGACCATTATACATTATTTTAAATTTAAGTGCAAAAGGTAATTAAAAAAAACTACTATATTGAAACTATATGCGTAACAAGGACATACAGGGAGTGCAGAATTATTAGGCAAGTTGTATTTTTGAGGAATAATTTTATTAATGAACAACCATGTTCTCAATGAACCCAAAAAACTCATTAATATCAAAGCTGAATATTTTTGAAAGTAGTTTTTAGTTTGTTTGTAGTTTTAGCTATTTAAGGGAAATATCTGTGTGTGCAGGTGACTTACTGTGCATAATTATTAGGCAACTTAACAAAAAACAAATATATACCCATTTCAATTATTTATTTTTACCAGTGAAACCAATATAACATCTCAACATTCACAAATATACATTTCTGACATTCAAAAACAAAACAAAAACAAATCAGTGACCAATATAGCCACCTTTCTTTGCAAGGACACGCAAAAGCCTGCCATCCATGGATTCTGTCAGTGTTTTGATCTGTTCACCATCAACATTGCGTGCAGCAGCAACCTCCCAGACACTGTTCAGCGAGGTGTACTGTTTTCCCTTCTTGTAAATCTCACATTTTATGATGGACAGCAGGTTCTCAATGGGATTCAGATCAGGTGAACAAGGAGGCCATATCATTAGTTTTTCTTCTTTTATACCCTTTCTTGCCAGCCACGCTGTGGAGTACTTGGACGCGTGTGATGGGAGCATTGTCCCGCATGAAAATCATGTTTTTCTTGAAAGATGCAGACTTCTTCTTGTACCACTGCTTGAAGAAGGTGTCTTCCAGAAACTGGCAGTAGGACTGGGAGTTGAGCTTGACTCCATCCTCAACCCGAAAAGGCCCCACAAGCTCATCTTTGATGATACCAGCCCAAACCAGTACTCCACCTCCACCTTGCAGGCGTCTGAGTCGGACTGGAGCTCTCTGCCCTTTACCAATCCAGCCACTGGCCCATCCATCTGGCCCATCAAGATTCACTCTCATTTCATCAGTCCATAAAACTTAGAAAAATCAGTCTTGAGATATTTCTTGGCCCAGTCTTGACGTTTCAGCTTGTGTGTCTTGTTCAGTGGTGGTCGTCTTTCAGACTTTCTTACCTTGGCCTTGTCTCTGAGTATTGCACACCTTGTGCTTTTGGGCACTCCAGTGATGTTGCAGCTCTGAAATATGGCCAAACTGGTGGCAAGTGGCATCTTGGCAGCTGCGCGCTTGACTTTTCTCAGTTTATGGGCAGTTATTTTGCGCCTTGGTTTTTCCACACGCTTCTTGCGACCCTGTTGACTATTTTGAATGAAACACTTGATTGTTCGATGATCACGCTTCAGAAGCTTTGCAATTTTAAGATTGCTGCATCCCTCTGCAAGATCTCACTATTTTTGACTTTTCTGAGCCTGTCAAGTCCTTCTTTTGACCCATTTTGCCAAAGGAAAGGAAGTTGCCTAATAATTATGCACACCTGATATAGGGTGTTGATGTCATTAGACCACACCCCTTCTCATTACAGAGATGCACATCACCTAATATGCTTAATTGGTAGTAGGCTTTCGAGCCTATACAGCTTGGAGTAAGACAACATGCATAAAGAGGATGATGTGGTCAAAATACTCATTTGCCTAATAATTCTGCACTCCCTGTATTTGGTTATTAGGCACCGTTAACACTTAATCAGTTAGTATGCATTTTTTTTTCTTCTCCATAGCAGTGCATTGTGAAAAAGATTTCAGTTAAAACACGTTAAAGAGAAACTGTGACCAAGAATTGAACTTCATCCCAATCAGTAGCTGATACCCCCTTTTACATGAGAAATCTATTCCTTTTCTCAAACGGATCACCAGGGGGCTCTGTATGGCTGATTTTTGTGGTAAAACCCCTCCCACAAATGATGTCAGCGCCTCACAGCACTGAGGTACTGACATCACACTGGGAGCCTTGTTGCATTGTGGGAATTAACAGCTGTTTGCCACTGTCAAAAAAGCAAGAAGCACCTCCTTCCAGTGACATCACCTGCCAGCAGTAAGGATGTCGCCATGTATTAAATGTAAGAATGTAAATCGAGAGGAAAGACTTTACAATAGGCAAACACTGACTAAATCATTTATACATAATTATTGTAAAAACTAAGCACTTTTTATTACATTATTTTCACTGGAGTTCCTCTTAAGTGTGAACTGAGCCATTGGGAAACAAGGGCATTGCTTTGAAAATCAGTTGTCCTTTCAGTTATGACTGAGAGCAACTGATTAAGTGTAAACAGGGCCTTTGAACAGTGCTATGTCATAGGCCAGGGGTCCCCAAATTTTTTGGGTCGAGGGCCGGGTCAACATACTTCAGACTGCTGGGGGGCCGGAGTATACATAAGATGATGTAGAAGTCTTTGCGGGCCAGACAGTGAAGCATACCTAGGTGACAACCTGCACTCCAATTGGACAGCAGTGTCACCTGATGTGGAATTTGATCGGAAACCAGCAAATTACTGCTTTCCATCTTCCATGTGGATGGGTGGTGCCAGAACTGCTATTCTATATGCGTACCATCAATATTTAAAGATGTAGCTGACCACATCTATAAGTAATACATTTTCTGTGTGTGGGGCCGTTGAAAAAGCCTCATGGCCACATTTGGCCCGCGGGACTTAGTTTGAGGACCACTGCTATAGACTGTTCACATGTAAAAAACAAGAAAATATTTGGGTGGAAATGAAAGATGAATATAATATAAAAAATACAAATCATTCTGCAAGCAAAACTCTAAACATACAGCTATTTTGGTTACTTTGGCCATGCAGATTTTAATTGGATTTGTGGACTAGAGAAAAGAAAAATGGTTTAAGCTTTGTGTTCTAATAATGTGAAACCATACAGGGTGGGGAGAAACTTGAGAAGTTATAACACAAACATATAATATACAGGAGTAATAAATATCAGCACATTTTAGGGTAGTATAGGAATTGAATAGGAGAGATTGGGGAAGCACAGAACTCCAAACAATGCAGCTCCTTTTTATTTTTGACCAGATTTTTTTAAAGGCAGAATGAAGTGCCTGAAATTTTTATTTTTGCCTGATGTGTAGTTTCATGTTTCTATTTTCTCGGCATTTGTAAAGGTTGGAAAATGCTTAGAGTTTTATTTTTCTTTTTTTCCTCCACAGTAGCTTCAATTTGCAAAATATCACATCATGCAATACAGCAGAAAATGACTGATTTTAGAGAACATTTTGTGACATGTCAATTCACTAAGGCTGTTACATCAGGGAAAAGTAAAATCGTCTAATGAAGAAAATTACCACTTGAGGTAAATACCTCATAAATATCAATTCACAAAAAATAAAGCATGCGGTAATACTTCATCCTACTAATTACTGAATCTGAGAGAGCCTAAGCGCTTTGAGTCCTATGGGAGAAAAGCGCTATAGAAATGTTGTTGTATTGTATTGTAATAAAACAAGTGAGATGTTCGGTGTCTCCAGCCTGGAGCTATGGGCAGCTAATAAACTATTTGGAAGTTTATAGAAGGGAGGAAACTATAAAGACGGCCTATTCAGGAAAAGTCGTTAAAAAGACTCCGTAATTAAAATGTCATCCTGTTTTCTACCTTCTTACAAGTTCCTAAACCTATTCTAATGTGCTCTGGCTTACTGCAGCACTTTCTACTATCACCATCTCTGTAATAAACCAGCTTTATCTTTCCCCTGTCGGACTTGTCTCCCTGTGTCTGGAAGGCTGCCAAGTTCTTCAGTGTTGTGGTTCTGTGATGCACTCCCCCCTCCAGGCCCCTCTATGCACACTGCCTGTGTGTTATTTAGATTAGGGCAGCTTCTCTCTTATCTTTTACAAGCTGGATAAATCGTCTTCTGAGCTGGCTGGGCTTTCACATACTGAGGAATTACAGAGCTGTCTGCACTCTGCAGGAAGAAACAGCCTGTCACTATTCAGTGGATGAGAGCTGCAGATGGAAAGAAACACACAAATGATCTCTTGAGATTCAAAAGGAAAGCTGTATACAGCCTGCTTGTGTATGGATGTATTTTCTATGTGTGGACATACTGTACATCTACCTGTTTCCTGTTTTGGTGGCCATTTTGTTGGTTTATAAACGTTTTAAAACAGTTTTTAACCACTTTTAATGTGGAGGGGAGCGGCGAAATTGTGACAGAGGGGAATAGATGTCCCCTAACGCACTGGTATGTTTACTTTTGTGCGATTTGAACAATACAGATTCTCTTTAAAAAAATTTTTAAATTAAAGTGGTTAAAATGGGATATAACTGACATAACATTCAATTAAAATGTTTCCTACTTTTTATTACCCATACAGTTATATTTGCTCCTGTGCACAAGTAATATTGCCTATTTACAAATGTCCAAAGTTGTTTATCTTGTCTGAAAGATGCCATTATGTATTATTGCATAGCTGCTGTATTTATATAATAAAATCTATCTAGTGATCACTTCTCAGCTTTTTCAGGTTCTCAGCTCAATTTCAACAAGCTGCTGGCTGTATCCTAATTGTATCTGACAAAAGGAATGTAAACTAAAAAATGTTTATCACCTCTTTGTGGGGCCAGAAGCTTTCCACTGAAGAACAAAGTGCTGTGTTTAACTGTTTGCTGCTCTGCTACAATTTTTGTAGTAGATTTTTAGTAGATTTTATGCAGTAAATCTTTTAGAACAAAGTGGAAATGCTGAGTTTCAAGGGTGCCGTATGAAGACACTTGCTCATTTGTATGATATTTTAACCACTTAATGACATGCTGACTTATAAAAACGTCCTGCTAGAGCCTCTTAATGGCTCCAGGACGTCAGACAGTGCTGCTGCCGCTGTGCACGTGCGTGCGCTCCCGTGGGGTGCATGCGCATCCCCGTGCACGTGAAAATTGTGGAAACCCCCCCCCCCCCAAAAAAATACTACTTTATTTACAAATGATATATTTTCACCATACTTTGTACTAGGAACTGACTCCAAGAAAAGTACCAATCAAGGTCACAAATTCCTATCCAATAATAACGGATCCACACGCATATGATGTTAAAGGGGCACTTAAGTCAAACAAAAAAAAAGAGTTTTACTCACCTAGGGCTTCCAATAGCCCCCTGCAGCTGTCCGGTGCCCTCGCCGTCTCCCTCCGATCCTCCTGGCCCCGCCGGCAGCCACTTCCTGTTTCGGTGAAAGGAGCTGACAGGCTGGGGACGCGAGTGATTCTTCGCGTTCCTGGCCACAATAGCGCCATCTATGCTACTATAGCATATATCATATACCATATAGCAGCATAGAGGGTGCTAATGTGTCTGGGAACGCGAAGAATCACTCGCGTCCCCAGCCTGTCAGCTCCTGTCACCGAAACAGGAAGTGGCTGCCGGCGGGGCCAGGAGGATCGGAGGGAGACGGCGAGGGCACCGGACAGCTGCAGGGGGCTATTGGAAGCCCCAGGTGAGTAAAACTCATTTTTTTTTGTTTGACTTAAGTGTCCCTTTAAGTATTCATCTAACTTTATTTGTCAATACAATAAAATATATATAAAAACATTAAAATCTCCCGCTTTAAACCAAAGGTTATTGGTATTCCAGCTCATATAAAGTATATAATATAGGTCCAACAATCATATGTAAAAGGCATACACAGCAGGCTACCCAAATTAAAGTGCAAAAAAGGGGGCCAGTGGAGGCAAAAAATGTACCGTATATTCCGGCGTATAAGACGACTGGACGTATAAGAAGACCCCCCAACTTCTTCAGTTAAAATATAGAGTTTGGGATATACTCGCCGTATAAGACTACCCATCTTCCAACGCACACCAAATAAAAATAAAAAAATAAAAATATTCATATACTGGTGCTATGTTTGAACAGATACTGGTGTTGTTTTCCTATATGTGGTACCCAGTATATAACAGTATATATAGGCGATTGACTGGTTGGATAGGTCAGCTCTCTGTTTATCAAAGCGGTATGGAAGGATAGATTGCGATGTGCCCATAAAACACGCCTCTTTTACCCTTCTGGCCCCGCCCTTGTATCCTATGTACCTCTTTCTCTGCCTCTCAGCGCCTGCGCCGCTTCACTACAGTCCTCAGCAGCGAGATCTGAGAGTCGGTAGCAGGATACGGTGTATCACCCGGAATCAATAACACATGGCGTATATGACTTTTTAGATGATTTTCAGGGGTTAAAAAGTAGTCTCATACGCCAGAATATACTGTATATAAAAAAAAAGTGATCAATTATAAACAGCTATCCATCTAAAATGCAATGGCAGCCTGTGCACACAAAAAAAAAATTACAATAAATATACACACAGCTGATAAAGTGACTCGTGCCTATGAATCTATACCATTACAATACATAGTAAACATCAACATGTGCCTGTGAGAGTACACTGCGTGCAGGAGCTGGGTGCATATCTAACCCCAGGAACAAACACCTGGGGATGTACATACACACAGCCCCCCATGCAGGATCTGTGCAAAAACACACCACTGTACAGTTGCCAATAAAGTGCTATTAATAATAGAATACTTGAATAAAGTGCGTCGGGACAAATAGGCAGATAAAGCGTGGGGGTTTTATGTACAGTAGCAGTGTTTATATTAAAGAGTAACTGTCAGGCTGCAAAAGCTAATTTAAACCTCTATTCTCCTGTGTTAAACAGTTTAGAAGGAAGCCAAAAAGGCAATACTGAAGTTAAAAATCTCTTACTGTGATGTGTGCTGAACAGCAAGGCTGTTATTCCCAAGCTCGTAAGGAGGCCGGCAGGATGCATAAAAGATACTGCAAAGCATTCTGGGGCTGCTTCTCCCCAGTCCACTACCTTGGGTCATCCCCTTTATTTCCCTATCCCGCCCTAAGGCTGCTTTCACAGTGAGAAGTTACAGGCTCATGTTACAGCAGCTTGTAATTTGCAGCCAAGCTCACAGCACTGAAAAATCACAGGGCACATGTTCGGTTAGAGTATACTGCATGAGTCCGCTATTGTTCCTAGCCACATGGCTAATTAATATTCACTGCACAGTAGTGTTGTCCATTTTTTTGTGAGTGGAATCATCAGGAAGCAGGGAGGATATGACATCACAATTGGCTTCATAGGAGACAGACAAACATGGAACCTGCCATGAGCTGTCAGGAGCATCATTCTCTGCAAATCCTATATAAAAATTCTGTGAAATCCAAACGTGGACAGTGAAATGCATATGTAATGTAAGTAGAGCCAATATGATGTATGTGTTTTTTTTCTCTGAGACCTTATACCTAACAGCTCTTTAAAACCATATGGAAGAGCGATCAGTTATCCCACGTGGTAAGGCTAAACCAACGGGGCAGGCACAGCTAAGAAATAGTACACAGAGCACTGGCTGCTAAAATGTAAAAAACACACTATATCATCCGGTTTCAATAATTTGTATTAGGAAATGTTTAGATAGAACAAATATGTCAGGTATATGACATAACTTACAATAACTGTCACATTTCTCACATTAATAAGAAATACAGATAAAATATCCATTTTCAAGAATTGTCTTAAGATAGATTTGGTCATTAACAAAGTTTGATAAAGAAATGTTCTCTATACCAACTAAGCACACTATAATGTACCAAATACACCACATTGAGATATTGTCGTTTTCCGAGATGGAGCAGATCCTCCTGGAACTGGGGGACTAGATCCACCCTAACAAAAGTTCCAGGTGTCGCATCCATCGCCAATAGAACATTTAGTGTAGTTGTGGCTTCTAGAGTAGATTAGTAAAAACCGCTCCAGAGAAAATTTACTTATTTTTAATAGGCTGTATTATTTCGATTATTAGTTCTATCTCTGATTGATCAATCAGTATAGTACGGATATGATGTTCAGAGAACAAACAAAAACAAAACATAAAAACAAGGGGATGTCCAACGGGACAAATGCACTGAGTGTCTGGTATAAACATTGGTTTTCCAGTTGAATTTATTACCAATAAAAGAGAAGCAGAGTCAAGGACAATTGTTTTTAGTAAGAATTCGAATAATTTGGACTCGGGATACACCATTGTCCAGAGATTTGCCTTTTCGAGAAAGGCCTGAAGGTTTCCACACTTAATTGCCCAAGACTTTTCAGCAGTCAGGTTAAAATCAACCTTCTTAAGGATGTTCTCAATTTTTGGAATGATAGATTTCCAATTATCTATAATTTAAAGTCTAGAGGCAATAAGTAAATGGTTAAAGATAAGCCTCTCTCTCTTTTAGGCAGATCCGTGGTTCCAATGTGCAGTAAGGCCATACTCGGGGGAATATGAGACAAGTTGAAGGGAAGAATTTTAAGAGCTTATTCTACTTCCCAAAGTGTCTTAATCTTGGGACAGTGCCAAAGCAGATGTATCAAAGAGCCAGTTTGGCCACGGTTTCTCCAATAAAGGGGGGGATGTCTTACTGTCAAATTTTGATATACGTTCAGGCGTCATGTACATGTACCACTGCCAGATTATTTTTAGCCAATTTTCATGGTGTGAGGTACAATGAGAAGATTTTTTTTAAGGATCTAAGGGCTAGTTCCCAGTCTTCCTGAGGAATGTCAAGTTGTAGAGATTCCTGCCATTTTTTCAGCTGCCAAGTGGGGGAGCCATCTGTGTGTGATATTAATGATCTATATAGTACTGAAGTTCCTTTTTAGATTGCTTTTTTTCAGGAATGAATAAACGCCTAATCAGAGGAGGTAGGGTTATTTGGTTAGAAGAATTTTTAGTTAGAAACTTCTTTATATTAATATATTTTTGATGCTCAATCTCATTATTTGGAATGTGAAAAGATCTTTCTAAATCCTCAAAAGATTTAAGTTTGTTTTCATAGAGCTTATCAACTGAGTCCAGGCCCAGTTCTGTCCAAAGATCCAACTGAACATTTTAACAACGCAGGGATAAATTAGTCAAGGGCATTTTTTGTGGCATCGCTATTGGATCCTTACTACATATTTTAGTCATTTCTTTTAGTATTCTTAGAGTATTTGCAGTAATAGGATTGATAGTAGGATGTTTAGTTTTCCAAATCATTCTAGATTCCATGAATGCTTCATAGTTTTTATCAGGAAGTTGCTCTTGTTCTAGGATTACCCATTGTTTAAATGCATCATGTCTCCATCGTTGCCTTGTAATATTTTTCTAGATCCGGGACACCTAGGCCTAGCTCTGAAGAATGTAGCGTTGAATTTATTCATGAGGACAAATTTATCATTTTTTGGAGTAAGATGAAGAATTTTTTAGGGACTTTGATTGGGGCATTCCTAAATAAGTAAAGTAGTTGTGGGAGAATCATCATTTTAAACGCAGCTGTTCTGCCTAACCACGAGAATTCTAATTTGGATAGGGCCTCTAATTGTGTCTTAACTTTTGGGATCCCGGGTTCATAGTTTTCTTTGTAAAGCAGGGGCAAAGAAGGAGTAAGGTAAATACCAAGATATTTAACCACTTTACCCCCGCGCGTACGTATTTCTCCGCCCCTTTTTCCATCCTTTAAAAACCAGGGACGGAGAAACATGTACTTTCCGCGTTCCCGACGCTGCCCGCGCTCCCGCTCGTAAACACGCCGCCCGCCGCTAGTAAACACGCCGCCACCCGCTCGCCCAGAGATCAATGAACGGGAAAATCCATTCCCGTTCGTTGATCTAAGCCCCGCAATGATCAGCTGCTCTCCTATGGGCAGCGCGATCATTGTGAGAAAAAAACTCACGTGTCCAGCCTCATTATACTTCCTCCAAGCTTCCGGAAGGAAGCTTGGAGGTCGCATTAAAACAAAAAGTTACTGTGGCCATCTTGTGGCCAAATAGTAAACTACACCCTACACATTTTTCACATACAAATAAATGACTTTTACACATAAAATTAACTCATTACCTCCCACACTCCCTATTTTTTTTATTTTTTTTGTAATTAAAAAAAAATTAAAAAATTTACAATTAAAAAAAATACATAAATAGTTACCTTAGGGACTGAACTTTTTAAATATTTATGTCAAGAGGGTATAACACTGTTACTTTATAAACTATGGGCTTGTAATTAGGGATGGACGCAAAACTGAAAAAAATGCACCTTTATTTCCAAATAAAATATTGGCGCCAAACATTGTGATAGGGACATAATTTAAATGGTTTTATAACTGGGACAAAAGGGCAAATACGTTTCATGGGTTTTAATTACAGTAGCATGAATTATTTAAAAACTATAATGGCCGAAAACTGAAAAATAATTATTTTTTTCCCCACATTTTTCCTATTTTCCCATTAAAACACATTTAGAAAAAAATAATTCTTGGCATAATGTCCCACCTAAAGAAAGCCTAATTGGTGGCGGAAAAAACAAGATATAGTTCATTTCATTGCGATAAGTAATGATAAAGTTATAGATGAATGAATGGAAGGAGCGCTGAAAGGTGAAAATTGCTCTGGTGCTCAGGGGGTAAAACCCCTCAGTGGTGAAGTGGTTAATCGACTTGGAAGACCAAGAAAAAGGACAAGTACTCTTTAAGGATTGGGTTGTATTTTTGTTAATGTTACAGGGCAATATGACTGTTTTATTTTCATTTATTTATAATAGGACATTTTTGAATTTTTTTTTTCAATTATTCCCTAAGATTTGGCAGTGATACAGACTGTTTCTGAAGATACAGCAGGATATCATCCGCATATAACCCAAGTTTAGTTTCCGAATTGCCTGATTTAATACCATGAATTAATTTGTCTCAAATTTTTTGTGCTAAAGGCTCTAAGGATAGTATGAATATGGTTGGAGAAAGTGGGCATCCCTGGCATGTACCATTCGTGATAGAGAAAGAGGCTGATAAAGTACCTGTGCTGCCCTCACAACACTGCCCTGTGTAGTGCAGCTAGACAGTCAGCTACACACTGTAAATAAGTCCAATAAGCGGAGGAATCTGCTTCTTGACTGAGATTCTCTGTACTTTGTCTTTCCTTATTTACTTTACAAACGGATATATATCAGTATACATAGTACAGAAATATACAGCCTACATCTAGCTATCCAATGCATACACCTTTCTAACAGGCTTTCTAACTCATAAAATGCTAATATAGAGGCCTACTTTCAGACAATTCGATTGCCAGGTTTGTTGGGAAGGACAGATGCTTCTCATTGAGAAACTAAGATGGAGACTGGGCAGGGCCTTACACCATCCTGTTCAATCCAGATCATTTCCTGTTGCTGGCTAGAATATATTATGCAAAGACTGCTTACAAAAAACCACTAGAGGGCAGCAGATAAGCTGTCATAAATTATAATACTATTGACTCTGCCGAAATGCAATGAAGGCAGCACAGTACCTGATGAGGAAACCATAGCCGTAGGCTGTGTGTACAGAGCTAAAATGGATTTCTGTAAATAACCAACGCATCCAAACTCCTTGAGCACACTTTCCAAGTATTTCCAGTTGACCCTGTCGAACGCCTTTTAACGTGTCCAAAGAGACAAAAAAGAAGGCGTCCGACAGAGCCCAACCTCATGTATCAAGGAAAGAACCTTCCTGGTACCATCATCTGGGGTTCTGCCCTTAACAAAACCAACCTGATCTTGGTGTATTAAATGAGAAATCAGGGGAGTCAAGCAATTAACTATGATTTGAGCATAAATCTTCAGATCAGTATTTAATAATGAGATAGGCCTATAATTGCCAGGATCACTGGGATCTTTGCCATCTTTGGGGATAGTTGATATGATGGCTGCTAGTGACTCTTTTGGAAATATTCCAGTTGTTGCCACTTCATTATACATATCAGACAATGGTTTGGATATGATATTGCTAAATTTTTTTAAATAAATAATTATTATTAAAGCTGTCTAGGCCAGGAGCTTTATCTCTTTTTAGATTTTCGATTGCAAGCTCTACCTCATGTTGACTGAAAGATAGATTTAGTTGTCTTAGCTCAAATTCTGGTATGGTAGGTAAGTTTACACTATCCAAATATTTATCTCTGGGTAGGATTATGGGTATCAGGATCTTGTTTTAGATTATAAAGCGATTTGTAATATGTTGCGAGTGCATTTACTATATCATTGGCATGATCCGTCATTATCCCTGTTTTGGGATGTTTAATTCTAAGAATTCTTTGGGCTACCCTACGACCTTTGATTGTACGTGCCATTGTTTTAAAAATAAAGAAAACCCTGAGAACCTTCCTATGAGAAGATCGGCTAGTCCAAAATCTGTCGGTAATGTCAGATTTCTACTACTTACTGTAAGTGACAGCAATATAGGAGAAAAGTAATTTATGGCTCATTTTACTCAGGAAGAAATGTACTTCTTTGTTCCTATCTGTATACCAGTTTTCTTTGAGAATGGTTTGCCTCTTATCATAGTGTTGGAATAAGATATCTGTCAGTTCTTGTCTAGTTGATTCTAATTTGGGCATCAATTCTATCTTTTTATTTGAAAACAATGCCTTATCTAATTTTTTTATTTCCTTCAAAAGAGAGTCCGTTCTTTCTTTACGATGTTCCTTAAGACGTGTACCTTGTTGAATAAATATACCCCTCATATACGCCTTATGGGCGTTCCAAAGGGTTGTCCTGCTAATTTCTGGGGTGTTGTTAACTTGGAAATATTCCTCCAGATGTTTTTTAATATTTGGAAAAGAATGTTCGGAGTGTAATGTGATCTTATTCATTCTCCAGAGAGTAGAGTTAGGGGGTGTACCTTGTAGCTCTCTTTCTGCTGTTATTGGGGCATGATCTGACCAAGACCTTATACCAATTGAAATATCAGAGATGAGTGGAAGAGTGAACTTATCTGTTAGGAAATGATCTATTCAGTGAAAGACTTTGTATTGTTGAAAAAAAAGTAAATTGTTTGACTTTTGGATGAAGACATCTCCACGTATCGAACAATTCTGAGATTAGTGAGGATTGTATGTTAGCTGGAGGTTTCTTCCTTGTTGTGGTGCAGTTAAAGGGACTCCGAGCTCACCCAAAAAAAGAAAGTTGTACTCACCTGGGGCTTTCTCCAGCCCAGTGCTGGTCGGGAGGTCCCACGCCGGCGTCCTGGCTCCTCTCCTTCTCCCCGCTCCGGAATGGCTGACAGGCCGCAGCCCGGGCGACACTCTCCCGAGTGTCGGGCTGCTCCTTCCGCGTATGACGCGGCTGATGTCACACGCCGGCCGCCTTGCTTCATCACGGCAGCCGGCGTGAAAGTACTGCGCATGCGCGCTTTAATCGCGCATGCGCAGTACTTTCATGCCGGCCGCCGTGATGACGCGAGGCGGCCGGCGTGTGACGTAATCCGCGTCATATGCGGAAGGAGCAGCCCGACACTCGGGAGAGTGTCGCCCGGGCTGCGGCCTGTCAGCCATTCCGGAGCGGGGAGAAGGAGAGGAGCCAGGACGCCGGCGTGGGACCTCCCGACCAGCACTGGGCTGGAGAAAGCCCCAGGTGAGTACAACTTTCATTTTTTTTATGAGCTCGGAGTCCCTTTAATAGAGAGGTGTCCACTACTGCATTAAAATCTCCCACAACTATTATGTTTCCTTTTGAAATACTCTGGATTTAGCTTAATTTAGCTTAAACATTTTGTTTGATGTTGATTAGGAGAGTATATATTCGCAACGGTGAATTCTTGTGTATTTATTTTGCCAGAAAGTACAATCAATCTTCCATTATCAGATCTATAAGAATTGGTCATGTCAAAACCCAAATTATCCTTAACTGCAATCAATAGTCCACATTTTTTCTTGTCTTTTAAGGTAGAGTGAAACACACTTGAATCCTGAGTTTTTAAAATGGGAGGTTCCTCTACTATTCAAATGTGTTTCCTGTAAACAAATTATGTCAGCCTTTTCTTCTTTAGCTAATTTGTGGAGGAGGTATTTTTTTTCTATGTGAGTTTAGTCCTCTCACATTCAATGATAGTATTTTAAATTTTTAGACATCTATAGTATATACTGTGATATCGAAAACATATACCAGCTTACTATTGACTCTGCTAACAACATAGGAAAAAAGTAAATTTCTGTCATTATGCAAAAATTATATACCAAACTTCTCAGTGCTGAGGGAAAAAGAAAGGGTTAACAAAAGAAAACATATTAAACATACCAACTGAGTATGTTCCCGAAGAAACATCTAAAATCAAGTTCTGTCTCTAAAGGAAAGAAACACAGGTTAGATCAAAAAGGTTAAAGACCAGATGTAATAGGTCAAAAGCCTAGGTCTTGTTTTTTAAACTTGTTAAGGAGGCAGTTCACCTAATTCAGGAAAAATTCCGAAGGGGTACCTTTCTCAAGTGGGGAAAAAGTTTGTGGACTCAAACTCTGAAACCGTTTTTTCAGGTTCCACCAGAAGCTTCATCTGACTTTTTGCATTCTTCTATATTGTCAGACCACTCCATATTCTGGGGTCTAGAGCGTAGAGCAAAGGGTCTTCCTTCTTTGGTAGTGTAGTGGGGGTGTCTCAGCACGTTGCAGGAAAAGAAAAATTGTTCCACCCCCTTTTATTATTAATTTATTTTATATCTACATATATATATATATATATATATATATATTTTTTTTTTTTTTTATATAACTTTAGTTTTTAATTTTTGTTATAAAAACCTGCAGCATATGGGAATTTTGGGCATGCCGGCTTGGTTCGCAGGGGCGTGCGGGCTGTTTGGCGCGGGTGTGCTGGGCGGTTGGCGCGTGGGGTGCCGCGATTCGACTTTTGCCGAGGTCGCGCTGGTCCGCAGACGGCGCTTCGCGTGCTGGCTGTTTGGCGCACCCGTGCTGGACGGTTTGCGTGGCTTTGTGAATCAGGCCCATGGACTGTTGATCCTTTTTGAACATTATATACATACCTTCACATGCAACTGAACACTGCATTTGCATATTTACCATCTCCCATTTTAGATCAGCAGTCCAGATCCTTAAATTAGGTTATATTTACTTTTTGAAAAATCGTTTTTCTGATTGATGGATCTATCGAATCATTTGATCGTTTTTCATTTAACCATAATGGTATGTATACTATTAGGATATAAATGTATAATGCATATGTATTCATTGTATTTACCTATAACGCTGTCGATACAGTTATACTGAGGAGCTCTTTCACTATTGCAGGCACTTTTATTGGCCTGATGAAGCGGGCTTGAACCCGCGAAACGCGTTGCCTGTGCTAAATAAAAATCTTTTGTCATATACAAGGATTTCGTTATTGAGGTAAGCCACCTCATATTATTTCCTCGATTTTAAGCTGTTTTTAGATGCTTTTATTTCAACCAGGGCGCCTCTTTACCTTCAATTGTTCCTTGTTTGGTGTTGGCTATAGGGATGTTCCATTGTTTGAGGAGATCCATACCTTCTTTCACATTTTTCAGCAGATGAAGTATGCCCTGTCTGCGTATTAACAGTTTAGTTGGGAAGCCCCATCTACTGTATATGGAATCTTGTTATTCCTCAGGGTGGTGGTCACTGGGGTGAATTCCCTCCTTTCTTGTAATGTGATCTGTGAAAGATCAGAAAACACTAGATCTTGATAGGGGTTAGGGAGCTTTTGTCCTCGTCTTGTAGCTGATAGAAACACTTCTTTTACATGAAAGAAGTGTATACGCATGATTACGTCCCTGGGCACTGTTTCAGGGAGGAAGTTCGGTTTAGGTAGCCTGGTGTGCCCGGTCCACAACCAATTCACTTTCTGGAGAATTAAGAAGCGTTGCTTTTATAATGTCCCTGACACACAGTTTAAGATCATCAGTGGATATACTTTCCGGAATTCCTCTTATTTTTACGTTATTCTGCCGATTGCGGTCCTCCGAATCCACCATCCTCTTTTATCCACTTCACATTGTCAGCCAGCTCATCGTACGCATCTACCAATTCGTTATGAGCGATAGTAACATCACACCTTTTTCTCAATCTTTGATACTCTATGGTTGGTTTCAATTGCAAGGTACGACATATTATCCGCAAGTATTCGGAAATCCGCATGCAGGGAACTTCTGAATGATAACATAAAATCAGTTCTATGATATAGGTTGATCACTGGTGGGGAACTGAAGTAATGGGTCTGATGTCTCCGATTCAGCGTTGTAAGCACGCAGAGCAGCGCCATTACGGATTTCCTCCTTTTCTGTATGGAATGCCTCCTTTTCATTACGGAATTTCTCCTTATCGGTACGGAATCTAGCTTTAGCTGGACTTCTAGATGAGGGAGTGTCTGGGGTTGTCTCGCCACCCTTCCTGCTCTGTGTGCCACCGTTCTTAGGGGTCTGCAGGCTGCTGGGTGATTGTAAATAAGGGACCCTGGTGTAGATTTACCTGGGGAGGGAGAGGACTTGGTGTGACAGGGAAGCGCTGTGTTTCTTCATCGCGGGCGCCATCTTGTCCCTCAGCTGAAGAAATCAGTCAGCTTTCTCGGTCTGGGGCTTTCTCTCTTTCATCTTCCAGACACTTTGTGATACTCCATGGTGTTCTAGGAGTGTTCTGCACCAATTTTGCCACTATTAGGAGCTTCAAGCAGTGCTTTAAAGTCGCCTTTTCAGAGTTGTGGGCAGAGAGCTACAGAATTAAGCTTCCATGCAGCTCTGCATCCTAGCCACGCCCCCAACACACTATATAATCCACAATACTAAACAAACATATCCAGAACATTATTTGGGATAATTGCACATGCGAACGTACATATCTAAATAAATACAAAAGATAAACATTTCTTAAAATAAAACTGAGATATATGCGGGCCTGTAAACGGACTCCCTTGTAAGGGTGACATCTAGTGGATAAAAATGAGATAACAGTGTATATATGAAAAACCTGGATAAAAATTGATCAACTATGAAAAACAGCAAAAGTGCTACTGGGATAAAGCGTGTCTCTAAAGGAATTAGTTTTACTTCTATGTGTAAATGTAAGCAAGTGAAAAAAACCTATATGTGTACAAATGTTCAAAAACTCTCACCCAATTAGGTGGGCGAGAAAAATGTGCAGAAATGCAAAGATGAAAGTGCAGATGCAGAAACACAAACAACACCTATTGTAAGGTAAAAACAATGGCAAAAAATATACTTATATATTCCTCTCCAGCTCCTGCCTTGTGCGGTTCCCGGGTTTGAAAATTGGATGAGTGGTTATACCTGGCTTCATTTTGTCTAGATGTTTATTAAGAACATGTGTTAACTATACAGATTTGTCTCTATTTGTGGAAGCCTGATGGTCTATCCCGAAACGAGTTGACGTTGTCACCTCATTTTGCACAACTGCACTAATCTTGATGTTAACAACTGATGCATTTTTGGCATTCTCTGCTATGGAAAATGTTCCCTGACGGATACTTTTTATAAATATTTTTGCACAACTGTTATCTTCAATAAAAATCTTTTGTATTTTTGCATATAAACTCCAAGTTTCTTCAGTTTTTTTTGCTACATATATCCTTTTATTAGTATAAAAAAATTCAAAAGAACCAAGACAATATTAAGAGTTGGTAATGGTAACTGTAAGTCCGGCACAATTTAAATTCCCAGGCAGGCAGCCACTTCATTTCCCCCTGTCGCCTACAGGAGGGGCCAGGAACTCACCTTCCACCTAAGCCTGGTTCATTTTGAGGAAGGTAAGTTTGTCCACAGTCGGTGGACAGCCGAGAGCGCTTATTCGTGACCGCTTCTCCATGACCGCTTCTCCATGACCACGCCACCAGCCGCGCTAAAGCATCTCTCGGAGAGGACACTCGAAGGGGGGCAGGCCAGGACTCCGAGGGCATACTGGGCAAGCTCTCGCCAGAGCGTCAGTCTTCTGACCCAGTACTCCATGGGCTCCACAGGGCTGTCAGTGTCAAGCCCGCTAAATTACCCCATGTATTCAGAGACCATGCGGGAAAGTCGCTGCTGCTGGTTGGAGGATTCTGTGTCTGGCACCTCTTCTCTGGGCAGCTCCATTGCATATAAGCTTTTTGTAAGGCTTAGCAGGTCTCCAAGGCCGTGGGTGCTGCTGCTGGTGGATGCAGGCGACTGTTGCTGGGATGGCGGAACAGCAACAGTGGGGGTGGTGGAAGGCAGTGGGAACGCTTCTTTCAGTCTTCGCACAAGTGCTTCCTGCAACTCCTTTGTGCGGCTTGCGGAGGCGAATGGCGCCATAAACTTTCCCAGCTTCCATTTCAGATGCGGGTCCAGGATCAAGGAAATCCAAATGTGCTCCTTTTCCCGCATCTGTCTCATCCGGGGGTCCCTGCGAAGACACCGCAACATGTGGGCAGCCATGGGGAAGAGGCGGGCTGTGTCTGCAAAATTTGGCTCGTCGCCCTCCAAGATAATATTGGAAGTCACCTCTTCTTCTTCCTGCGCAGTGTCCTACTGAAGACACCAACCCCGCACAACGGAAGCGGCACTCTGCAGCTCCCCCTCATTCTCTATGTTTGGGACCTCCAACTCCTCCCGCACTGCCTGAAGGTCACGGTCCTCCTCCTCCTGCTGTAGCTGCTCCACTTCCAGCTGGCTCACGGCTTCCTCTCCTGCTTCCAGCAGATTACACAACGCCCTGTCCAGCATGCAGACCAGGGGCACCCATTCGCAAAGCGATGCCCGATCTCGGCTCACCTGAATGCGTGCCCACCGATCAGCGGAAATCACAGGCAACCTGTTGGAGGTGAAAGTATGCGTCTGGGGGATCCTTTTATAATTTACATCATAGATGTACTTGTCGACAGCCTCCCTATGCTGAAACAGCCGCTGCAGCATCGCCAGAGTTGAGTTCCATCTAGTGGGTACGTCAATGATGAGGCGGTGTGATGGCCCTTGTCGTGCTGCAGGTCGGCCACGGTTGCAGAGGCAGTTGTGGATTTTCTAACATGCTTTACCACCTTGCGTGCCGTTTCAAGTAGCTGTTCCATCCCCGGGTAGGTGCGCAGGAAGCGCTGCACCACCAAATTGAGGACGCGGGCCAAGCAGGGGATGTGCTCAAGGTCTCCAAGGCGGACAGGTGCCAGCAGGTTGGAGCCGTTGTCCGACGCCACGTTCCCCACTTTCAGTCCTGTGGGGGTCAGCCAACTCTCCTCCTGCTACTTGAGGATTTCAAGAATATATTTCCCTGTCGGCTTCTCCTTCTCCAGGCTGACCAATTTTAGGAGTGCTTGGCACTGCTGAGGCTTTATGCTGCTGCTGAGGCAGGCTTGCTTGCAGGGTGTGGAAGGAATGGGATCCAAGGAGCCTGCTGCATCCCCCTTCAACGCTCGTGGTGGCACCACCAACTGGCCTGCTGCTGCAGAGTTCTCACCCACCTCCATTAATGTCACCCAGTGGGCAGTAATGGACAGGTAGCGGCCTGTTCCAAATCAGCTGCTCCAGGAATCCATAGTAATGTGAACCCGCTCGCCCACAGCGTGTTCGAGTGAACGGGCCACATTTTTAACCACAAAAGCATGCAGTGCCGGGATTGCTGTACGGGCAAAATAATGTTGGCTGGGGATTTCCCATTCTGGGACGCCAAACTGGAGCAAGGCCCGTATAGCACTCCCTTTATTGATCAGGGAATATGGCAGGAGTTGGGAGCACATGGCCTGGGCCAGCAAGCCATTCAGCTTCCGGATGTGACAGTTTCTAGGAGGCAGAAGCTTGATCGTACGCCCAAAATTGTCACTTAACAGGGTCTGGCGAAGCCTTGCCGAGGAGTGAGCAGAGGAAGGAGGAGAGGAGAAGAGAACAATGAGGGCTGGCTGGCCTCACCAGCCTCAATGTCTATGGCATGAGCTGCCGAGGACGCACTGGAGAGAGAGGATGTTCTTTGTAGGATTTGCCCTTGCCGATGACCATGAGGGAGGGATGATGCTCCTCCTAAATGCTGCACGATGGTTCTTGTGCTCTCACCACCCCTTCTGTTCCTGCAGCCTCTTAAAAATGACAATCATTTCTGTGCTTCGTTTTCAGGTGGGTCTGCAGGGATGAGGTGTTTTTTTTTTTTTTTTTCTCCCCCCCCCCCCTTAACGGCTCAGTATTTTATTGCAGGTGTTGCACACTGCAAATTTCCTGTCTTTTGGAGACCCGTCAAAAAAAATTCCAGATGGGGGATGTAAGATTCCCCTTCTGGCTTGAAGCGGGTGCGGCAGCTCTGCCTGAGAGTTGCGTGGTGGTGCTGCTGCTTGTGATGGTGGTGCTGGCAGAAGCTGAAGGTTGTGGCTCATGCCTTCCACGCCCACTTCTGGACCTGCCCGTGCCTGACGTGGCGATGCCCACGCTGCTGTGACTCGTCCTCCTCTGAGCTGCCTTCAGAGAACTCGTCATCAGGCACATAAGGTGAATGTTCCTCCTCATCAATAGACAAATCATCTCCTCCTGACCCAAACACCTCTTCCTCCACACACATAATCCCATTCCCCTCCGCCTCCTCATAAGAATGTTCTGCTTGTTGTAGTGCAACATCGTGCGCAACAGGAACCATCATGGCATCATCGCCTAACACACCCATCAAGACAGTCACTCGCCGGACTCAACGGCGGAAAGGTGTTGTCCTCAGAGGGATTATCAATGACTGCTGGGGTGGATACAACAGAAAGCAGGGGGCATTGGCTGCTGCTGCTGCTGGGAGTGCTGGCGGTCACAGACGTCTGAACTAATGGGCTCTTCATGCACATCAATCTCCGTCATCATCTCCATCACTGCCTCTGAGTGCCTCTCCACATTGGCACCACGGTTGCTGAAAATGGATGCCATTCTCATTGGCATACGCTGTGATGATGCTGTTTGACGCCTGGCTCCATCCCATTGTGCTCCTACAGCTGAGCGCACTCTTCCTGCCCGTGGAACAGTCCCATAAGTGGTGGAACTGCCACTCACTCTCTTCATGGGTCGTCCTTGTGCCCTTCCAGACATTCTTTGTTATGTTATACCTAACTGACAGTCAGTCAGTAATCACTGGCCAGTGGCTACTGGCTAGTTAATACAGTACAGTACTATATATACAGCAACACAGAAACCTGCGTGCAGTGCCTGCCTGCACAGTAGCACAACAGCAGACACTAGCAGCACAGACAGTACACTCTGAACTACACTGGCTAACTGACAGTCAGTATTCACTGGCCAGCTAATACAGTACAGTAGTAATATAGTCTGACTGCAGCACAGAAACCTGTTTGCAGTGCCTGCCTGCACAGTAGCACAACAGCAGACAGTGACACTAGCAGCACAGTACACTCTGAACTACACTCACTAACTGACAGTATAATCACTGGCTAGCTGATACAGTACAGTACAGAAACCTCTGTGCAGTGCCTGCCTGCACAGTAGCACAACAGCAGACACTAGCAGCACAGTACACTCTGAACTACACTCACTGACAGTATAATCACTGGCTAGCTAAATGCAAGTAATATCAGTAGTATGAGATCACTGAAATGAGCAAAAACGCTGGGGTTTTTACACCAAAATGCCCTTGCTTTGTGTCAGAATGGCCTGGAGATACTTTCAGACCACAGTCTCTAGCAAGGACGGAGTTTCTGATAATGGCCGCTGGTTATATACAGGAAGGGAGGGCATAGCCTCCCCTCCTGTGATTGGTTGCTCTAGCCTGCGTCAGGGGCCTCTGATTGGCCTAGTGACATCTTTTGAAAAAATCTGCGACCTGTATTTTTCTACGCATGCCGTGATCCGGATTTGACGCAATGCCGTGATCCATGCGGATCACGGCATCCGGATCACGGCCTTCTTGTTGCGTAAAAATGGCCGTGAATCACACGTACCCGTGATCACGACCATCCGTGTTAGCAACACTACTGCTGAAGAGAAGCACCCCCAGCGCATGATGCTGCCACCACCATATTTGACAGTGGGGATGGTGTGTTCAGAGTGATGTG
Organism: Hyperolius riggenbachi; assembly: GCF_040937935.1. Taxonomy (NCBI): domain Eukaryota; kingdom Metazoa; phylum Chordata; class Amphibia; order Anura; family Hyperoliidae; genus Hyperolius; species Hyperolius riggenbachi. The sequence goes on from NC_090646.1 coordinate 678,542,007, forward strand.
CAGTGTTAGTTTTCCGCCACACATAGCGTTTTGCATTTTGGCCAAAAAGTTCCATTTTGGTCTCATCTGACCAGAGCACCTTCTTCCACATGGTTGCTGTGTCCCCCACATGGCTTGTGGCAAACTGCAAACGGGACTTCTTATGCTTTTCTGTTAACAATGGCTTTCTTCTTGCCACTCTTCCATAAAGGCCAACTTTGTACAGTGCATGACTAATAGTTGTCCTATGGACAGATTCCCCCACCTGAGCTGTAGATCTCTGCAGCTCATCCAGAGTCACCATGGGCCTCTTGACTGCATTTCTGATCAGCGCTCTCCTTGAGTGGCTGGATAGTGTAATGATTAAGGGCTCTGCCTCTGACACAGGAGATCTGGGTTCAATTCTCGGCTCTGCCTGTTCAGTAAGCCAGCACCTATTTCAGTAAGGAGTTTCTTGGGCAAGTCTCCTTAACACTGCTACTGCCTACTGAGTGCGCTCTAGTGGCTGCCTCGCAAGCGCTTTGAGTCCGACAGGAGAAAGACGCTATACAAATACAACTACTGCAATTATTGTTCGACTTGTGAGTTTAGGTGGACGGCCTTGTCTTGGTAGGTTTACAGTCGTGCTATACTCACATTTCTGAATGATCGCTTGAACAGTGCTCCGTGGGATGTTCAAGGCTTCGGAAATCTTTCTGTAGCCTAAGTCGGCTTCTGTTCTTTGGACTTCATGGTGGTGTTGCTCCCAATTTTCTCTTAGACAACTTCTGAGGCCGTCACAGGAGCTGTATTTGTACTGCACACTATTCAGTCATTAGCACTCATCAGCACTCATCAAGCAATGTCTATGGGCAACTGATTGCACTCAGACCAAAGCTGGTAGAGACACCCTAAAAGACTGGCAGCTGTAATTGTAGCAAAAGGTGGTTCTACAAAGTATTGACTCAGGGGGCTGAATAATTACGCACACCCCACTTTGCAGTTATTTATTTGTAAAAAATGTTTGGAATAATGTATGATTTTCGTTCCATTTCTCACATGTACACCACTTTGTATTGATCTTTCACATGGAATTCCAATAAATGGTTGATTCATGTTTGTGGCAGTAATATGACAAAATGTGGAAAACTTCAAGGGGGCTGAATACTTTTGCAAACCACTGTAGCTATTCCTATCTGCATCTTTAAAATATGTTTTAGTGCTGCATTTCTTGGGTTCATTCTGAATGACAAATTCTAAAAAGTTCACCTCCTCATGACTGTATTCACAATTAAATATTAAGTTATCCTGTTTGATTAAAATAGATAAAATCCTTCAGCGATGTCTCATCCCCTCCTCCAGATAAAAAACAAACAAACAAAAAAAAACCACATCGTCTATGAACCTTTTCCATAGGATTAAATCTTTGTGTTGTCTAGTGTAAATGGATACTTTCTCCGATCTAGCCATGAATAAAATAGCTAGACTTGAAGCATATCGCTCCCATGGCAACGCCAGTAATCTGTTTAGAATACACCCCATTAAATGCAAAATAATTGTGTCATTGCGAATTCTAGAGCCTCAAGGAGATAGTCTATCATATTCTGTAATCTCGATTCTTTCCTTAAAGGGGTTCTGTGGCCTTTTTTCAAAATGTAGTTTAAACGAGTAGTTATTTTCCTTTATCATGTGCTATTTTTTTTCCCCATCTTGTATTTTAAAAGCATTCCTGTCTCTCTCCTCTTCCTTTCACATTATTCGTCTGGTAAACTAGACGAATATTTGGCTGCACGAAGAGACAGACAAAGCAGCAGCTCTTCCTCCCTGTTCTGCCTCTCCCTCCCCCTTCATACGTCATCTGGTGAGTCATCCCTGACCTTAGCAGCGTTCCTGAGAGCTGGGGGAAGGAGGCTGAATGCCGGGAGGAGAGCTGCCTCCTGTATTTTTCAGCTCTGCTTTCTCTGTAAAGGATAATCAGGGACAGAGCTTATCTCTTATCTCACGGAGGATGCGACTGTTTTATGTCAGTGAGCCGTGCACAAGAGCTGACACATGCACAGTTAGAAAAGGCTCTTGTCCACGGCAAGGCAATGAGTGCATGCAAATAGCAATGACTCGGAAGTAGTTCTGGAGTCATGTGAAATTGTGACCATCTTGCCGATTGTTATTAAAGGTATGATTTATTGATTTTGTAATTTATAGGCAGCGGGGAGCGGCGAAAATATGTCATTAAGAGGGGAAAAATGGGGGAGACGTTTATATGTTTTATTAGGGAAAAAAACAACACAGTTCTTCTTTAAAGAGGGGGGGCAAATTTAAGATCCTTATCTAGTAAATCTAATTCAGTTTTGTCAAGTTGCTTACTGCTCAAATGGAATATCCCTTGGCCTACTCCCCTTCCCTTCTTTGTTGTCTCCTCTGGAGCTCGATGCCTCCCCTTCTTCCTCTATTCCCTCTTCCATTGAGCTTTTGTTTTTCTGCTTTTGGTGTGGGGCTGTCCTCCCAAAAACATTTTGAGGGTTCCTCACTGTTCATTTGATTCTCTATTATAGGAAAATCTAATGCAGAAAATCGGTTATACACACTGGAGGGTAGTATTTGGGTGTGTGTGGGGGGGGGGGGAGCTGGGTTGAGCTGGATTGTACCAGGGTCTGGGTTTCCAATATGGTTCTTTTGTTTAATATGGTTTAAGGAAAAACTTTTTAGGTTTTCTCAGGGGCACAGGAGGTGTTTTGAATTGCAAGGGACGTTCAGGTGGCCCAAAATTGGGCCTCATTGGTCTTTTGGGATGAAAATTTTGATAAGGTGTAACATATAAGAAATGTCTCTGTACCGGTTGATACGGTTATTTGGGGGTCCTCGGTAGTCTCTGCAACGGAGTGCTAGGAGTTGCAATGGAGTTCTAGGATATATCTGTACTGGGCCGGGCGAGGTGCTTCAGGTCGAGGGTCATTGGATCCTTCGCCAGCTTTGTTGAATTTGCTATTTGTAGGCCTTGGTTTGGTTATAGTCTCGGACGTATTTCTTTTGTTTCTTTGCTCTTAAATCCTCATCAACCCTTTTGAGGTGATGCTGAAGGTCACAAGAGATTTTTTTGTAATCCTCCAGTTCCCGAAAAGGGCTCAGTTTTTCCTTAATATCATATATGTTTTTATTGAATTCCTGCATTGAGTCTTTTGGCTTTTCATAGTCTCTTTATGAGTTCTCACCCACATTCATCAAAGAAACGTTGCCATTCCTCTTTTGAAATGTTTGGTTTCTTGTTAATTTAAACTGAAGTCCCATCTAAGCCTTCTGCGTATATACCCGTCTGTGCTCTGTTTTTCACGGGATACTCTCTCCCACCATAATGCAAGCTTTTTTTTCTGAGATAAAGCCCAAATACTAAAAATTGTGACTCTAAATCATTATCAGCAATCTGTGCATTTTGGTCAAAAACCTTATCGATGTCCACCGATCTATTTTCCAGGTAGTCAAAGACATCATGAGTCGCCTCCATTTAATTCATAAAGGGCCGCTCTGTATAAGTATGGAAACAATACAGTCACCGTAGTAAAGAATGCAGGCGCTCCTTCCAATAACTGAAAAACTTTGCCAGCTGCTTCCGGTAACCACTTCCAGTATGGTATCAATCAACTTCTATAAAAAAAAACCACAGCACTTTGGCACTCTCCTCAGCACTCTACAGGTCACCACAGTGCTCAAGACAGATATGTGCAGGTGATCATCACCAAAAAAAGCACAAATATTGCTCACTTCTGACTCCAATAATAACACAAATTACGTAATTCCAATCCACACAAGGTTATGTATACAATCACTTACTTAGGGGATCCTTTCAACAGGGATCCTTAGCATAAACAATGCATATAGTGCGACAGCGCGCACAAATAGACATCCAATTGTCAGTTCATCAATGCCCAGTCTCCAGTTCCTACCAGTTTCGGCCTTCCGCCGTCCTCCGGGAACACTGGAGACAGGGCTGAGTGAGATGAAATGGGCATTGTATCACTTACTCTCGTTTTATGATCACCCAGTGCTCCATTTCCACCTCCCGCCACTGATTCAAAGCGCCCTGCAGCCATTGGGTGATCCGAATCATGTGACACGGAAATGAGGCTTCTGGCTTCTGGGAATGAAGCTTCTGGGTAGTGTAGTTTTCCCAGAGCCTTATTCCGTGTTCCACAATAGGATAAAAGCGGTCACGTGGGGCGCTTTAGCAGTGACTGGCGGTGAAAGAGACCAAACCACCCATCCGGCATATAGTGTAAAGGCGGGCATAACACCTAGAGGGCGCTCCCGCTATATTAGAGAATGAACCAGTAATTGCATGCGACCATACCAAAGGGAAGCAGCCAAGGTATTGCACCCAGGGAGCGCCTAAATACAGCAGTTATCCACGCTACACAGATAAAATATTGATACCATACTAGAAGTGCTTACTGGAAGCAGCTGGCAACGTTTTTAAGTTATTGGAAGGAGCGCCTTTATTCTTTACTACTGTGACCTGGTAAATATTGTATTCCCCCTCTTTCCACTCCTCAAGATCTTTAAAGGGGCACTATGGTGAAAAATTGTAAAATGTAAAATGTGTAAACATACACAAATAAGAAGTGTTTTTTTTCTAACAACAACCTTTTTCCTTTATTGTGACGATGTTATGGGTCAGACCTGTTGACCACGGCACCGGCGGTTGGCAGGGGTTCTCCCAGGGCGTGGAGTCTAAGCAACCACTTTAGTCTTCACCAGAGCGCCGCATCGTCTTTTGTCACAAGCTGACCAGAAGTGACAGCACTGGACCACTGTTACTCAACTCCTTAAATAGTGGATTCAAAACACGCGAATGCGTATGCGCTTGCGTACCAACAAGATCGAAAATACGCATGTACGCACCATAAGATAATAGAACAGCACTTATGTTTTGATTGTAATTGTGACGTGCCTAGCAGTAGGATCCACCACTCCTATCACAATCAAAAAGATCAGCTGGCACCATCATTGTATATGGCACTTTACATTTTATTGCAGTTCTGTCATCTTCAAGCAACGATGTTTCGGAGCAAATGCTCCTTTATGAAGTTAATGAGACTGAGATGTTACATGTATTCACACACTCTTATATATCACACCAATCCCAAGTACAGCCAATCACCCGGCTGTATTTTCTCACCCAATCATCATTCAGCTCAAAGAGCGGACCCGATGAGGAACTGTATTACTTCTTGAGAAACCAATCAACAGTATGCCTACACATCACGTGGTTGAAGGGAGGAGAGAGGACTGACGTGGGCGCCCCCACTCCTCAGAGTACAACACGTCCTCTACTACCCATCATGCCTACGTCTCCTCCTACAGGTGCACGGACCTGATTGGAGACAGGCACAGATGCGTCATCACTGGCACATAGCCAGTGACAGGGACGAACAGTGTGTGAGCGCATAAGTGAGGACATCCCCCTTGTGTCTAAGCCAATCCCCGCCACACACGTCACAGCGCTGCTAGGCAACCAGCGCTAGTGTCTATGCCCCTTATAGGCTATAGCACTTGTCCGGATACCCAGAGCACCACAACAGTAAGGCGGGCGATGGCTCGCCACACCGGCCACCACCTCAGACGTGTCACTCCCGCCACCATCACCCTGTAGTCCCAAGTAGAACTCAGGGCGGTGGCAAGATCCAACACGCCAGAGCAAACGGCCGGTCGCAGGCGGTCCCCCCAGTACCCACCAACTAGACATCTACAGCCTGGTTCACACAAGTGTGAACCTGATGGAAAACGGCCTGCATCTGGACGAGCATCGAGATCTGGAACCACCACTCCAATCATCTGTAACAATAACAGAGGAAAATAGTATAATAAATGTTTCAAATATATAATGTTATTATAAAAACTAGTAAGAAGGCCTGCTCGTAAAAAAAAAAAAAAACGGGCGCTAGACCACGTCCGCTAAACCCCGGTGACGCGCATACTGATGACACACACACACACACACACACACACACAGGGACAGGACGCAGAGACACAGGAGGGACACACACACAAGGACAGGACGCAGAGACATAGGAGGGGCAGAGACACAGGAGGGATACACACAGGGACAGGACGCAGAGACACAGGAGGGACACACGCAAGGACAGGACGCAGAGACACAGGAGGGACACGCAGAGACACAGAAGGAACACACACACAGGGACAGGACGCAGAGACACAGAGACACACACACACAGGGACAGGATGCAGAGACACAGGAGGGACACAGGGACAGGACGCAGAGACACAGGAGGGACGCACACACAGGGACAGGACGCAGAGACACAGGAGGGACGCACACACAGGGACAGGACGCAGAGACACAGGAGGGACGCACACACAGGGACAGGACGCAGAGACACAGGAGGGACGCACACACAGGGACAGGACGCAGAGACACAGGAGGGACGCACACACAGGGACAGGGCGCAGAGACACAGGAGGGACACCCACACACAGGGACAGGACGCAGAGACACAGGAGGGACACACACACAGGGACAGGACGCAGAGACACAGGAGGGACACACACACACAGGGACAGGACGCAGAGACACAGGAGGGACACACACACACACAGGGACAGGACGCAGAGACACAGGAGGGACACACTCAAGGACAGGATGCAGAGACACAGGAGGGACACGCAGAGACACAGGAGGAACACACACACAGGGACAGGACGCAGAGACACAGGAGAGACACACACACACAGGGACAGGATGCAGAGACACAGGAGGGACACAGGGACAGGACGCAGAGACACAGGAAAGACACACACACAGGGACAGGATGCAGAGACACAGGAGTTTTGTTATATGGGAGGGCAAATCATATTCCTGATTCAATCCTTGTGATTCCTTTGTATCTAAAGTTCTGATCCAATGTGCCTCCCGCAATAGTAATTGTTTGTACCTATCAGCCCCTCTTTTTGGTGGGGGCACTGATTCAATAACTTGACATTTTAATTGAATGCCATTATGATTAAATACATCAAATTGTGTGACACCGCCTGATCAGCCAGTTTTTTGCGTATAGCATGCTTATGCGAGGACAGGCGCACCTTCAACTCGGTGGTGGTCTGTCCCACATAAGCAAGCCCACAACCACGAGGATTGAATCGGGAATATAATATTATATATTTGTCATCATTTATTGTACTATTTTCCTCTGTTGTTGTTGCAGATGATTGGAGTGGTGGTTCCAGATCCCGCCGCCCGTCCAGATGCAGGCTGTTTTCCATCAGGTTCACACTTGTGTGAACCAGGCTGTACATGTCCAGTTCGTGGGTACTGGGGGGGGCGCCCACGACTGGCCGCTTGCTCTGGTGTGTTGGATCTTGCCACTTCCCTGGGTTCTACTTGGGACTACAGGGTGATGGTGGCGGTGAGTGACGCGTCTGGAGTGGTGGGCGGTGCGGCGGGCCATTGCCTGCCTTACTGTTGTGGCGCTCTGGGTGTCTGGACTAGTGCTATAGTCTATAATGGGCATAGACGCTAGTGCTGGTTGCCCAGCAGTGCTGTGACGTGTGTGGCGGGGATTGGCTTAGACGCAAGCGGGATGTCCTCACCTATGCGCTCACACACTGGCCGTCCCTCTGGCACTGGCTATGTGCCAGTGATGACGCATCTGCGCCTGTCTCCAATCAGGTCCGTGCACCTGTAGGAGGAGACATAGGCAGGACGGGCAGTAGGGGGCGTGTTCTACTCCAAGGAGTGGGGGTGCCCACGTCAGTCCTCTCTCCTCCCTTCAACCACGTGATGTGTAGGCATACTGTTGATTGGTTCCTTCAGAAGTAATACAGTTTCCCATCAGGTCCGCTCTTTGAGCTGAATGATGATTGGGTGAGAAAATACAGCCGGGTGATTGGCTGTACTTTGGATTGGTGAGATGTGAGTGTGTGAATACATACAACATGTAAGACTGTCATTAACCTGATAAAGGAGCACTTGCTCTGAAACGTCGTTGCTTGAAGATGACAGAACTGCAATCAAATTTAAAGGCTATATACTTTGACGGTGCCAGCTGATCTTTTTGTTTTTGCACGCACCATAAGGGCGCACAGACTCGGAAGTAAAAATGGGTGCGATCGAGGACGCATGCGTAAAGACACGTGGACGCATGCGTAAAGACACGTGGACACGCTCGCAACAACCTGCAGTGAATGTTTTAACATTGCCCCTCCCCCACGGGCAACCTTCGGGTGGGGAGGGTTTCAAATTGTATTGTCCATGAGATCAGGTTGCGGTAACAAAAAACACTTAGGAGAAAGGAGGGTCTCAGGGACATTAGCTAGTTTCCTCCGAGAACATACTAGAAAGAATGTCAGCCTTGACATTCTTGGAACCTGTTTGATGCGTAATGTGTAAATCGAATCTGGGCTTTCTACGGTAGCTCTGCCTCTTGTGAGGTCAATCAACGCTGACCACCGCCTCTTCCCTCTCCTCTCACTCTTCCTTCACAGAGGGACAGGGTAGATGGGGAGATCCACACTTCCACAACAACTACACATGTATGCACTTAACAAATGTATTACTTTACATCACTAATCTTTTTGCACGTTAACGCACATAAACAAAATATCTATCTTTAAAAATGTTAAACTATTTCATATTGTTACACGTTAAGGTCAAACATTACTTGAAATTGTAAGAAAATGGAAAGTTACATTTTTTCATGGAAATTATTACTTCGTTGTATTTTCATTTGATGATTCCAAACGTTATCAATCTGAATGATTTTTGATGTTCATGCACTTGGCATTTGTAAACATTTATGTTGTTAATAAATTTAAACAAAGTTTGGTTCAAAAAATGTATTTCAACCTTTTTTTTCCCTCAACAACCAAAAACTTAAAAATAAACAAAAACTAACAAAAAAACCATTTCCAAGATGGAAAACTAAAAATAAGTAAATTATGCATATATTGTAACTACAGTAATGAAATTGTATGCACTAAATCTAGGTACAGCTTTAACAGGATCATATTTATTCATATGATACAAATACTCCAGCTATACACTGTAACACATTACAGACATTCACGCTGGTCACCATCTCGAGCCCTCAGCCTGTGACACATTCAGTTCCCTTCTGCACCTCCCTCCTCCCCCCTGAATCTTAAATTACTGTCTAGAAACCTCAACCTCCACCTACACATCCGGAGCTCCCACAATACCTTGCTGATATGCCAAGCCACTCTGAAAAATACATTGCTGATATGCCAAGCCACTCTGAAAAATATATTGCTGATATGCCAAGCCACTCTGAAAAAACGTGTAGTAAAACCAAACAAAACAAGTTTATGATTTTAAGAATGCCCTATAAACTAAATGAAAAGAACACAATTATTTAACTAGTAATCAATTCACTTAGATCCAGGTCAATAACACTTATTAAAAAAATAAGTGACATGTGACATGATGAGATAGACATGGGTATGTACAGTGCCAAACACACAAATAACTATGCTGTGTTCCTTCCTTTCTTTGCTTGAAAGCGTTAAATATCAGGTATGTAAGTGGCTGACTCAGTCCTGACTCAGACAGGAAGTGACTACATCGTGACCCTCACTGATAACAAATTCCAACTAAAAAAAACTTTTCTACCACTCGATTCCTTTCAATAGCAGAGAAAAGGAAAAAGGGGAATTTCTAATCACTGATGGTCATACTGCAGTCATTTCCTATCTGAGTCAGGAGTGAGTTAACCACTTTATATACCTGATATTTAACTCCTTTCAATCACAGGAAAAAAAAGGAACGCAGATTAGTTGTTTGTGTGCTAGGCACTGTACATACACATGTATAACTCATTATGTCACATGTCAGTTTGGGTATCCTAAAAATAACTAAATGTAATGTAAGTAATATATTTCCACAAGCAGTACTACTTAAATTAATGTGTAATATTGAAGACAACCACACATGTAAACAAAAAAACATCACACACACACACACACACACACACACACACACACACACACACACACACACACACACACACACACACACACACACACACACACACACACACACACACACACACACACACACACACACACACACACACACACACACACACACACACACACACACACACACACACACACACACACCAGAAATATAACATTAAACTACACAAAGGTTATTTTAAATAGTCCCAATGTAAAATTTTTTTTTACAAATTAGGCCTATTGCGAGCAATTCTTTTCTCTTGAGAAGGTGTTGCACCATCTCCATTGAAATATCTCATGTATTTGAGCCTATTCTCTTTCTCTAATGTCACATTTCCCGTCACAGTAGGGTTCAATCCTGGTAGTTGTTGGTAAGCAGAAACATTGTCTTTTTCTGGTACAAAATTAACATCCTCCCCCCCCCCCCCAATCACATGATTAACATAACTGTCCGAATTATTCCGTCTCAGAAAATTGAGGCATGCAGCAAGCCAGGACAAAAGTTACTGCTTTTTCTGGTGCAAACAAAATCGTTGAAAACATCATTCTAAATCTTTGAGACATAATTCCAAATGCATTTTCAACAACTCTTCTACCCCTACTTACTCAGTAATTAAAAATACATTCATCATGTTCCAAATGATTCTGGGGAAAAGGTTTTAACAAATTCTTCCCAAGGGGGGAAAGCATCATCTGCTAAAAAAACAATGTTCAAACCAACCACGTTTTCCTCATTCGTTAGTAAATCAAACTCTTCATTGTTCAGTTTGTGACAAAAAGAACTGTTATGAAACACTCTCCCATCAGAAACTCTTCCATTGATTCCTACATTAACCATAATAAATGTATACTTGGCGTTGACAAGTGCCAGCAAAACAATACTGTTAAATCCTTTGTAATAAAAGGAGCCGCAGTTTGCAGGTGGTGCTATCCTCACGTTTGCCGTCGAGGGCTCCTCCACAATTCGGTATATGCCACAATGTTTCAAAATCATGTGCAACTTCCAGCCAATCCATCTTGCTCTTTGGGAACTTAAAAAAATGTTTTTGAAAAAAAACAAAACAATAAATACTGTAATAAACAAATTACAAAATAAAAACTATTTACAAAAAAACAAAACATTTCAATTAATACATAGGTCTAACTAAAAAAAAAAGAAAAAAATACAGGGAGATTTGCATACCTACACACCTCAAAGACACCTATATATCCATTACAGATAGTTAGGGATAGGTGCCTAATTAGTGTACACAACTACCGTGTTTCCCCCGAAAATACGACAGTGTATTATTTATTTTTTCTCCAAAACGTACTAGCACTAATTTTTGGGGGATGTCTTATATTTCTATCAGGAAGTGTCTCTCAGTAGAACATTTCTTGTTTCTTTGTACTGTGCTGTTCCTGGATTTTAAGGTATGCTACTTAGTGTTGGGCGAACACCTGGATGTTCGCGTTCGCGAAAGTTCGCCGAACATGGCCGCGATGTTAGGGTGTTCGCGCCGAACTCCGAACATAATGGAAGTCGATGGGGACCCGAACTTTCGTGCTTTATAAAGCCTCCTTACATGCTACATACCCCAAATTTACAGGGTATGTGCACCTTGGGAGTGGGTACAAGAGGGAAAAAAATATTTGAAAAAGAGCTTATAGTTTTTGAGAAAATTGATTGTAAATTTAAAAGGAAAAAATGTCTTTTAAATGCGGAAAATGTCATTTTTCTTTGCACAGGTAACATGCTTTTTGTCGCCATGCAGTCATAAATGTAATACAGATAAGAGGTTCCATGAAAAGGGACCGGTAACGCTAACCCAGCAGCAGCACACGTGATGGAACAGGAGGAGGGCGGCGCAGGAAGAGAAGGCCACACTTTGAGACACAACAACCCAGGCCTTGCATGAGGACAAGAAGCGTGCGGATAGCAATGCATTTTGTCGCCATGCAGTCATAAATGTAATACAGATGAGAGGTTCCATAAACAGGGACCGGAAACGCTAACCCATCACAGATGTTCATTGTTCATCTTACTTGGTTGGGGTCCGGGAGTGTTGCGTAGTCGTTTCCAATCCAGGATTGATTCATTTTAATTTGAGTCAGACGGTCTGCATTTTCTGTGGAGAGGCGGATACGCCGATCTGTGACGATGCCTCCGGCAGCTCTGAAACAGCGTTCCGACATAACGCTGGCTGCCGGGCAAGCCAGCACCTCTATTGCGTACATTGCCAGTTCGTGCCAGGTGTCTAGCTTCGATACCCAATAGTTGAAGTGTGCAGATGGATTGTTTGACCATCTTCTCCAGGCGATCGGTGTTGGAGGTGGATCTGCACGCTTGCTGTTCTGTGGGCTGCTGCATGGGTGTCAGAAAATGTTCCCACTCCAAGGACACTGCTGATACCATTCCCTTTTGGGCACTAGCTGCGGCTTGTGTTGTTTGCTGCCCTCCTGGTCGTCCTGGGTTTGCGGAAGTCAGTCTGTCGGCGTACAACTGGCTAGAGGAGGGGGAGGATGTCAATCTCCTCTCTAAAGTCTCCACAAGGGCCTGCTGGTATTCTTCCATTTTGACCTGTCTGACTCTTTCTTCAAGCAGTTTTGTAACATTGTGTGATCCAGAAGGGTATAGACCCAGTAATTGGTGTTGTCCAGAATGCGCACAATGCATGGGTCGCGTTCAATGCAGTCTAGCATGAATTGAGCCATGTGTGCCAGAGTCCTGCCAGAATCCTCATCATCCTCTTGTGAGCGTTGTGATAGTTGTGATGCATCATAGTCGTTACCTTCTTCCTGGTCTGCTTCTGCTGACCATTCGCGCTGAATTGTGGAAGTCCACCGTGCACCGCTCTGGCCCTCGTCAGTGGTGGCATGAAATTCCTGCTCCAACTCCTCTTCTTCGTCATAGCTGCTGGGGCCAGCGTTTCCTGAGGCAGATGGCCTGATGTTGGTATCATCACGCTGATCGTTTTCTCCTTCAGATTCCCCCAGTTGCATCATGACAGCTGTTTCCTTGATTTTCAACATTGACTTCTTCAGTAAACACAGCAGTGGTATGGTAATGCTGACTGAAGAGTTGTCACTGCTCACAAGCAACGTGGATTGCTCAAAATTTTGGAGGACTTGGCAGAGGTCCAACATGTTGGCCCAATCGGATCCACAGAAGCTTGGCAGCTGTCCGGATGCGCCTCGGTACTGCGCCGTCATGTACTGGACCACTGCACTCTTCTGCTCGCAAAAGCGGGCTAGCATGTGCAGCGTAGAATTCCAGCACGTAGGGACATCACACAGCAAGCGATGGTGGGGGAGATTGAAGCGCTCCTGCATCTTGGCGAGTGCCTCCGAAGCAGTACTGGAATTTCTACAATGTTTGGCCACTCGTCGCACCTTCAACAGAAGATCAGCCACGCCTGGGTATGTCCTTAGGAACCGCTGAACTACTAGGTTCATCACGTGCGCCAGGCAAGGGATGTGTGTCAGCTTAGCCAACCTTAAAGCGCGAATGAGATTGCTCCCATTATCACACACAACCATGCCCGGTTTCAGGTCCAGCGGTGCCAGCCACAAATCCGTCTGTTCCTTTATTCCCCTCCAAATTTCCTCCCCTGTGTGCTGCTTATCCCCAAGGCAGATCAGCTTCAGCAACGCTTGCTGACGCATGCCAACAGCTGTTTGCGGCGTGGGCAACACCCGCGCCGTAGCAGGTGAGGAATCGCTGCCAGGCTCCACAAGGTTCACCCAGTGCGCGGTAAGGGAGACGTATCGACCCTGGCCGAACGCACTCGTCCAGGTGTCAGTGGTGAGGTGAACCTTGCAGGCAATGGCATTCTTCAAGCTTCGGGTTATTTTGCTGACCACGTGCTCATGCAACTCAGGCACTGCAGAGCGCGCAAAGTGGTAGCGGCTGGGAACCACGTAACGTGGGATGGCCACTGACATGCCCTTGAAGCTGTTTGTCTCCACCACTCGATATGGCAGCATTTCGCAGGCCAGAAGCTTGGCTATGCTGGCTGTTAGTGCCACGGCCCGGAGGTCATTTGCTGGCAATTTCCTCTTGCGCTCAAACATCTCCGAGACAGACAACTGAACCGTAGGGCTGCACACTGAAGGGCTGTTGGTTGTTGTGTTTGATGAAGACTGGGAGACCTCAAGAGCACTATTCCAGAAAGTGACAGTGTCAGCGTCGTCTGATGTTTGTGAATGTTGTTGTGAACCACGCAATGGCTGGGCTACTGCTGCTGCTGAGGAGGGTCTGGTGGTGAGTCTGGTAACCCCAAGGGAGGCAGTGTTGCTGGTACCCTGTCCTGCCGCGTTTGCCCACAGAGTGGGATGTTTGGATACCATGTGGCGGGTCATGCTGGTGGTGGAGAGGTTGTTAATGTTTCCCCCTGCTCAGGCGGGTCTTGCACACCTTGCAAATCACCATGGTACCATCCTCAGTGCAGTCTTCAAAGAAAGGCCAGACTTTGGAGCACCTGCCTTGCTGGCGATTTCTGTTTGTGCCTCTTTTGCGTCTCACTTGAACTTCCACGCTTGTGGTGCCTGAAATTTCGCGCCGCCTACCTTGTGGCACAAGGCGAACTCGTGCAGCAGTGGGTTCTTCAACAGACTCATCTGTGCTGCTACGACGGCGATGTTCTCCTTCACATACAAAATCTGGGTCTGTGTCCACATTGTCCAAACCCTCCTCTTCCATCTCCTCAAACTCGTCATATGTGATTGTGGGCCGCCGCCGTGGAGTAGAGCTCCCCAGAACAACCTCTGCGCAGCTCACTCCAACGTCGTCTTCCAGATCTTCTCGGCCGACCTCCTGCAATTGAAACCCCTCCTGCCCAACTTGCTCTGGGATTTGGGTTTCAAAGTCCTCGGACTTGCCTTGCATTTCAGTGCGCGGTGCATTTCCCACAGTAAATGGTTGTGAATCCGGGCACAACATTTCTGGCTGTTCCATTGACCTTTGAAAGGTGGAAGTTTGTTGGGCTGGGAATAGCTCCTGCGAATACCCCATTGTGTCCTGAGAAAATTCTTCGGACTGGTTATTTGGCAGTTGTGTGCGTGGTGTCGCTGCCGGTTGTGTCAGCTTTTTGCCCACTGGCTCCTTGTAACTGGCTGAGGACTCGGACCTCGTGCGTGATGTGCTGGTGCTGCTTAACCCACTGCTGGACGCTTGAGAGGTCATCCAATTAATTATCTGGTCCTGTTCTTTTGGATTTGTGAGGGTTGATTTCCTGGACAACATGGGCGGTATTGAGTGGGTTTTCTTCGGTGCTCCACTGTGGCCTGTACGTGAACCGTCAGGGGAAGCACCTCTTCCCTTGCCCCTCCCTCTTTCACCGGATTTCTTCTTCATTTCACTTATCCTTAAAGTACACGCTGACTGGCAGCAGTACAGTGGCAGTACAGAAATGCTATACAGTGGTGGGTGAGCGGTGTACTACTATTCCCAGCAGCGACACAGAGCACAATGCTATACAGTGGTGGGTGAGCGGTGTACTACTATTCCCAGCAGCGACACAGAGCACAATGCTATACAGTGGTGGGTGAGCGGTATACTACTATTCCCAGTAGCGACACAGAGCACAATGCTATACAGTGGTGGGTGAGCGGTGTACTACTATTCCCAGCAGCGACACAGAGCACAATGCTATACAGTGGTGGGTGAGCGGTGTACTACTATTCCCAGCAGCGACACAGAGCACAATGCTATACAGTGGTGGGTGAGCGGTGTACTACTATTCCCAGCAGCGACACAGAGCACAATGCTATACAGTGGTGGGTGAGCGGTGTACTACTATTCCCAGCAGCGACACAGAGCACAAGGCTATACAGTGGTGGGTGAGCGGTGTACTACTGTTCCCAGCAGCGACACAGAGCACAATGCTATACAGTGGTGGGTGAGCGGTGTACTACTGTTCCCAGCAGCGACACAGAGCACAATGCTATACAGTGGTGGGTGAGCGGTGTACTACTATTCCCAGCAGCGACACAGAAAACAATGCTATACAGTGGTGGGTGAGCGGTGTACTACTATTCCCAGCAGCGACACAGAGCACAATGCTATACAGTGGTGGGTGAGCGGGGTACTACTATTCCCAGCAGCGACACAGAGCACAATGCTATACAGTGGTGGGTGAGCGGTGTACTACTGTTCCCAGCAGCGACACAGAGCACAATGCTATACAGTGGCGGGTGAGCGGTGTACTACTGTTCCCAGCAGAGACACAGAGTGGCAGTAAACACAATACTATACAGTGGTGGGTGAGCGGTGTACACAGAGTGGCAGTAAACACAATGCTATATAGTGTGGGTGAGCGGTGTACTACTGTTCCCAGCAGCGACACAATGACTGGGGGGACCCTGGCTAGCCTGGCTGGAGAGAGAACTACCCTGCCTGCCTACTCAAAGCTAAACCCACAGACAAATGGCGGAGAAATGACGTGGATCGGGTATTTATTTACCCGAACCACGTGACCCGTTCAGCCAATCAGAGCGCGTTCGGGTCCGAACCACGTGACCCGTTCGGCCAATCACAGCGCTAGCCGAACGTTCGGGGAACGTTCGGCCATGCGCTCTTAGTTCGGCCATATGGCCGAACGGTTTGGCCGAACGCCATCAGGTGGAACTCGAACATCACCCGAATAGGGTGATGTTCTGCAGAACCCGAACAGTGGCGAACACTGGCGAACACTGTTCGCCCAACACTAATGCTACTGTACTGATCAGGCACCTGCCCTGTCATCCTTGCACACAGCTGATAACCCGGATGTGTGCTGGGATGACAGGACCGATGCCCGATTGGCACGGCACTGCTCTGTCACTGCTTACTGGCTACCTCTTCCTCCCTTTTAAATTCCACTAGGGCTTGGCTTAATTTCAAGGTAGGTTTTATATTTCAAACATTCTCAAAAGGAAGGTGGGTGGAGGGGAGGAAGGAAAGAAAAGTTTACCCCAAAAGCTATACTTCAGTGGAGTATCGACTGAAAGTGACAAGGCCAGTAAAGGGTATAAATCCAGACATTGACATTTAAACTACACATTAGTTCTGCTTAAATTTCACCTGACCCACATGAATTTCAATACCCCTGTTTTAAGTACACACAATTTACCTACATTACATTACACCAACATATTCAATGAAGTCAAATTTCTCCATTCAAAATTCAATTTTAGTAAAAACAGGCCCTCATTGCAAACACTACATAAAAATAAATAAAATTACCTTCATATAGTCACCCTGAAGCACAGTTATAAGAGCACGACAGGTCTCGGGTACAATTCTGCTTAAAGACTGTGCAGATATTGCAGTACTGAACTTTAAATCCTCATACGTTCTCTCTATTGCCTAGAACCTCAGTGTTGCTGTCAATCTTTGTTCTGGTGTTATCGCTTCTCTCACATTAGTATTCATTATCTCCACAATAGGTGTTATTAACCCAAGTAACCAGGGCCTGATTTGTACTCTTTGCCGCCCAAGGCCATTGTCACCAGCTGCCCCCCTCCAGTATAGGTTTGCGAGATGACCCCTCCCCTCTAGTATAGGTAGCCTGATGACCCCTCCCCCCTCCAGTATTGGTAGCCAGATGACTCCCTTATTTCCTCCCTTTCCCCCTCCCCCCTTTCAATATAGGTAGCCTGCTTGCCTCCACACCGCAGCAGCCATCAATGTCACCGCTCTTCTTCAGCACAGCAGCACCGTCTCCATCTGCCTCCGCACTTGCCTGATTTCTCTGCTGGCAAATGCTGCACCAGTTTAGCATGCTGCCCACTCGCCCCTGCTCCTGTGCTGCCCTAGGCCATGGCCTAGGCGGCCTTGGCCTAAATCCAGCCCTGCAAGTAACACATCAAAGTTTGCTCTGCTCATCCATAGGTAATTTAACCACCCTGGCGTTCTATTGAGATCGCCAGGGCGGCTGCGGGAGGTTTTTTTTTTAATAAAAAAAAAACTATTTCGTGCAGCCAACTGAAACTGAACTGCCCACTAGAGGGCGCTCTGGAGGCGTTCTTCTGATTGCCTCCGGCAAGCAGAATTAACAAGGAAGGCTGCAATGAGCATCCTTCCTTGTTTGGCTTTCCTCGTCGCCATGGCGACGAGCGGAGTGACGTCATGGACATCAGCCGACGTCCTGACGTCAGCCACCTCCGATCCAGCCCTTAGCGCTGGCCGGAACTATTT